>NW_024870864.1:13647500-14185000 GCF_019054845.1 Dipodomys spectabilis | reverse complement strand
GAATTTCTGCTGATCCAGATGTAGCACTTATCTGTTATGCTGTGGGTCACTCAACTTGCCACAAACTTGAGTTTTATTTGATCTTCCTTTGTGGCCAGAGGAGCAGTGACTTCTAGAGGTCACAAACAACATCTAGAAGTCAAGGTACAAAGTGAAATTCAAGTCACAATATATTCAACACAGAAACACGTTTTTAGAGGGGTTGTAGTCCAAGCATTGTAATTCAGGACCTTGAGCTTGCTAATCAAGCACTCTAAAGTGAGCCATATTACTATCACCCTTTTTAGTTTTAATTTTGCCTGTCAGATACAGACAGGACCATGTTCCCCCTATTGCTAGCCATGACTATATGCTATCTATCTTTTTTGTATATTTTTTATTGTAAAATACTATACAGAAGTGTTACAGTTACATGAGCAAGGCAAGGAGTACATTTCCTATCAAGCATTGTTGTCTCCTCCTTAGTTTTCCCCTACCATCCCTTCCCTCCTACCTCTACAACTACCTCCACATCTATCTTTTAAGATAGATTCTTGGTAGCAATTTTACCAATGTGGCCTCTACTTCAATCTACTTCTTTTCTTTTCAAACTTCGTTGGGATTGTTGGCATTTTTTTAGTAATTTCTTTAGTCGTGATATAGCCTCAAGTTTCTAAAATCATTGTCGTTTTAATACATGAGATCATTGTTTGATTCAATATTTGTGTATGCCTAATTTATGCCAAATTAAGATCTTCTTAACCAAAATAGACTTCATCAAAACGATAATTTCTGAAATTTTGTATGAACCCTTGTTACCTGGTTAAAGTATAGATTGCTAGTCAAGAGATATGAGAGATTTCATAAATTTCCTGTGTCTGAAAGCAAATGCTTGACAGGAACAACTTCTGTTCACAGTTCTTGGCTTCCTTGGCCAATAGTGAGACAGAATGTTATGGGGTAGGAACATCTAGCAGAGGACACTCAATTTAGAGCAGACAAGAAACCACGAGAAGACAGGAAGTGGACACGAGAATATATAGTCCAAGTGTGAGCCCATAAATTGTGTATTTCCTCAAACTAAGCACCACTCTATGCTTTAACACCTTCCCATAATACTATCCCATGGTTATTCCATAAAGTGATGAATCCACTCATTATGGTAGAGCCCATATGATCTAGAAATACCCTCATAAACACCACTTGAGATGAGCTGATCTCTTAGACATTTAGCAATCTAATCAAATTGTTATCAGGATTAACATGCCTCTTATGCCGTTCAGGCTTCAATCCCTGAGAAAAAATAAAATACCTCAGATAAACAGCTTAAAAATGATGTTAGTTCTTGCTTTTAGAAATTTCCATCTATGATTTCTTGGCCATGTGAAGATTGGTCCTGTGCAACTCAGAATCTCCCATTTCCAATATTTGATTGTCAAACCCCCAGATCTTTAGAAATTTTCCTCAAAGAAAGGAGTTATTTTAAGATTTTTGATATGCCACGTACACACATTTATTTATTACACAGTGTAAGTCTTATTGAAACTTGATACCATGCCATTAACTATATATGATTAGTATGTGTGGATCAAATATAAGTTAAGCTTTAATTCTCTTTTACTAGGAAACAACAAGAACAGCAACAACCCTGTTTCTAATACCGAGAATGGCTTCTCATTTGCCCTGTGAATCCAAACTAGTTGTATAACCTAAACTACTAGGTAAGCAAGTTCAGTTGGTATGAATATGCTAGATAGATATGCATTAGGGATGAGAGTAAGGAAGGCATACCAGATGAGTTGACTAGCTCATTCCTAGGTATATATCCAAAGGAAAAACAACCAACTTATGAAAGTAGCATTAAGAAAAAGATTTTATGTATGCCTATGTTTATTGCCTATGTTTATTGTGATATTGTTCACAGTAGTGAAAGTTTGGATTCAGTAAGGTGTCCTACAAAAGATAAGAGAGAAAAGTGCTTCAAACACACACACACACACACACACACACGCACACACACGCACACACATGCACACACACACATATACACACACGAAAACATGCACAAAGAAATATGACATCCTATAAGCAGCAGCAAAATGCATGGAATTGAACAAATGCATGGAACAAATGCATGCAAAATGCATGGAAATAAAATGAGCATAGTGGGTGGTGATGTTTGATCATGTAAATCAGCAGCATCTGGGCACGGTTAAGCACAGCTGTCCAGCTGCCTCATCACAGCAACTCTGCACATTCTGATTCTCAGGCGACCTAGGTCATCAACAGTAAATATTGTAGCCACAGAAGAGAATAAGTTGCTTTTCATTGCCTTGATCATGCCAATGGTTCCTTTGTTTCAAAGCTGTTTTTCCTTTTGATTTCTTTTAACTGAGACAAGACCTGTCCACTGGAGTGCTAGCTCCAGAAATTTACAGACAAATTTGGCACATGTCTTTATTATTCAGAACAGAACATTTTGGAATTGCTTTTATTCACTGATAATCTTTATATGGCAACATATCAGCACTGCTGTCCTATAAAACAATCCATAACGGTGAAATAAGAAAATGGACCTCATTGATAAGAAAATGCCTGGACATTGTGTAATGTACAGCTCTGCCTTGTTTACTCCTTCTTCTCTGAAGTTTTTTTGTCCTGATCAATTCATAAAAGCAAGTCTTTTCAGAGATTGACTCCCTTCATACATGAACAATCTTTTTTACCAACCTATCCTTGTGTATAATTTCAATTGTTTTTGCTTAGGGTCTCAAATTTATTTTTCTGGGTTTTAAACATCTTCACCATAGCTACTGTGTTCAGAAGTAGATTCTTCTTGAAAAGGAGGATAAACTCAGGTTATCCTAGAACCTATTTTGTTGTGCAAACCTGCATCTGTCTTCTACACTCAGTGGTCTCCTAGTTACTAAGAAAACACTGTGCTTATCACCTCTGCTAAAGATATTGGGCGCAAGCAGAGTGAGTAGAACCTCAGAAAGGAAGATTATGTTGGTATCTTTGTACAGATTTTTGGAACCATTAGCACCCAGAAATGTCATCCATATGGGGAGGAAGCTACAAGGGGCTTGGAAGCAAGAGTGAGGAGAGCTGATTGTCCATGTAAGAGAGAAATAGCATTGTTGACTCCATTGAAGGTGCTGAGATGGAGTAACACAAGAGGACATCCAGATGTTTGGGATTGGCCTGTGCAGGTGTCAGGACCCAAGGAGTCACTACTGTGTGGGATACAAAGTTAGCTTGAGCTAAACTAATAAGAGAAAAGAAATGAGCTATCAAGTGCTATTCACTGATGAATTTGGATATCACATCCATTAAAGAAATTGTAAATCCTTAAATTAATAATGATCTTTTAATAATGAATAGGCTATTTGTAGCTATCAAAGAGTTCTCCATGCATTTTCACAAATTACCAAGGGGAAAGAGTACTGAGCAGAGCAGCAGCTATCCCCTTAGTCTAGAACTGGAAGGAAGACTGCTGCTAGTAATGGTAATTCAAAACATGAACCTCCTAACAGACACCACAAAAAGAACACAGCACCACTTCTGGACTTTGCTCACATATATGCACCACTGAATATAAGCCTGTTAGAAAACATTCAGCAACATGGTTAGTTTTGATCACCGATAGTGATAAAACCACAAAATTGGAGGCCAGATTAAAGAAACTTCTCTGCTGGCCTAATGAATGAGGTATGGCATTCCTAATTTTCCCTGACTGACCTAGAAGCACATTCCTACCATTCTCTGCTGAGTCTGAACTACAAGTATCAGCCCTCATGCCCAATATGGTATTAATTTATCAATTTTTCTGTGTGTTTTGAAATTATTCACTTTCAACAATCATTTCTTAACAAGTTCATGGTTATAATATGTATTGTGACTAAGATTAAAAATTGAATTTACAAGTCTGGGTAATAGAATTTTCATGACTTTGAACTGAGATATTTTTGACATCATAAAGACATAGTGACATTTTTCTGTAGAAAATAGCAACATAAACAGTTTTTGACCACTGCTTTTGAACTGCTAGAAAATAAGAATGAATTTGTTTTTCAGCACATATAAGTTGTGCAAAAAGGGTTTCATTGTGACTTTTTTACTCATGCATACAATGTACATCATCAACTTCATGACATTGACCCCTACTCATTATCCCACTTTTACCTTCTTAATACATTTCAACAGGAATCACTGTTCTATATTACATATGCCATTAAAGCTCTTAAATCATACACCTTCATTTCCTCTCCTTCCTTCTCTGTCATTTCTTCCCAGAAACCCATAGAGCCTATTTTGTCTTCCTTTCATTCATTTATTTAGTATATATTAAATACGTGATGGGCTTTCACCATGATATCTCACCTGTACATGTCGCATATTTCTTGCTTTTTCTTTTATCTTCTCTTTTGTTCACTTTTCTTTTTCTTTTCTTTTCTTTTTGCTGGTCCTGGTCATGAACTCTGGGCCTGGCCTATGTCTCTAAATTTTTATGTTCAAGACTATCCCTCTACTACTTGAGCCACAGCTCTGCTTCCAGCTTTTTGGTGATTAATTGGAGAAAGAAACAAATTTTTTCCGAGGATAGCTTTTAAACACTATCCTCAGATTTCAGCTTCCTAAGTAGCTAGGTTTACCACCAGCACCCGGCTCTCACATCATATTCTAATCAGAACGACCCATTCTTTAGCCTTTCTTTTAGAGCCATCCAAGTTATTTTTTAAGAAAGGATTCACATTGTTTCTAACGCATTTACAAGATTATTTCTTTGTTGCTTTGTATATCCCTCCTGCACAGTATAACTCCTGCTTTCACTGTATTTGATGTCGGTATAATTTGTGGAGGGGAAGGGGAAACACAAGTGGTTTAAATAAGGATACAGGTGGACCCGTTGCAACAATGAGAAGTACAAGTTGTCATGTCGAAAACGAACTTTACAACTTTGGTGTGGGGGGGGGGGGAGGATTGGGTGGGAGGGCAGGGGGAGGATGGGAAGGGATGGGAAGGGGAAACAAAGGAGGAGGCTACCATGCTTGATAAGAAATGTACTCATTATCTTGCCCATGTAATTGTAACCCCTCTGTACAATATTTTCACAATAAAAAATAAATAAAAATTTTCAAAAAGTGAAAAAAAGAAAGGATTCACAAACTTCCATTGCATTTCTTTCCTTCTTAATTTTTATTTAAATTCAATTTAAATTGAAGTATAATTAGATATTTCTTTATACTTGCATAGTAGGATGTAAGATAGAAATATTCTTCCATTACTGAAAAATTTCCATTAGAATTCATAGATCATTTGACAACATTTCAAGAAGAGTTGGCAGAGATTTCTGTTTACAATGCAGTGAATAGAAGAATAGAGACACAAAAGAAAATTCTAGAGAAAAAGTTCAAACAAACTTGATCCAGAAGCTCATTTGTATACTAAGATATTATTTTTTCCTACCTCTGTGCTCTGCCTTCCTGTGTGCTATTTCTGTATTAGAAGACGAATTTTCCTGGTTGCTAATCAATCCTAGTATCCTTGGCATGTACAAGCTTCTTTCCCGACATACCACTAGGATCTCGGTTTCTCAATATGAAGTCAAGATACGTAAGGTCAAGCCTTATATAGTCAAGGACATGGCTTCTCAGAAAGCCCAATCTTCTTTTCTGCACATTGTCTTTGCAAAGGTTTCAAATTTATAATCCTTAAAAGCAATGTCTCTGCAAACAGCAATAGCTATTTGGAATAAGAACCGCAATGTGTAATAGATGTATTGTAATAAATAGGTATAATAGATGCATTAGAAGAGAAAAAAAAAACCATTGTCCATTCTTCCATCTGTGAACAAGGCTGTGAGTTAAATATTAGAGAAGGAAAGGGTAGTCAGAGTTCCAATAAAATATCATTATGAATTCTAGGGACATAATAGATAAAATTACTTTCTCTCCTTTCACCTGTGTACAAAACACCTAAAACAAATTAAGGTTGTCTTCACTGACAGAAATGGTGAAAATGGTCAATGATACTGTACTACTTGTGTCTCCAAGTATGATTATATACAGTATCAGAGTCTGTTCATGACATTAAACTGTTTCTTGGGGAATTTCTAATTACAGGGACATGATGGAATGAATAACTAACATCTTAGATCAAAAGATGATTTGGTTAATCAGTGATATTGCATCAGAGTTCAATTGTAATTTTTTTCCCATTGCTCTCCCTCTAATGTTAAGAGATGAGGAGACAGTGTGGTCCAGGGTTACAACAGTCCACTTCTCTTTTTTATTTAAATTTAAATTTTATTGTCAAGGTGATGTATATAGGGGTTACAATTAATTACATAAGTAAGGTAGTGAGTACATTCCTTGTCAAACTTCTTCTCCCATTTTCCCTCCCTCCAACAACAAACCACCCCAAGTTGTACATAACATTTCCAACATATTGTATTGTGAGAATCACTGTTGTATTCATTCCCCTCTGTCCTTTGTCTATTTTTTGTTCCCATTCTCTTCCCTAATTCAGTCAAACATACATACAATACCCAGGGTACCAAAATCAAATACTGTGACAACAGGGGATAAACTATATGGAGAACTAAAGACAAAAAAGGAAAAAGAAATCATGTAGTACATTAAAAACTACAACAAAGAGAAACCTTTTGTGTCCATGTGTTGGAGTTCATTTCATTTGCCATCAACTTGCTATTTGGTATTTTAATACTGATGTCATTGAATTTTTTCACTTTTTATTTCAGTGTGTTGTTTGAATTGTTAATGGCTGACCTCTATCTACATAGCATGAAAGTACCAACGAATGGGTCAGGTTTCTTACACCCTGAAAGTTCATCCTACTTCTCCCAGTTTTGAGACTGCATTCAAACTGCAGCCAGGTCACATCAAGTTCCTTTGCTCACAGCCTCTCTTGGGTCTCTGTCATTGATACATGGAGTGAGGGTTCAGAGAAGGACTCAGTGATTGAATGGTTTCATCATTGACAGGAATCAGTGAACCCTGGCTGTTCTGTGTTCTGCTTTCAAATAGCCAACACTTAGCACTAGCGAAGCATCAAACATTTGCTTATAGATTTCTATAGACTCCTTCATATTTACTTGAAAACATGAAAGGATCTCACTCCATGCCACACAGCAATTGTGAAGGTTTGTGATGTCAAAATCAGGACACAATAGTCATGACATCCGGTAGTTTGATGTCACAGGTGTCATGAAGTCCCAGTGGATTTTGATATCACATTTCGTATTTGAAATATTATGAGGTCCAAAAAGAATATGAGCTTAGAAAGGGACTAATATATCACAATGGCAGCATGTCACAAAAGTTATGAGGACAGGACAGGTTTGTGTTGTCACAGTGGATAGTATTAACATAGTGGCAATGTGATGTCACAAAGAGATTGTGATATCACAATGGTTATGAGGTAACAGTGCATTTCTGATATTAACCCATGTGCCACATTCGAAATAGAATGAAATCACAGAATAGGCACTCAAAAATGTTTATGACATCACAATGATAGCATGGTGTCATAATGCTATGATGTCATTGTAGGTTGGTATTGTCAAAATGAATGATGGTATCTTAATGACTATATGATGTCACATTTATGAGGATGTCACCGTAATGTTACAATGGCAGGTCTGACCTCAATTGTTCTTAATTTACAATAAGGATATTTGTACACAAAGTGACTGTAATGTCACAAAAGCCATATGTTTTTTGAAAGTTGTAAGAGATCATAATAGATTTGGGATGTCACAATGGCAATGTAATTTCACAACGGTTTTGTGAAGTCAAAGTGGTGATGAGGTCACAATAGGTTTGTGATGTCATGAGTTTGTAATACAACGACATGTCCAATTTTAATTGCTGCTACTTCCCAATGGGGATGCCAGTTCACAAAGGTGCTGAAAGTCCCAAAGGCCATGAATTTTCTTGAATGTTATGAGATCATACTGGGTTTGTGAAAACACAATGGAACAGTAATATCACAATGGCAATGTGATGTCACAATATTATGATATAACAATATTTTGATATCACAATTATTAGATGATGCTATATTGGTGATGGGGTCATAATATTTTTGCGATGTAACAATGGACTGGAAATGTTACAATGTCATACTGTATCACATATGTCATTCATTCACAATATATGAGTTCACAAAGGGGCTGTGATGTCTCCAAAGGTATATGTTTTCACAAATGTGATGAAGTCCTAACAGGTTTTGATGTCTCAGTGTGACACTATGGTCATGATATCTGCTAATATGATGTCAGAATTTTCATGATGTCACAGTGGATTTCTGATATCACATGTCATACCTGAAATATTATGAGGTCGAATACAGATTATCAGCTCACAAAGGTCCTAAGATATCACAATGGCAGCACGTCACAAAAGTTATGGGGCAGGAGAGGTTTGTGATGTCACAGCGAGTTAGTGATATCACCATGCAAAGTGATGTCACAATAATTATCATATCACAATGAATTTCTGGTATCAACCACATGCCACATTTGAAATAGCATGAAATCACAGAACTGGCATTCATAATGTGTCGATGACATCCCAATAACAATGTGATGTCCTAATGGTATAATGATATTGTAGTTCTATTATGTTACAATGAGTAGATTGTATCATAACAACAATGTGATGTCACACTGGTGATGATGCCACAAAGGGTTTGTGATGTTACAATGACATGTCTGATCTCACTTGTTATTAGTTCACAATGGGGAATGGGTACAAAACTGGACTTTGATGTCACAAAGGCCAGGTATTTTTCAAATTTCTTGAGGCCCTAGTAGGTTTATGATTTCACACTGTTTTTGAGGTCACAATGGATTTGTGATGTACTAATGAGTTTGTCATATCACAATGGCATGTCCAATTTCAATTGTTACTAGTTCACAATTAGGATATGAGTTCAACGTAGGAGCTACAAGTGCCAAAGAACAAGAATTTTCTAAAAGGTTATGAGTTCATAATAGCTTTGGGAAAAAACCTATTATGGTTCTTTTGTGACACCACAGTCCCTTTGTGTGCTAATATTGTAAACTAATAACACTTGAGATCAATCATGCCATTGTAACATCATAAACCCTTTGTGGTATCTGCACCACTGTGACATCGCATTGTCATTATGACACCACCAGCTAATTGTGACTTCACCAAACTACAATGACATCAGAGCATTATGAAATGACATCATCACCCATCACAACACCACTAGCCTATTATGACCTCATCACTGGTATGGAATCACCAACTAATTGTGACATCAAAACGTTATTATGACATGATATTGTAACATCACTTTGCCAATGTAATATCACTGTCCCACTGTGTTTTCACAAACCTATTATGCCCTCATAATATTTTAGAAAATTCATGGCCTTTCTGACTTCTAGCTCTTTCCTTGAACTGGTATCTTCATTGTGATCTAGTAGCAATTGAAAGTGGACATGTGATGGTGATATTACAAACTCGTTGTGACATCACTATCCAATGGAGATCTCATAACCACCGTGACAACACCAACCCTTTGTGAGTCACATTGCCATTGTCACATCACAATCACATTGTGACATGAGAAACCTATTATGACCTCTTAGTACCTTTGAAATAACACATGGGCTTTGGTGCACCACAGTCTCTTTGGGTAACCATATCATCATATTGAGTTAAGGACAGTTGAGGTCAGACATGCCATTGTAACATCACTATCGCTCTGTAACATCATCTCCACAGTTACATCACATTGTCCTTTTGCTTGCAGTAAACACACTGATCTCCTCCTAGAGGTTCCCTACTGCCATTGCAAATGAATTTTACTGTTTTCGCCAAGTGTTTCTTAATCCATATTCTGGTGCTGGTACCAAAACTCGAAGTTCCTTCTTAGACTATTTTTCTTCCAGGGTATCTCTGTTATCAAACACCCACTGAGCAACCACTACCAGTGCAGATAACACCTTTCCTTCAAAACCTTCTACCTTTTGAAGCTTTCTTCAAATATCTGGGGCTGAGTGGGTAACAAAGGCCATATTTAGGGCTTTTCGATTCTCCAGGGCCTCAGGATCTATAACCATATAGCGCCTAGGGGCCTCTAGGAGCCATTCCAGAAAAGCATTAGGGGACTCACTGGGGAGCTGTAGCGTCTCACTCACATACATAAATTAGTTGGTTTCCTAGCCACTGCCTTTATCTCTGCTAACACAGTGGTGATAATTGAAAAGTGCCTCCTTACCTCAATCACTTTTGTAGTCCCAGCTTGGGCAAGTCTGAGGAATGATTTGATCCAAATGTACTGGGTCATCAGTGGGGAAACCATCTGGTACATGGACTGCCTTCAAGGCACTGTGCTGGATTTACTCCCTTTCCTCCCAGGTTAAAAGCAACTGTAAATGTTGCTGACAATCATCCCAGGTGGGCTGATCTGTGAAGAATACTGTCTCTAATAAGGAGATGAGCCCCTGGGGTTTTCAACAAAAGGATAAAATTTGCTGTTGCCAGTTATACAGGTCAATAGGATTTTGTTATGTATTACGGTGGGAGGAAAACCAGTACCATGTTGATAGTAATAACTTGTGACATCTTCAGGCTGCAGGCTGCTGCTGTTCCAAGTGAACCCTGTCCAAAATTAACTGCCACAGATCTTGAATAGAGCGCCAAATTGTAAACACATTGCATATTAGATCAGGAACACAGGAGCTTTCCCTTGATTCTGCTGATAATAGGTTATATTGGTACCATGGTTCATACTGGCCCTACAAGTGGTGGAGACTATTTCCTGAGATGCAGACAGGAAGAATGAAGACTGGGTCATCTGGACATAACATCTTGCATCTGACATTGGAAACATAACAACAAAGTTAACATCATCCCAATTAGAAATTGGGCTAAAGACTTAAAGAGAAACTTCTCTGAAGAGGAAAGAAGGATGGCCAATAGAAACATGCAGAAATGCTCAACCTCTCTATCCATAAAAGAAATGCAAATCAAAACAACATTGAGATACCACCTCACCCCAGTTAGAATAGCTAAAATCAAGAATTCTAATAACAATAGATGTGGACCGAAGTGAACCTTACTGCATTGTTGTTGGGAATTTAAACTTGTTCCACCACTTTGGAAAATAGTATAGAGGTTCCTCAAAAGACTCCACATAGAGTGCCCCTAGTGGCACAGCTGCTGTTGCTTGATGACTTACCCATTCTCTCTGGAGTACCATGGGTAGTTCAAATAGCAGCATTCTCTTAGGGCAGGGGAAGCTGCAGAGGGAGCTTCTGGCCAGACATAGCCACCTGTGATCCTGGGGCTCTGGGCTTAACTGAAACTTCACATTATTGCTTTGTTGCACGCTGGACACTGCCAGGCGCCTACTGCTTGACCTAAGTTTAAATAAGGGACTTCAAGACTAGAAAGGATGGCTCTTTTCAGTTTATTGCATGAAGGAGTTATACTAGTCCAAGTTAAAAGTGGACCCCAAATGGTTACATTATGCAAGCTGTGAGGTTTTTAAACTTGTGACAAGGGAATGGAGGGAAATTCTACTCATTGCAAGGAAATCCTCACTTAAGCTTTAGTGAGCCATAAGCACTTAAAACTCATGAACATTCAGCTGATCGTCCTGAGCCTGTCCAAGCTCCACCAGGAACTGGCATATGTTCTTGTGCTGGTCACCCTGTAGCTGAATTACTTCTCCATATTCTGGATGCTTAATTACAGTACCATTGCAGGCAAATTTCTTCTTAAACACTTTCACTAGTTTCTTTTTATCATAATCATCAATGATCCCTTGAACAGTAGTAAGGGTCTTCCTACCATTTCTCTATTGAATTCTTTACTTTCTTTTTTTAAATAAGTTTTTATTGTGAATATACTGTACAAAGGGGTTACAATTACATGAGCAAGGTAATGAGTACATTTCTTATCAAGCATTGTTGCCTCCTCCTCTTTTTTCCACCACCCATCCCTTCCCTCCGATCTCCACAACTATACTCCTCCCCACAATAGCATCTTGTACACCTCATTGTGAAATGTGTCCACCTGTATCCCTAATTACACAATTTGTTTTTTTTTTCCCTTCTGCTTCCCAAATTATACCAACATCAAATACAGTGAAAACAGGGGTTATACCGTGGAGGAGCGACATACAAAGCAAAAAAAAACCAAAAACCAAAACATGTGGACATGAGGTACTTTATAAATACATTAGAAACAATAGCATGCAAGAAAGAAAAAAACACTTAGATATAATCCTTGGAGAAAGCAGGAAGCAGGTCATCACTCTTACTTGCATCAGCAAAGGGATCAAAAGTTTGAAGGTTCTGAATAACAGACAAAGGATAAGATTTCTTTTCCTAAATTATATTAAGTGAAGTAAG
The DNA here is from genome assembly GCF_019054845.1 of Dipodomys spectabilis. Lineage (NCBI taxonomy): Eukaryota > Metazoa > Chordata > Mammalia > Rodentia > Heteromyidae > Dipodomys > Dipodomys spectabilis. The sequence goes on along the minus strand of NW_024870864.1, from coordinate 14,172,603 downwards.
CCAGGCCCAAAGAGACATATGTCCCATGGTTTCCCTTATTTGCAATATATAGTATATGTCTGAGTCGAGCAGAAAAGGTAAGATAAGGTGATGTTAGGGAAATGAACCCTAAGATATATATTCAAATGGTTTTTTTTCTTTCATGTGATTGTTTCTAACACATTTATAAGGTTATTTCTTTGTTGCTTTGTATGTCCCTCCCCCACAGTATAACCCCTGCTTTCACTGTATTTGAGGTCAGTATAATTTGTGGAGGGGAAGTGAAAAAACAAATAATTTAAATAGGGATACAGGTGGACCCATTGCAACAAGGAGATGTACAAGACATTATGTCGAAAAACAAACTATACAACTTTGGCCGGGGAATTGGGGGATTGGAGTAGAGAAATGGGAAGGAATAGGAAGGGGAAACAAAGGAGGAGGCAACAATACTTGATAAGAAATGTACTCATTACCTTGCCCGTGTAATTGTAACCCCTCTATAGGGTAGTTTCACAATAAAAAAAATAATAAAGAAAAGAAAAGATTAATTTCGTGAACATAAAAAAAATTCTAACGAGACAGTTTAGAAAGAACTGTCCACCCAAGGGCACAGTGGGGCATTTTAAAGAAAAGTATAAGTAAAGGTCAAAGGAAACATGAAGTTCAATAAACTTATAAAAGACAGATGATCTCACTGGTAATCAGGAAATTCAAACCCCACCGGACTTGAGGACATACATAATCTGCCAGGATTCAGGGTTGGCAAGTCTGTGAAGTGATGGATATTTTCCTAGAGTTCTGGTGAGAACTGAAAATTGGCTTGAGGATCTTGGAAGAAACCAGGGCTGCCGGGTAAATTGGGAGGTGTACCTTTTGTACATGGTTTGCCACACAACAACTCTTCTCCTGGTTATACAAGCCTGAAACACCTTGCTCATCATCTCCAGAGGAGGGAAACAACAGCCACCATCCAGAAACAGAAGACACTGGAAACATCTTAGGGTCTAGCCCAGGAGAAATAAACTGTCCTGAATTCACAGAAATGCAATGCTCTAAGAAACAAAAATGAACTAGAGCCATATGCATTAATGCAGGTGAATCTGAGAAACATAATGTTGATGTTCAATAAACCACTGAAAAATCTAGGAAGTATAATCCCATTTTTATAAACTTAGAAAACGCATTACTTGTATTTCTGTCATGCTAAAGAAAAACAAAGAAGATGCTAATACTATTATTCTGAACAAGCTTTCTTAAAGGGAGAAATCCAGACTTCAATGTTACTGAGAATGTTATTTCTTAGGCCAGGTAGTCAGTAAGTGATATTCATTTTATTATTTGTCAGTAAAAATAATACATCTATATCCAAGATTCTCATTTGACTATAGTGTATAATCAATAAATATTTAACTAGCATTCTAATTTATTATGAAATGATGTTTTGGCTATCATTTATGGGGAACGATGATCTATAGTAAACACTAAACTTATGTGTGACAATAAAGAACAAGGGTTCTGATAAATACAGAAATCCCTTAGACTTTTTGGTACATATTTAAATTAGCTTTGTGTTATGGAGCTGAAAGGTGTGCCAGAGAGTGAATCTTTTCTCTGCTGACTGCAGGAAGGTGTTCATTTTCTGTCTGGATAGAGATTGGCACCCTTTGGATGGGAAAGCATGGGAGGACAGCATTCCTTCTCCATTCCCATAAGTGGTGTGTTCCCATGGGCTGCGTGAAATCCTCTTATTTACCTTCTGGGTGCAATCAACTTTTCCTTCTGGTAAGCAGGTTTGAAGAATTTTTGTGTATGTAAGAGGATGGGCTCATAGTTATTGGAAGAAAAGTTGAGATAGAGCATGTTAGGATTTTGTCCTTCAGGTATCCTTTAGAATCTGTGAAGAATCCTATAAACACTGAAACATTAACCTAAGGAACACACCAGATTAGGATGAATAGTAAAACCAATGTTTAAACTCTGAAGACAGAGAGACTTCTAGATCTTAAATTGTTGATAATGTTGACTACATTCTTCAGCAAACGTAAGAAGTCTTACAGAAAACCAAGTATGGGGGCCTATATATGTAACCTCAAGAAAATACTCAAAGGAGCAGGCAGCAATGCTTAATAAGAAATGTACTCATTACCTTGCCCATGTAATTGTAACCCCTCTGTATGTTATTTTCACAATTAAATTAAAAGAAAGAAACAAAATGAAGAATTACCCCCCCCCAAATAAATAAAATACTCCAGAAAAGAGACTAGAAAAGAGAGACAATGAAACAGAAGAAGTGGTTAATTTGGAATATGATTTCTCTTGTTAGTAAGGATTTTGAACAAATAAACTATGGGGAATGATTATTTTTGAAGAAATTTTCTGATAATAGAAATGTGGAGCATAGAGAATGAGTAATTTCAGAGCAAGAGAGTTAAAAATTAGAACCTAAATCCTTCCTGCTAAATGTTGTTTGATAACATATTTCAAGTTTGGGATATAGATAGCTAGATAGATATCCGCATATATATCTACATATAGAGTGGTATATATATATATATATATATATATATATATATATTCACACATATACATAGGTAAACATAAATATATATAAGTATAAATGTAGAAATAATATATATATATATATATATATATATATATATGGACATGACAAATGGCCACTGGCTTCAGTTAGATTGGTGCAGAACTGATCAGCAGTTCCCTAAACAATTATCCAACCTGAGTAATGAAAACTCACCTCAGGTGATGAAAGACATTGAGGAACTATCTCCCATCTACCCAAACTGCTTCGCAATAAACCAGAAGAAAGAAGCTAACATCAGAATACACCCTAACAGCAGGGAGGGTTAGGAGATCAGTGTTGATGGTCCACACCTGTGGAACAGTCTACAGGAGGCCAACTCACCGGGTTCCAAAGCTCAAGTTTAACCTGGTCTTCCCAGTGGAACCCTGTCACTGAAACCCAGCAAGCAAATAAAATGGTTCCTGCCAAGCCAGAAGTCTCACAACACTACAAAGAACCAAGAAAGAGGCAGGAAAGGCTGTACACACTGTACACACACACACACACACACACACACATGTATATATGCAATATATGTACATTTGTATAGGTTTCTGCATATGTGTATGTATATGTATGTGTATATATGTATGCATATATACATATACACACAAGGGAAAATATATATACACTTATCTCTAGAAGACCAATAGCCACTGGCTTCAGTTAGATTAGTTCAAGTGTGAGCAGCAATTCCCTAAACAATTATCCAACCTGGGAACTGCCAACACACATCATGTGATGGAGGAGATCAAGGCACTCTCTCCCATCTACCCAACCTGCTTCCTACCATAACAGAAGCCACAAGCTCAGATCAAAACACACCCTAACCACAGCGGGTAGGAGCTCAGTGTTGATGGTCCACACCTGTGCTCAGCCTACAGGCAGCAGAATCACCAGGTTCCAAAGCGCCAGTCTAACTTGGTCTTCCCAGTGTGACCCTGTCTCTGAAACAAAGCAAGCAAACAAAACAGTTCCTTAGCAAGCCAGCAGCACACAAACCCCAAAGGAACAACAAAAGAGGAAGGAAAGACTGGGAAAAGACACTGGCCAGTACAGATTTGCATATATATGTATAAACTACATATAATTGTATATAACTATATATGCTTGTGTATATATATATATATGTATGTATATATGTTTGCACATATACATAGGTTGAAATAAACACATATATGTACATATTTATTCATTCATTCATATATTTATTAAACTTGACCAGGCAAATGGCCACTTCTTTTAGTTGGCTTGGTGCAGGCGGGATTAGCGATTCCTTCAGCCAGTGTCCAATCCCGGAAGTGCCAACACACATCAGGTGATGAAGGACATTGAGGTCAAATCGGAAACAATAGCCCTGGAGTTTGTGGAGCAATTACAAAAGTATGTCTAGGGTTATGGGTTATCTTTAAAGGTGGAAAATACAGGGCCAGATAGAGAGGATCCTGTAAACAGGATGGAGACAAAGGGAGTGTTAGTGGAAGTTGCCAGTTGCACCATCCCCTGGGCCCCAGGTCAGAGGGGTAGTGGGGGATCTCTTGATGCAGGAGTTCCGGACAAGAAGGGCAGAGCAGACACTTGGCCTTGGGAGTTGTAGGGAGGGGACTTGTGGAAGGTCAGGCAAGGTGCATCTTGGGAGACCCCCTTCTAGGATGTAAGGGTGTGACAGTCGAGAGACAGGGAGGGGTTTACAGGAGGAACTGTGGGAAGAGGTGGGGCAGTAAGAGTTTATATAAGGCAGGCAGCTGGTGGGCAGGGTCACTCTGGACTCGGCTACAGAAAGGACCAGGAGGAAGCCTACGTGCCTCACAGCGATCGACCAGAAGAGTCCCAGAGCACGGTGAGTGACCCATGGCATTCAGGAAGCCAGGTGAGTGTCCTGGGCATCTCTGTAGACATAGACGGGGTTGGCAGAAGGATGGAGGCAGCCCAGTGGGAGTGCAGAGCGGTAAGGCAGATTCAGGAGCGCCTGGCCTCCAGCACAGATGCCGACGAGCTATACAAATCCTTGAGGCTGCTCTCAGTCATGCCCATCACAGCAGAAATCCTTGCCACCACGGGTGTCAGAGAGACAGTGAAGGGTTTTAGGAAGTACCAGCAGGTGGGCAGTTTGGCCAAGGAGCTGGCCAAGCGATGGAAGACCTTGGCTGTACTGAGGCGCAAATCAGAGGCTCTGAGCCAGGTTCCTGAGCAGGATGGCAGTGAAAAGCCCAGGAAGGATGATCTGGGAGAAGGGGAGTGGAAGGAGATGAGGGAGCGGGAGCCAGAGGACATGGTGAAGTCCTCAAATGTGGATTCATTCTCTCAGAGTAGAGTGAGTGACCCGCAAGATGCAGGAACACAGGTGAGTGGGCCCAACATCTCTGTAGACAAGGTGGGGGTGACATCGGGATGCAGCATGCCGAGTCTGTGTGCAGAGTTGTGCAGCAGCTCCAGGAGCGCCTAGTCTCCAGCACAGACACGGAGGAGCTTCTTCATTCCTTGAGGCTGCTCTCAGTCATTCCCATCACGGCAGAAATCCTTGCCACCATGGGTGTCAGAAGGGTACTGAAGAGTGTTAGGAAGCACCCACAAGTGGCTGGTTTGGCCAAGGAACTGGACAAACACTGGAAGACCTTGGCAGTTCTGAGCCACAAATCAGAGGCTCTGAGCCAGGTCCCTGACCAGGATGGAGGTCTAGAGCCCAGAAAGTATGATCTTGGGCAGGGGGAGGGTCAGAGGGAGGTGGAGGATGGTGAGAGGGAGCAGGAGGACCTGTTGGAGGCGTCAAATGTGGATCTGTCCTCTCAGAGCAGGGTGAGTGAACCCCTGGATGGAGGAGTCCAGGCGTGTGGTTCCCGTGTCTCTGTAGATGTGGCCAGGGGTGGCATGGAGACGCAGGCCGCCAAGTGGGTGTGGGGAGCCATGCGGTTGCTCCAAGAGCAACTGGCCTCCAGCACACATTGGGAGGAGCTCCGCAAATCCTTGAGTCTGTTGTCGATCTTGCCCATAACGGCAGAAATCCTTGGCACCACGGGTGTCAGAGAGATAGTGAAGGGTTTTAGGCAGCACCCGCTGGTGGGCAGTATGGCAAAGGAGCTGGACACACGCTGAGAGACCTTGGCTCTCCTGGGCTGCAACCCAGCACTTCTTTCGGCGATTCTACAGCAGGTCTCTGAACAGGATGGCGCTCAAGAGCCCAGGAAGCAGGCTCTTGGGCTGTCAGAGTCAGGGTGGGTGCAAGAGGACAAGTTGAAAGCGTCAAGTGTGGTTTGGGGCTCCGGGGGGAAAGAAACAGCAGGCAGGAGGGGAGGCCTCAACTCTGGGCCAGAGCCCCCACAGCCCGGGGAGCTGTGTGAGTTCCAGGGACCTGGCAAGCAGTCCGCCAGCCCTTGTCCCGCCCTTGTCCCAGGAGCAGGCAGGAGAAGCGTCCCCGAGTGGACCCAGAGTCCTCTGGGGGCAGCAGCAGGTCTCATCCTTGGGCCGTGGAGAGCTCTGGAGTCTCGCGGGACCCTGGGCCCACTGGTATCCTGGACATGCCTGGCAACGCGTGCCATCTGGTCACGCAGTCTCAGGATCCACCAAGGCTCCCACAAGAAGGTCTCCCTTGGGAACCCCAGGGACGGGCTGGGGCCAGACCAAAAGAGGGGGGCCGATCCTCTGAAGAGGGGAAAAGAGGTTCAGGCCCCCTGCCCTCTAAGGTCAAGCAGACCTCTGGCAAGCCAGAGACGCAGGCAGCGAAGCTGCGCGGGCGCAATCACCAGAGCGAATCCCAGCAACAGCATGAATTCTGGGCACCTCCACAGTCTTTCAAGGATGCCCTCAACCTGACCCAGCTGCTGCCGAGGAGACAGAGGACCAAGGGCAGGATTCGTGCTGTTGCTTTGGTTCAAGGAGGCCTGAAAAGGAATGGCTCCAGCGGCCCCAGAATACCCTCGGATTCCTGCTCAACTCAGTCCCAAGGGCAAGCAAGGTCCAGGAAAACCAGGCAGGAAAGCTGGCGCCAACCTCAGCCGCCAATCCAGCCAGTCCCGTCAATTCCACAGAAGGAGTCAGGGTGCCAATGGTGCATCTCAGCACTGAAACCTCTAATATGCCTGGGCTGCAGGCCTATTCGGGTCGGCTGCATGACCTGAAAAGGATGCCCTCCTTCTCTTCATCTAGGCCGGGAGCCTTTGTGCCCTGGGAAGTGGGAAAAGGGGAAGGGGAAGGAGAAGGAGAAGGAGGAGGTGTTGAGGAAGGGGTAAAGGGAGATGAAAGGGAAGGGGGAAGGGGAGCAGAAGGCAAAGGGGCACAGGGAGAGGGAGGGGAAGAGATGGCCTTGCCTTTTGTCAGAAAGTCCCTGAAGATGCCACTGTACTCTGGACCAAAGCTCGATTCCCTCGCTCCCTGGTGCCCCCAGGATGTCCGGGGGCTCCCTCAACACAGCACTCCAGCCACTCTCAGGCAGCCCTGCATTCTCCTAGCACCCATTTCCCAGACTTCTACCCCTTCTCCGCACCAGCCTCAAGGGAACACTCATCCAAGGACAGTGGCGCACAGTGGTACAGAAAGGCTGTGGCAAATCCGCTGTGGCAAAGCATTCAAGGATGAAAAACCAGCAGAGGGTGAGTCCTGGCGAGAGCTGAACCTGCGGCTTTGCCAAGATCAAGAGCAGCGTGTGCAAGCAGCGAGCGCCTGCACAAGCCAAGAAGAGCCAAGGCCAATGGACACAAAGCTCTTAAACCAACCTCCAGAAAAGTCTCCTGGCCCTGGAAAAAGCTCCCGGGCGAGGACTGTGTGGGAAGGGTGCTCAAGGGCTGTTCTCACTGCTTCTGAAGGACTGGGATAATGAGTAGAGTCAGCAGAGTCCTAAGAACAGAGTCTTAAACCACTGGAGTCTGTTCTTATCAGAACATCGAGAAACACTTCATGAATGCATGAATGCAAAAGCTATATGTCTATTGTGTATATGTAGTAAATTAGGTATTAATTAATTGATTGGTAAACTAATATTTAATTGTATAACTTATCATTTTAAATTCTGAAACTGAGAAGGAAATCTAGGAATAATGGACAGTCACTTGGCTGTCCTTCCCTCACTCTTAGCCTGGGCATGATGAAGCTTAGGACACAGTCTGTGCCCTTGAGCACAAGCTCACTGCAGAGGACTCCGGTGACCTCCTGGGGACAGCACTGATCCTGCAGCCCTCTCTCATCTCCCACAACTGGACATGCTGTGTGCACATGTTCCCTTAAGGGCTGGAAGTCACAATATAGCTTAGGTTAATACTGAGCTGGTAAATCCCACCACCACAGCCAAAGAGGAGAATTATTTGAAAAGCGCTAGTTTTGAAATATTAACTATACAATTTGTAGTGTTCAAATTGAGTGGACAAATGATAGAGAAGAAAATGGAATCAGAATGAGTATTTATTAAACTATATGATGCATTATCATCCCATCAGCCAAAGGAGCCACATGGCTGCCTGTGCAATTCCATGGCTTTTGCTGCAATATCCTAAAGGGTATCAGAAATGCTTGGATCAGAGAGCACAACAGTGACTTACTATCCTGACTTCTCTAGCTTCTTGCTCTCACATTCACTCAGAAAAGCTGTTGTGCTGCTCCTAAAAAAGGCTACATGTGACAGTTCCGCTACACCAGTCAGGGTGGTTTTTGTTCAGGGCTGTATCAGTGTGGGAGGAACATGTGTATGTTGAAAGCAGTAATAAACACCAACATTCTCAGCCTCCACCCTGCTGATTTTCAATGTGAAATCTGTGCCTGACCCACTGCCACTGAATCTGTGTGGGACCCCAGAATATTGGTTGGAAACCAAATAGATTAGGGCTTGTGGAGACTGGCCTGGCTTCTGTAGGAACCAGTACAAATAGGTGTTTCCATCACTATATATGAGACTCTGACTCGACCTACAGGAGATGAAGACTGGCTCTCCCAGGGTGACAGGCAGAGACAGTGGAGTCTGAGTCAATATAGCATCTCCACTGGATCCTAAAATAATTAGAAAAGTGGACAGGGTTAATTACAGGCATCATGAGACATTTTCACAATTATTGCAGGCTATAATTTTTTAAAATTTTTGTTTCATCCAACAAAATGTTCATTAAATACATGATGAACACACACACATAGACACACACACACACACACACATATCAGAATTTGTAAAACTGCATGGAGTTTTGCTCTTTCTGGAATCTTCCTCACTCTCAAAGATACATATTTACATTCAAGAGGGCAAATATGCAGGAGTGGACATAACACACATGGGGAGCAGAGCTCAGCCCCTCCCCATCTCTTTCCTTAGCTCTAGTGTGTTCTTACCTGTTACCCAGAGCATAAGCATCCCCAGGAGCTGAACAGGGCACTTCATTTTGAGAGTAAGCAGTGCTGGTCAGTCCAAGCAAGATTAGAGCTGAGCTTTTATGTTGGACTTGCAAGGGAGCTCCTCCCTAAGGAGCAATACGCAAATGTCCTGGTGGGTGCAATGGTGAGAGACAAACTTTCAGGTGAGATGGAAACAGACACTGGGAGGGTGGGGCCTCTTCTGTGAGCAAATGACATTAACTGGGACCAAGTAAAGCAAGAGAAATCTAATGTGTGTTCCCTGGAAAGGGAATGCCTTCATGATTCCTCCTGCTCTTGTCTGCTGCCTAATTCTTCAACCATGTCTGGTATGTTTTACAGTTTTCTTGATAAGGATGCATTTCCATAAATATTGAGTCATTCTTATTTATTTTCTAGACATTTGTTTAAAAGTTTAGTTCTGTTCATTTCATTTTGCGTAGTATAAACTACATGTAATGTAGAGAGCAGAAATAAGAAATGTACAATGTTTAGCACAAATCTACAATTCAGACAAACCATGGAATTCAGTATCAAGTTACGCAAAGGCTCCTCCTCCAATACATAAGAAACAATCCCAACATGTGGCATTATAGTTTGTTTGTTTCCTAGACTTGACCATCACATAAGTGGAAGACAGAACTTTTACGTGGTTTTAGCTTCTTGTTTCTGAAATCCTTTTGAGGTCTTTTCCCCTCATAGGTTCTGAGCCTTTCCTATCACTTCCTTTGGTTCTGAAATGCTTCTTGTTCTGCCAGAGTATGTCTACACATACCAATTTCTCTTCATTTGCAGTTAGAAAAACAATGTTATTTTTTTGCCTTCAAATTTAAGGTATGGGGTCATGAATACAATATTCTTGGTTGGCTTTTCTTTTCTATTGATTGTCACATATGCCATTCTACTATATTCTAACCTCAATGGTTAATGATAAAATTAATCCAGGATGTTATTGAATTTTCCTGTGCAAATAGGCGTAATGTTCTTCAAGATTCTCTTTTCCTGTATAACAGCTTTTTATCTGTGTTTACCTGATTGTGATTCAGTAGAACTCTTTAATGCAAAAATAAATCTCATTTTAAGAGTTATTTTTCAAATATTTTAGCTTATTTTTATCTTTTCCTTTATAGGTTTTTATATACAATCTTACCATAGTAATCAATAAATTAACCTATAATTCTCTGAGGAATTGTCTGTTCATTTTTTTTTACTAAAAAATTATATTGTTATATATTCATTGATTCTTCTGCCATAATCAAGTCATAACATTTAGTGCATTGTTCCATTGGGTTCTAGAATTTCAAAACTGATTTTTACATCAATGTAAATTTTTGCCTTACTTCTCCTCTACCTGTCCTTTCCCTCCGCTATATTCTTTCTAGGAAGTTTGTATTACTGGACAAATTTGTATGTTTAAAAATTCAAACTGGCGTTTGTTTCCCCTTTCTCTCTCACATGCCCAGGATGGGGAAAACAACTTTAACATACTTTCAACCCAAACAGACAGTCACCTCTCATCTCTCCAACCCAGGAAGTTATTAAATCTCTGTCAGAGAAACACAGAACTAAAGTGATGAGACAACAGTAAACCAAAAGATAAGAACCAATTGTGCTACCATTTAGTCTTGGAAGCAATCCTGGAGCAGACCCCTTGAGAAGCCTCTTAAAACTGGGACCTTTTCTCTGATTAGTAGGATAATAGAGCTTTGATTTCAAATCTTCACTATTCTTCTCATTTGACATGTGACAAATAATAAGCCTTATATTCTTTTTCCTCAACATACTGCTGTCATTTTTTTGTGAATTAGTTTGTGAATTCAGGGGACCAAACTTTGGAAACACAACAACATAGAAACTCTTTGGAGAGAAAGAAATAACTTAACAAAAAGATGAGTGATAGTGTAAACCACCAAAATCATTTTGATACATAAGCAAACATTCCAAACACATGAGCAATCCTTGGGAAAATGTGTCCTTTCTTGTGGTTAAGTGGGAAGAAGCAAACTGAAAACTTCCTTCCTCATAACAGCATTGGAAGGACACAATATAGATTAGAGGAATATAATTCTTCAATCATCTTCTATGGATGTCATTCATTATCTAGACATAACATTCTTGAATGTTTTTATTCAGAATAATCTAGGACTATGGCTGAATGAGTTAGTAAGATGTAGTCTTCAGTTAGATGTTAGTGACTCTGAACTGGAACTCCACCACCATTCTTGGAAATCCTCAATGCCAATGCTCCCTAGGTTTCACTGAAGAGACTTCAATGTCACTTGACTTGGGGCTCTAGAGATTCAGTTAGTCTTTATTGTGCTATACTTTTTTTTTTTACTCTTTGTTTATGAGGCATAATAAAAACAATCATTCTAAATTTTGAAAGTTGGAAGAAGGGGAAGGGAGAGATGAGGGAAGTTAATCACTTAAAAGTCAAAGGCCCAAAGAACTTTCAGAAAGCTTTTGTCAGACTTTCTGAAAGTTAATTGAAATACTAAAACCTGAGTAGCCACTCACACATAAATTAGAAATCTTTAGTAACAATGAATTTATAGACTGCTAACCCCAGTCAATCCCTAAACACCAAATACATTGTTTACAAACAGCCACACTTGACCGCTGTATGTACTATCTAACTTGTCTCATTTCTAGCTAATATAAAACTATTGCAAGAACTTTTCGTGAAGGCTGACAAAAATGCTCTTGGTGTTTAGATCCAGAGAAAAATGGTCCTACTTCTATTCAGTATTTTCACTGATGGATATAGGAACTTATACTAGGACATGATGTTTTTCTTTTGTTATGTGTCATGACTCAATAAACCATTTGATTTCACAGAAACTAAAGTCCAAGCACTTAAGAGGTTTAACAGGCAGCATCTCTTTTTCTGGCTAATGTCTTCCCTGGTCATTGTTGGGACATATTGGGCAGAAAGAAATGATGGTCATAGAGGAAAGCTTGTCTTCAAATTCTCAGTTCCAGTTGGATCTCATCTTCTTCAATTGTTAATTTCCTGGGATCTGGGAAACACCTGCTTGATGGTAATAGAAGAAGGAAATGCCCTGTTATCTTCTCTAAACCATTGATTGCCTAAATCATGGAATTTCATAAGCTTATTTGAATAAAAAGAAAACCCTTTCTTTTGTCATGAGATGAGCACTATGTATGAAGATGACAATGGTGCTTGACATAGTATTTTGCTTCCTGGTTCCAAAAAAGGAAAGAATACAAAATGTTTTAGGAATTCTTCAGTGTTCTTATGATGTACTATTTAATGTCTCAGCTCTTTTTCCTCAATCACATTTCTGGTCACAGATATCTGGGGTCTTGTAGATGAAAATTGTATGATTGGTGCTTATTTAATTTATAATTTTAATTCATTACTTGAGAAATAAAATTCCAAACTTAAATATATCAAATATTGTTCACCTGGATATTCAAGAATTATATTTGTATATTATTATTAATACATTATCTACTGAGCTGACTGTATGGCTAACTAATCATTCAGGATAGTGGATTCTCTCAGACTGTCACATTTTCCTTTTCCTCTTAAAGAATCATAATTTCACCTTCCTTTATTTTTCTCATAAGCTATTCCTTTTGTATATGTGTAAGTTTGATATTGCACACCAAGTGAGAATTAATAAAATGAAGGAAGTCATGCTCAAAGAAAAATCACATCTCTAATCCTTCTGTCACATTGCTGGGTATCACAGGTACTGGGTATCACACTCACTTGCTGTATGCTTGTAATTTAGGTTTTTTCCCCACTTGTATTAGAATATCAAATCGTTTTTCTTCTTTATATGAAATATATTCCAAATAATTCTTCAATTTATTAACAGTATATACTTGTATCATGTGTTCACAGAAAACATCCTTCTTTTACAGTGGAAAAAAATCCATTGTGTGTGTGTGTCTATGTATGTGTGTATATGTGCATGTGTGTGTGCACAGGTGTGTGTGTTTATGATCAGAGAGAAAGAGAGAGCGAGAGTGAGATGATTGTTCAGTCACACCTTACGTACATGCATTTTATTTGTTGCCAATATTTTTCCTAGGGTCGAGAAGTTTATCTTCAAGGACATTTCTTGATATATATGGGATATATATTAAATGATAAAATCATGCTGCTTTGTAGATGTTGTCGTATTTTATCATTTTTAGAATTGTCTCTTCAGATGTTCTATTATTATTTCCATTCTTTGCATTAACTTTTGAAAAAGTTGCTGCAGGTTAAGATGTAAACCAAGAGAGTCTGGAGGAAGATGGCAGAGGAGAACATGGGGGCTAAATAAGCTCTCAGGTAGAAACCAGTTTTACTGTTCCAGTGGCAAATCTAAGGCTAGAGTCACACCAAGTATGCCATCATAGTACAAAGAGTTTGCCCAGAGAGGAAAATTTCAGGCAGCTTGGTTCCAGAGACAGATTCGAACACTCTAGGTTCTGTGGCAGTGGCAGCAGGAGCTGCTACCATGGCCGCCACATCTACAGAAGGAGTCCAAGACAAATGCACCAGAGGCAGTGTAAAAGCAGATTCTATCACCACAAGCAAGAACTGACAAAGAGTGAAAATCTTCATCCTGCTGACCATAGATAGTCACATATCGTAGGTGGCCCAGAAACCAAGGGAAAGGTGCTAGTACCCTCAAGATATCCTCAGTATTTCACATAGAGCAGCAGTGGAATGGTAGCTCATCCTTCATCCCTGGAGAAGAACTCCATCTTTGATATTGAGAAAGACCAGGCCAGAGCAGCTAACATCTAACTTAGGCCTTAGAAAAAGGAGCCATTCAACAGGTCATAGGAAACTGACCTGAGGGGCTCAGCTCCACCCCTGTGGAAAGTTGTCCTTCCCAAGCAGAGGGAGCTCCACCTGGGCAGGGCAGACTGTCCTCAGTGGGTAAATAGACCCAGAGGCTCACCTACCCATGCAGCATAGGCAGCAACTCCAGCTGCTCGATGGTAAAAGTAAAACAATTAGAAACTTGTTACACATAAATCCTGAGAATAGCTCCAGGCTGGCCTGCTTGACTCTCTCAGGAGCTAGTCCATCTGGGAGAAAGCTACTGATTGCTGACTTTACGCAGTGCTTCCTACAACCTAGCTCCTGCACAGCAACTCTAAGCTGGAGAAAACAGCCACATGCCTCTATTGTGATAGTCAAAGTAGATCACACTCCCACTAAACCAGCCTGAGATGATCGTCGTAAAGACCCAGGTAAGGCAAAGCTTCATTTGGCCTGCTCAAACAAGCTGATTTAAGAAACTAACCATACCACAGGAAAACCAAACACTACAAGCAAAACAAAGACGCCACCAAGAGACTGGTTACAGACACAGGGGAAACACAAGATTTCCCCCCCCCTCAAAAAAATTGAAGAACTATTTTTTCTGCCTAGTTTCATTAAAAAGTTTTTTTGGTTTAAAAAACTGTTAGTTGAATATTATACTTAATGGGGAAAAACCAAACCAATTCTCCTAAAATCAGGAAAAATGCAAGGAAGCCCACTGTCTCCACTCCTCTTCAATATAGTCCTGGAACCCTTAGCCAGGGCAATAAGGCAAGAAAAAGACATTAAAGGGATCTGCATAGGGAAGGAAGAAGTTATCCTATCCCTTTTTGCAGATGAGATGATAATCTACTTTCATGATCACAAAAACTCCATCCCCAAACTCTTAGAAATTATAAACCACTTCAGCAAAGTAGCAGGATACAAAAACAACCCACAAAAATCCGTCGCCTTCCTGTACACCGACAATGTACAAGCAGAGAAGGAAATAAAGGAAGCAATTCTATTCACAATAACACCCCCAAAAAATATTTAGGATTTAACCTAACCAAAGATGTAAAAGAACTATTTAATGAAAACTATAAAAACTTAAAGAAAGAAATTATAGAGGACACTAAGAAATGGAAAGACCCCCCCCCCCACACACACACACACTTCCTTTACAGCCATGCCTTTCCACCATGTATGGCGGGGCAGCAATTCGGGAAATAAACTTCTGCCTGAATAGCTTGTGGTGTACTCTTCATCAGCTTCCTAATGAAACCTACCTATTTAATATGTCTTATATATGGTGCCGTGACTCAGATGGGGTTTTTGAGTTGGAAATGTTAGAATTTCCTAACCACCCCTTTTCTGTGAACCAAACTGCCTGGAGACACCACGCAAGACTCTTCACCAACACCATGGCTGGCCTTCACATCCACATCCACACCACTTTTCTACTCTGCTCTCTCTAGCATTGACCATGTGGTGGATGCGCCATCTTGCCATCATGGGAGAAATTTGTTCAGTTTGGAATTGTAGTTCAGTGGCAGCCAGTCTACATTCAGTCCAGATCCAGTTCATCTCTTCCAGCCTGGAAGACAGGACTCACTATGCCTAGACCCTCTTGACTACCTCTTCATTGCTCCTGTCACCCTCATGAGATCCTGAAGACTTAATCCAAGAAATTTGCCTCCTCCAGACTTCGTCTAAGGAATCACACCTACCAAATGACAGTTGTTGCCTGCTGCCTTCTCCCAGAGGGGACAACATCTCATCCTTATACCCCTACTGCCGATGCCCCTTGCAAGCAGGAAGTAGCCAGAGAGAATCTTTGCCCTTGTTCATAATTATGAAAGGCTGGAATGTAAGATCTGAACAGGGACACCTCCCTCCCTCTTGAAAGTTTCTGCCCAGTATCTGTTACCTAGGTAACTGGCAGACCTGGAAGCAGTCCCCTTCTCCTGCTAGGTCACATCCTGGACCACCTCTGGTCACATGCCTCCCATTTGACCTTAGGAGGGTCCCAGGCTATGAGGTCACATCCAGATCCAGTGTGCCATACATTTCCCCCCACCTGGCCACACCTCTAACTGTCCCTGGCCTAGATAAGTCCTGGCCCAGAGGTGGGTCATGCCCCCCCCTCCTTTTCAGCCATGTTTGTCCACCATGTATAGGATGAGAGGGCAGCAGTTAGGTAAATAAACTTATCCTCCTGCCTGAAAAAAAAAAGAAATGGAAAGATCTTCCATGCTCTTAGATAGCAGAATTAACATAATGAAAAGGGATATAATGCCAAAATTGATACACAAATTCAATGCAATTCCTATTAGAAACCCAATGATGTACATTTCTGAAATACAGAAAACGGTCCAAAAATTCATATGGAACAGCAAAAGACTTAAAGTGTTCAAAACAATTCTAGGCAAAAAAGTCAACATGGGAGGGATCTCCATACCAGACTTCAAACTCTACTATAGAGCCATACTAACAAAGACAGCATGGTACTGGCACAAAAACAGACCTGAAGACCAATGGAATAGAATACAAGATCCAGAAATAAAACCACACATCTATAGTCAGCTGCTATTTGACATACCAAAGACATACAGTGGAAGAAACAGCTTCTTCAACTACTAGTGCTGGGAAAACTGGGAGGCTACATGCATAAAACTAAAAGTGGACCCCAGCCTATCACCATGCACCAACATCAACTCAAAATGGATTAAAAACCTTAACCTCAAACCTGAATCTCTGAAACTACTGCAGGACAGAGTAAGAGAGACTCTTGAATTTATAGGCACAGGCAGGAACTTCCTGAACAGAGTCCCAGGGTCACAACAAATTGGACAGAGACTGGACAAATGGGACTACCTTAAACTGAAAAGTTTCTGCACATCTAAAATTATAGCAACCAAGCTAGAAAGCCAACCAACTAACTGGGAAAAAATATTTGCCAGAAATAGACATGGGGTTAATATCCAGTATATACAGGGGACTCAAGAAACTAATCCCTCCCAAACCTAACAACCCAATTTCTAAATGGGCAAGGGAAGTAAAGAGAGACTTCTCAGAAGAAGAGATTAAAAATGGCAAAGAAACACATGAGGAAATGTTGACCATCCCTGCTTGGAAAGGAAATGCAAATAAAGACAACCCTGAGATACCACCTTTCCCCAATCAGAATGGCTCACATCCTCAAATGCTGAAGGAGATGCAGAGAAAGAGGAACTTTGAGGAGTGAGCTGGAAGATGGCTGAGGAGAAGCTGGAGGCTAAACAAACTCTCCCATAGAAAGCAGTTTTAGTGTTCCAGTGAACAGTCCTAAGCCAGAGAATCACACCAAGTATGCCATCACAGTACAGAGAGTTAGGGCAGAGAGGGAAAATCCAGGCAAGGAGACAGACCTGAGCACTTGCCAGCAACTGTGGCTGATGCTGCATCGGTGGCAGCCGTATGAGCCATACCTGCAACACAGAGAGTCCGGGACGAAGGAGCCAGACCAGCAGGTGAGCAGATTCTACTCAACACCAGCAAGAACCAACAAGGAGCAGACATCTTCATCCTGCAGTTCGCAGACCAGAGACTACCCAGGAACCAAGACTCGGCATGAGTAGAAGCCTGACGTCCTCACTCCTTCTCAGGGAGCAGAGGAGGAAAGGCCACCCCCCTCCCCTCCCAACCCCCCCCCACTACAGGAGATCTCCACCTTGGATACTGACGAAGGCCCATGCCCGGCTGAGCTGCTAATTCCAACTCAGGCCTTGGAAGAAAACTAGAGTCATTTAGCAGGTCACAAGAACCCAAGCTGAACTGCCAGACTCAGCTCCACCCAGAGAAAAATGGGCCATGAGCCCCAGGAATGGCTTTCTTCAGTGGGTAAACAGAGCCAGAGGCTGCCCCTCCCTTTAGCAGCCTGGACAATCAATTGAAATTCCATAAATATAAATCCTGAGAATGGCTCCAGGCTGGGCTCTGTGAGTTTCTCTCAAGCTAGCCCCCCGGGAAAAGCTACTGTTTGCCGAAAGGACTCAACTCTACCCAGAACCTAGCCTCGTCACAGCATCTCCAAACTTGAGGAAACAGACATTTCCCTCTTGTGTGATAGTCAAAGCAGACCTCCCTCCCATTGAACTAGCCTAGGAGGAGGATCACAAAATCCTGGGTAAAGCTGAGCATTATTTTCCCTGCTCAAACAAACTTATAAGAAATCAACCAAGCCACAGAAAAATCAAACACCACAAGCAGACCAGAGACTCCAATAAGAGGCTGGTTAAGGACACAAGGGAGATACAGGATCTTCCCACCCCTCCCAAAAAAAATCAATGAAATTTTTTTTTTGGTACCTTGTATAAAATTTTTTTTCTAAAACTTATTTTTAATTTTTAATGCTTACTTTTTTAAAAAATTGTTTTCTAGTAACTTTTTCTTCTTCCTCTTATAATTTTTATTTTAGGGGTATATGTGTGTGTGCGTTTTTCTTTCTTAAAAAAATTTTATTTTTGTTTTTTGTTTAGCTCTACTGAACTTTTGATCTTTTTTTTTCTTTCTCATTCTTTTCACCTTTTCTTCTCTTTCGTTCTTCTTTGTGTGACTTAATTGCTGTTTTGCACATCCTCAGATATACCTGTCGTCGATTTTTAGACCTTATCCCCCATTGTGTACACACTTAATCCAGATATTTATTACTCAATTCAAAACCTCTTACACTTAAATTCCTTAATAACAGTACTACCTCTTTATACATATATAATATTTTAAGTATTTTTATTTTTAAGTTTTTCACGTCTCCTTTATATACCTCTCCTTCTCTCATTATATCCACGTTCTTCTCTGAATACTTCGTTTTCAATTTGCATAATTTTTAAGCATTGCACTTTTTATTTTTAAATTTTTTCTTTTCTATTTTTTCTTCTCTCTTTTTTTCTCTTTTTCATTCCTCTTTTGTTTCTCTCTCTCTACTTTCATCCTATACAACCTATTTCCTGCTTTGAGATTAGGACTCAGTTAACTCTTCCTGTGCCTTCCCACATCCCTCTATTCCTATTTTTACCCACATATCTCCCTAAACCTAATAATTTCTAGTTTGCCAAATTCTTCTTCGCGGTTTGTAGCCCATGAATATATAGTTGTTTGATGTTGAATAGATATATCTGTTGAACTAGATAGTATCTGCAGACTTTTTTTTTTTTTGGGTCTGGTCACGGGGCCTGAACTCTGGGCCTGGGCGCTGTCACTCAGCTCTTCAGCTCAAGGCTAGCACTCTATTACTTGAGCCACAGCGCTACTTCCGGCTTTTTTCTTTTTGCTTATGTGGTGCTGAGGAATCGAACCCAGGGCCTCAGGCATGCAAGGCAAGCACTTTACCACTGAGCCAATATCCCAGCCCCTCTGCAGACTTTTGACTGCAACTACAGACTTTGTTTGATGCCTGCCTTAAGATAATGTTCCTGCACAACACTGGTGTTACTTTCATCTCAAATGGGCAGAGTAAGCCAGAAAAACACAAGAAAAATGGCAAGTCCTGGTATCTCATCTCCCACTCATGATAACCAGGGGACAGAACAGATAATGAATAATACAGAGGAGAGATCCCAAATAGCTCTACAAACACTGCTGACAAACATGGTAAATGAAAAGATTGAAAACATACAAAGGACTCTGTATGAGCGTGATAGGGAAAGAGAGGAGGCAAACCAACGGCTAATACAGGAAAAGATTAAAAACCTACAAAGGACTCTGTATGAGTGTGATAGACAGAGAGAGAGGAGGCAAACCAAAGGTTAATTCAGGAATATCATAAGCGTGATCAAGCTACTCAAAAACTATACAGGAATTGCATGAGCAGCTTGAGATCACTCAAAGAGAAAGGCAGGAATGGCGTGAGCAGGCTGAGAACACTCAAAGAGAACTACAGGAATGGCATGAACGGGAGAATCCAAGAACCATAGGAAGAACCCAGTAGCTGCAGCCCCAAAGAAGGTGGATCAAATGGCAGAAACTACCAAATACCTCTCAGTCATACCTCTTAACATTAACGGACTTAACTCTCCAATTAAGCAACATAGACTGTCTAGTTGCATTAAAAAGCAACATCCTTCTGTCTGTTGCCTTCAGGAGTCACATCTTGCCCATAAAAACAAACACGTTTTCAATGTTAAAAGCTGGAACAAAATCTACCAAGCAAACGCCCCCCATAAACAGGTGGGAGTTGCAATCCTAATATCAGATAAAATTAGACTTCAAATAAAAATTCATGAGAAGAGATAAAGAAGGTTACTACATACTAAGTAAGGGATATCTCCTTCAGGAGGATATTACAATTCTAAATATCTATTCCCCAAACAACCCAAATTTATCCAAGAAACTCTACTTTCCCTCAAATCCCACATATATACAAAGATATTAATTAATTTTAACTCATCACTCTCCCCACTAGATAGATCAACTCCACAAAAACTCAACAGAGAAACCACAGATCTAAACAACTGCATAGATCAACTAGATTTAACAGACATCTACCGAATATTTCACCTAGCAACATCAGAATACACGTTTTCTCAGCAGCACATGGAACATTTTCTAAAATAGACCACATTTTAGGCCACAAAACAAACTTGTCCAAATTCAGAAACATTGAAGTTATAACTTGCATTCTCTCAGGCCACAAGGGAATAAAATTAGAACTCAACACCAAAAGCCACCAAAGAAAGTCCTGTAACACATGCAGGCTGAACAGCACACTGCTGAATCATGAGTGGGACAAGGAAGAGATTAGAAAGGAAATTCAAATGTTCATGATATTCAAAAAAAATGAGCACACAAATTACCAGCTCCTCTGGGACACAGCAAAGGCAGTACTCAAGGGCAAGTTTATAGCTCTGAGTTCCTACATCAACAAATTGGAGAGATCTGAAACCAACAATTTAATGAGACATCTGAACCTCATTGAAAAAGAGCAACAAGATAAACCCCAATCCTGTAGATGAAAAGAAATAATTAAAATTAAATCAGAATTAATTGAATTAGAATCCAAAAATAACTATAGAAAGAATCAACAAAACAAAGAGTTGGTTCTTCGAAAAAATTAACAAAATTGACAGACCCTGAGCAAATCTTATCAGAAAAAGATGAGAACGCACCGAATAAATAAACTTAGAGATGAGAAGGGAAACATCACCACAGAAACAACCAAGATTCAGAACATTATAAGGGAATACTTCTCAAAACTTTATGCTAATAAGTTTGAGAACTTGGCAGAAATGGACCTGTTCCTAGCAAATATTGACATGCCAAAAGTAAACCAAGATGAGTTAAACCAGCTTAACAGGCCCATATCAAACATTGAAATAGAAACAGCAATAAGAGACCTCCCATCTACGGAAAGTCCAGGACCAGATGTTTTTACAGCGGAATTCTACAAGGCCCTCAAAGCAGAGCTCACACCAATACTCCTCCAACTCTTCAATGAAATTGAAAGAGAAAGTTCACTACCAAACACATTCTATGAAGCCATCATAACCCTCATCCCAAAATTAGGCAGGGACTCATCAAAGAACTATAGACCCATTTTTTTGATGAACTTTGATGCAAAACTTCTCAACAAAATTTTGGCCAATCAACTTCAACAATTCATCCAAAAAAATCATATACCTCGATCAAACAGGATTCATTTCAGGGATGCAAATCTGGTTCACTATATGCAAATCAATTAATACTATTCATCACATCAACAGGAACAAGGATAAGAACCACATGGTTATCTCAATAGATGCAGCAAAAGCACTTGACAAGATCCAACACCCCTTTATGACGAAGGTTCTGGAAAAATTAGGAGTGCATGGAACATTCCTCAATACAATGAAGGCTGTATATGACAAACCTACAGCCAGCATTATACTTAATGTTGTAAAACTAAAGCCATTTCCTCTTAACTCTGGAACAAGACAAGGATGACCACTCTCTCCAATGCTCTTCAATCTAGTATTAGAATGCCTAGCTACAGCAATAAGACAAGATGCAAACATAAAGGGGATCCAAATATGGAAAGAAGAAATAAAACTCTCCCTCTTTGCAGATGACATGATCTTGTATTTAAAGAATCCCATAGACTCCACTCCCAAATTACTCAAGCTGATTCAAAACTTTGGCAAAGTAGCAGAGTATAAAATTCACCCTCGAAACTCAATGGCTTTTCTGTATGCCAACAATGAGAAAGAGGGGCTGAAATTAGGAAAGCAACTCCATTTGTAATAGCCCCACAAAAAATAAAATACCTAAGAATTAACTTAACCAAAGAAGAGAAGGACCTCTATGATGAAAACTTTAAAAACTTGAAAAAGGAAATCAAAACAGAACTTAGAAAGTGGCAAAAACTCCCATGCTCCTGGATTGGAAAGATCAACATCATGAAAATGGCAATACTTCCCAAGGCTATGTACAATTTCAAAGCGATATCTATCAAAATTCCAACCTCATTCTTCAAGGAAATAGAAGAGGCAATCCAAAAATTCATATGAAACAATAAAGGACTCCGAGTAGCAAAAACAATCCTCAACAGAAAGAATAGTGCTGGAGGAATATCAATAACAAATTTCCATCTCTATTACAAAGCCATAGTAATCAAAACAGCTTGGTACTGGCACAAGAACAGACCTCAGGACCAATGGAATAGAATTGAAAACCCAGAAATGAACCTACAGACCTATAGCCATCTTCGATAAGGGAGCTAAAAAAATAGAATCAAAGAAAGACAGCCTCTTCAATAAATGGTGCTGGCAAAATTGATTAACTACTTGTAGAAAACTAAAGCTAGATCCTTATATATCATCCTGCACCAGAATCAACTCCAAATGCATCAAAGACCTCGGAGTCAAAGTAGACACTCTGAAAACATTACAGGATGGAATAGGATAAACCCTAGGTCTCCTTGGCACAGGCTGAAATTTTCTGAATAGAGACCCACAAACACAACAAATCAAAGAAAGGTTTGACAAATGGGATTGCATGAAATTGCAGAGCTTCTGCATGGCAAAGGACATAGCTAGCAAAATCAATAGAAAGCCCACGAATTGGGAAAAGATCTTCACTAGCCTTTCAATGGACAAGGGTCTCATATCTAATATATGCCTTGAACTCAACAAATTAAATCCCCCATCAACAAATCTTCAAAGAAACAACTGCCCAATAAACAAGTGGGCTAAAGACTTAAAGAGAAACTTCTCTGAAGAGGAAAGAAGGATGGCCAATAGACACATGAAGAAATGCTCAACCTCTATAGCCATAAAAGAAATGCAAATAAATACAACATTGAGATACCACCTCACCCCAGGTAGAATGGCTATAATGAAGAACTAATAACAACAGATGCTGGAGGGGATGTGGACAGAAGGGAACCTTACTGCATTGTTGCTGGTGTAAAGTTGTTCAACCACTTTGGAAAGCAGCATGGAAGTTCCTCAAAGTACTCCACATATAGCTCCCCTATGACCCAGCAATCCTAAACTTTTTCATTTTAGTTTTGGAGATACAGACAAGGCCATGTTCCACCTCTCTGTACAGCCTTAGTAACCATGATTATAGGAGATTATCCAAATGCCTAGATTTCTTTTGAGATAGCTTCTTTATAACAATTGGCCAGTATAACCTCAACTTGAATCCACTCCTTTACTTCTCTCACTTGTGTGGATTTTAGGCAATATTTTGAATACTATTTAATCTTGACATATCCTCAGATTTCTAAAAATAATTATTATTTTGAGGTCTGAGGTTACAGAATTGATGAATATTGATATGTGACTAAATAATATTGCCAAGTGAAGATCTCCTTAGCAAAAATAGATTTCCCATAAAGCCTAATTTCTCAAACCTTGTATGGATCCTTATTACCTACTTAAAGTACAGATTGCTATGCAGTAGGTATGGGTGTTTTCATAAATTTTGTGTGTGTTGTTGGGGTGAGCAAAAACTAACTCCACTTTTAATATACCAGGAGTTCCTGTCCACCCTTGAGAATCAAAATACTGGTTTCTAAAAAGCCCCAGGGTCAGAAAATATGCTGTTTGTTGAGACCCCAGGAAATGTGGAAACTGTTTGGAAAGCACCTTAGGATTGTTGTGATCAGGTTGTTTGATGTGTAGCCCTGTTTGATTATCAATAGCCCAGACAGGATCTGCAGCCCTGTTTGGTTATCAACAGTAAAACATCCCAGCCACCTTTGCTCTGCCAGAAAGGAGCAGCCTAATCTCTGTCCCCATGAATGAATGCTTTATGTGGAGACCACCCAATTTGCATCCCAAATCAAACCAGAATGATAGGTTAGTTCAAACAGATACTATGAGATGCAGAGCACATGGGCAGCAAAGATGGCACTGAGAGAGAGTAGAGTGGGAAGAGCCCAATTTCCCTTATGTTCAGTGCATAATCAGCCCGTGGAAGCTTAGGTGCATGATAGGGGGTGACCTTGACAGTGTAGTTTCCTCTTCCCACCCTGCCATGCCACCTGCCCTTTTTGGCTTTAAAAAGGGCTGCTCTCTGTTAATAAACGAGTTTTCTTCCTACTTGATTTAGCTCTCCACTGTGTCTGATTGTCTCCCGGGCTGAGGGAGGCTGGGGATCAGGAGAACAAAGCACTTACTTTTCCTCGGACCCTGTTCGTCTTTCGTGGGACGAACGAAGACCCAACAATGAGACAGACTGTAACCCCATTGGCCACTGACATAAATATGCAATCTTTGTGTGTGTGCTACAATCCTCTTGGCCACCTGCATGTTGACAGGCTTGACCACATGAGTATTGTCTTTAAAATCCCTAGCTTGAGGGCCATTCGGGGTGGCAGTTTCAGCTCCAGAGTCTGTGCTGAGTCCCTTGCTGGTCAGCTATCCAGTTCCCCAAAAACGTCATCTTTTTACATGAGTCTGTCTTTACATGAATGTTGGACTCTTTTCCCCAGAACATGTGTAAAACCAGGGACATGACAAGAACAAAGTAAGAGAAGGAAGTGCTAATTTGGGCTCATACTTTCAGAGATTTCAAATCACAATCATTGACTTCCTTGGCCTGAGGTGAGGCCCAAGATCAGGTTGTAGGACCATCTAGCAGAGGCTACTCAACTCAAGGCACATTAGAATCCAAAGGAAAAAAAACAAAAACAAAACAAAACAAACCATAGGAAGTGGTAAGGGCAAGATTAGCGCCAAGGACATGCCCACAAGTGATGTATTTCCTCCAACTGAGCCCCACCCCATGCTCTTAACAATTCCCATACCACCACCCTATTGTTAACCCATTAAGGGGTTAATAAACACAATCCAATAGTGTGAAGTAAACACAGAGGACAAAACTACACCCAGAGAAACCAGGTCTCTGCTAGTTTTCAAAACAACACTGAACAACATGAATAAGTAGAAAACATGAATTTCGCTGAAGAACAAAAAACTGATTCACAGAAGGAAAATTGTCCTTTTTCCTCCATTTGTACCATGTGACTGTGCAGGTGGAGGAATTAGTGTCTCCCCTGTTCTTGTTTGATTTCAGTGTGAAGTCCTGGAAGGTTGTTCATATTGGCCTCCTCTAACAAATCTAGTGTCAAAATATGATAATTAGCAACAACAAAGAAACTTTGTTGATGCTATCTGGTGGACTAGTTATTATTTTGGTTTCAAATATTAAGTCTAAGAAGCAGAAAATGTTACATTCTGGAATACTGAATTACAAACTATTGGGAATCAGAAAATGTTACATGCTGCAATACTGTATTACAAACTATTGGGAATCCTCAAGCAACAAACTCCTAGCAGTCTCAGTAATGCCACCTCTGATATAGCCTCTGGAGGGTCCCTCATATCTGTGGCTCCACTTTCAGGCTATGACCCACAAAGAAGACAGCTACTCCTGTCACTCTAGCCACAGGCGGCTCACAGCCCTGCCTACAGGAACCAGAGGCCTGGCCTCGTGGCTTGCAGCAATGCTTGTGTTGACTATATTCCCATGTTGGTCACATGAGGATTTGTCTGCTTTGTGGACACAGGGGCTGTTTCTCCCCCAATCTACATTTGCATTCTGACACCATATTGCAATCTCACTTCTTTTTCTCACAGAAGATACTGCAGAGCTTTTTTTCTTTTTTCTTTTTCTTTTTTTTACAAAGAAAAGAAATGTATCTCAATTGAAAAGGAAACCAAATTCACTCAGCACCTCCCTCATCAAAATTGGGAATGTACCTATGGTTCCTAAAGGACTAAAAATTTAGTTTTAATATACTTCTGTGTAGTTACTGTTAGTGTTATGCTCACCTATGTTTCTTAGCTCCACCCAGAACCGGGCTCTCCTCCCATCCTGGAGTTCCCTCCATCCATTGGCTCCTCCCTCTCTCTGCCCAGACCCACCTGAACTCCCATTTACCTCACTTCCTATCCATCACACGCTCTTGCTATCTGGATGGTGATGGAGGCCATGTGCTACCACTTGGGGGAAATACGGCTTCTCTAATAAACCTTATAATATTCTTTCTCCTGTGCTTGCCTGCCTCTGCCTGGTCTCATGGACGCATGTGTCTGATCCTCTTACAGTTACATAGATGGGCTGACAGCCAAGTTCGGGATCAAGATCACAAGCCTTATTACTAGAACAACCATGCTGGTATTTGAAAATCAATGGTCTATCCCACAGTTCTGAACCCAGCTGGAGGATGTAATGCATCCAGGTTGACATAGCATGTGAGAAAAATTCAGACTCTTCCAAAATTGTTTCTGTCCATCAAGTGATGGAGATTTTCTGTCTTAGAGACACTAAAAGATATACAACGCTTCAGACCCATAAAACTATCAATAGAAGCTAGAAACAGATACAAGACAGAATACAAGACAGATACAAGGGCTCAGTCTCAGACTTCTGTGACCTATGAACACTATTTCATGACTTCATCATACTCTACTCTCTTAAGTAGAGCCATATTCCCAGAACACACAAGGCCAGAGACCAGTGTGCAGAGTCCAACACTGTATCAGCCCAAGCTTGATTCAACGAGGAACCAGTGAGAGAAGTCTGTGAAGGGTTTGATATTTATACAGGGTTTGGAGACAAACAGAGAAGATGCTAGACAAAGTACAACTGGGTTTCCAGCTTCTGAACAGAAAACATAACATAGACTGTATGTATGGGCCAAAAGGATGTGCATGATGGAAGTTTTATAAGTTTCCTTATGAAGGGAATAAAATCATAGAAGATACTTGATGCTTATATCACTGATTGTCCATAGTACTACTTAAGAGACACATATTTTTTCAATAGATACCTCATTGTTTACCTAAAGTCGCCTGGTCTTTATCCTTACATGATTTTCTCCTGCTCTTTGTAGTTTCCAAGTCATCCAATTATCATATGCTCTTTATGTCCACCCAGTCATATTGATCACAATATCTTCCTCCTCAGCTCATTCAGATAATCTTCTCTGCTGGTTCCCAGAGCAGCAACACATGAGGGCTGCTCACCCAGCCAGAGGAGAGGTTCTAGTTCAGGCATGTATCACTGTGGGAGGATTATGTGTAGCTTGAAAGCACTAATACACCCCAATAGGCTCAGAATCCACACTGCTGATTTTCAATGTGCAATCTGTGCCTGACCCACTGCCACTGAATCTTTCTGAGATCCCAGATTCTCAGTTGGAAACCTCATAGATCAGGAGTTGTGGAGAATGTCTTCGCTTCTGCAGGAACCATTTCAAATATGTGTTTCCATTGTTATATAGAAAGTTTTGAATAGACCTGCAAGAGATGGAGGCCGGCTCTCCTAGGGTGACAGGCAGGGAGAGTGGAGTCTGGGTCATCACAACATCTCCACTTGATCCTGAAATTAGAATAAGATAGACGTGCAATGTTATACACAAATGTACAGAGACATGCTTTTTATTTTTATTTTGATGTATTACCTATTATTAATATTACATGGTTTGACTTATAATATAAAAACATTTTGCATCTAAAATTGTGCGTTAAACAAAACTATTCAGAGCTTATGAAAAGAAACTTGTTTTACCAATGAACTAATACAGATTATGTGTGAGGGGGAGAGAGAAAAATGGGGTATTTAATTAGAAATGCTCTTAAATGATTTAATTAAGAAGGAAAAGGCATCTCCCTATCTTCCATGCTCATTAAAGTGAAAAAATAGAGATAATTTTAAGCATAAATAGGGCTCTAGGCATAATACATTATTCTCACCAAACACAGGTTTTCACTCCTTCTGCAGACCTAAATCTCACTTACTCCATCATGATTAACAAGACCTGCACATCTAACACATGGACAGGGCACAACTGGAATCTTAGATCTCACCCTGCCACCCCACTCACATTTCTCATCCTCCTTTGCTGTTACCAGGGTTCCAGAGCATTAACAGCCACAGTAGCTGAGACAAGACTTCATTTTTAGGACTGAAATGAGGAGTTTTGACAGGTCAAGGCAAGTTCTGATCTGAGCCTTTATCTTAGACTTAGAAAGGAAGGTCCTCCTTAGGGAGCAATATGCAAATAGCCAGGTTGGGTCAACACTGTGAGAAGAGTCACAGGGAAGTAAGGCTTGCTCTTCTGAGCAAAGTAGCAGCAGATCTGTTCTATATTTGGTGACAACCAATAAAATCCATGATGCCTTTAGCATGGAAAGAAGGACTCCACTGATAATATCTGGAATTGAGGGAAAAACGGTGCATTTCACCTCACCACCCTAAAACAACATCAGAGGCCCAATGATATGCAGCTTTATGTCCAGGAGAGACTCTAGGAAAGGAATGGTCATTGTATCTGGGTCCTCCATTCCTCCCTCATCTAATCTAGAGAAAGACACAGTATCAAGCATCAGCAGCACTGATTCTCAAAACAGTTCACCAATAAAAGCACAGAGTTGAGCTAGATGAAATAGTTACCAGGTTATCTCTTAGGGATGCTAGCATCTCTATTTGCCAGGATTTTCATATTAAGATAGAGGGTATAGAATTCACAAGGATAACAAAATTTTCTCTTGCAGGTTGTAAGTACCCTAATGGTCTTTTAACGTAATAGGAAAATTTATTACACTTGAAAGTATGAATTCAATGTAACAGTTTTTTAAATTCACTAAATATCTTGTCATTCTTCCACAATGTATTTGTACAGCAAATTAATCAAAGCATTTCTTAAAGTTTCCTCTGGAGAGTACAGGAAGGGTAAAAGGATCAAAATATGGTGTACTTATCAATTGACATACTGAGGTGAGACCATTTTTTGTAACTACTTGAAATAATATATATATATGTATATATATATATAATTTTGATTATCTTAAATTAACATAAAATCTCCAAATATCTCCAGTCCCAATCTAATTTAACCAGTCTCTGTTTATTTGTCTCAGATGTTTTAGTCTCTGCTTCACCTGAGGGAAGTTAGGACACATGCAGGGTGTTTGTACTGCTGCCCCAATGGATGAACCTGGCCAATGGAAGAGGTGACTTGTGGGATGTGATTATATTATGGGATTGGAGATTATACCCACTGCTCACCAGAGGGTTAAAGATACTCTCATGCAGTGAGGCAGTTCTCATAATAGTCACCTGCTATCAAATGAAGAAAACCATAGGCTTGGCCACCTCAAATTACAACTGGTTCTCTCTTTATTAACACAACATATTGTACCACATGCAAGAGAGTCTTCAGAGTAAAGACAGATGAAAATAAAGCATCAGGGACATTCTACATCTAAAACTATGACTTAAACTCTTCTTTATTCAGAGTTTAGGTCAGGTACTTTGTTAAAGAAAAGGACTGACAATGGTGTGTCATGTTTGTGTGTATGCACACGCACGTGTGTGTGTGTGTGTGTGTGTGTGAGAGAGAGAGAGAGAGAGAGAGAGAGAGAAATTTGGTTTAAATAGAAGTGCTCATAATAGGCTAATTGAGGAGTAAAAAGCATCTCTCTACCTGTGATACTTTTCTTCTTCTAAATACAACTTCTTAATACTTACAGAGATTACTTGTTAACTTGCTAAAATGCAGATTCACTTTCAGTAGATGTGAAGTGGATTTGTAATATTGTATTGGTAACATGCTCTCGGAGATGGTATTGATGATTCTGAATTCTGGACACCTTCTGATTAGGAAAGAAAATACTAGTACATACATGTTTAGTTGTGTTTTCTTCCTTTTTGTCAAGAAATATTTCTATTTGAGAATGGTCACTTACATATTTCATGAAAATATCTCATTTTCCATGAACTGAGACTTCTTGAAACTCTTGCTATAGTTACAAGTCGCTAATACGAAGAGTCATGTATGTATCTGGTATGGGGTAATGCCCTCCTGGATATATTCTGAGAGTTGGGCAGTGACTTCACTGGATCATCAACTATGGGCTCCCATCACCACAGTCTCTTCAGGAAATACATTACCCAGCACTGCTCTACCTCTCTGCTTTCCTGTTTATATTCTGAATGAGATGGGACATCTTCTAATCACATATAAGATTGGAAGGTGGAAGGGACTCAATCCTATTGATCCACAATATGCAAGGAACTTGGACAGAGGTGAGAGTGTGGACAAGTGAGAACTCGATACACCTCTCATGTCTTTATTCTATTTTTAATATCTATAAGGAGTTGTATAAAATGATTTCCATTAAACATATGAGGTTATAAATGCAATTCTTCTTTACCTATCAGCCTTTCATCATAATGAACCATCCCTCCCAATCTAGCTCCTCCCTTCCATATACATTTCCATGTGTAAGAATGCATGTTAATTACTAAATGTGAACTTATGACTCTCAGTATGTCTGTAGGATATATGGAAGTCACTTCTGATTACTCTGATAAATCTAGATATAATATGGGTCACTATGTAACTGTACCTAGTGCATGACTCCACAAGTGTCTTAAATGTATTTTATTTATTCACATATATTTATTTCCATTCTTCAGTTTGGGTTTATGTGAACTAGGCCAGAAGCCAATGGTGCTTTTGTTATCTGCTCTCAGAATAACACTTCTAAGATCAAGCACCAGAAAAAAAACATGTTCAAACCTTCCAAAACCTGATACAAAGTATTAGTTAATTTTTTCTTGATGTTTCCTGAAGTTATTTAAAAACTTATTTTTCCACTCTACTTTCCAAAGTTTAGAACAATTATATGATACTCAGTATCAAATCAAATTTTCTGAGAAGTAGATTAAAATGTTGTATGTTTTGACATGAGAGTTGAAATTATTTAAAAAAATACATTTGCTGGAAATAAAATTCCCTGACAGGAAGTTGATAAATGTTGAAGGTACTCAACTCACTTGTTTATTACATTATTTAGCATCCTCAAACATCATATTGTACTTCAAATAAAATTATTCCATGGAAATGCAAAATTGAATTAAAAAATTTTTAACGACTATTTTTCTTTAAAAAAAAAGGAGTTTTCAAAATGCATTTCACAAGGTATTTCTCCTTGCCTTTAAAAACCTGCCCTGACATATATAGAATGGCTTCATTATTGACTGACTGCAGGATTTTAGGACAGACTAAACCATACATGAGTACAGAGCAGTATTCTTTGTAAATCACAGAAGAGGCAGTGTCAGGTGTGTGCTGCTTGGGATGAGCAGGAGGACAGACAGTTAAGGCATGCAGTTGACTCCAGAACCTATCTCCCAATGCTTTCCAGTGACCTTAAAAAGGGGGCTGCATCTGAGATGTTCTGTCAGCAGTTGAAGCACCAGGATAAGCATCTGGGGCAACCCAGGCTCTCACTTCTGCTTCCCTGGGAGGCTTTTGTTCTGACTGGTGTCACAGGGGTAGGTAACTAATTACCTTGCTGACAGTAGTAAGTGGCAAAATCTTCAGGCTGCAGGCTGCTGATGCTGCGAGTGAACTCTGTGCCAGATCCACTTCCATTGAACCTCCATGGGACCCCAGATTGCCAAGTAGGTGCAAAATAGATCAGGAGCTTTGGAGCTTTCCTTGCTCTCTGCTGGTAAGAATGTAAATAATTGCTAATGACGTCACTAGCTTTGCAAGTGATGGTGACTCTCTCTCCCAGAGATGCAGGCAGGGATGGCGACTGGGTCAACTGGACATCACAATGGGTACCTGACATTGGAAACACTAAAACAATTAGTGGTATTATCCAAGTACTTCCACAAAGCTTCAGGCTACTCTGTTAATATGAGATGAGTAATCCCCAGCATTGTTCTTCCTTACCTGGGAGCCAGAGCAGCAGGATGGCAGGAGCTGAGCAGGGGCCTTCATGTCCAATCTATTTGCTGAGTGGAACCTTCTCCTGCATAGGGTGTGAGCAGCCTCTGAATAAGTTCTCAGGGCAGTGGGCTGTGCTCAGGGCACATGAAAAGGAGCAGGGTTGGAAAGATTTAAAAGATATGGCTATATATATAGCTTGGTGATCTTTATGAATTTCTGAGCTAGCAGTCTCCAAATCTCTCAGATAACATTCCTGTCTCCTATCAATAGCCCCAAAAGCTCCCCTTCAAAGATAAGATGTTCCCTAAACCAAGAACTCACATCTACTTCAGTCTCTTATGCTTCATAAACCTTCATGTTCTTACACTATCATCTCTTCCAGTTCCTAAATAACATTTTTTTTAGTAACTGTTTTAGAACTTGTGGTCCCAGCAGATTCAGATTTGAATAAGCAAAACATAGTAAAGGGTGAGCAAGGCAATGAAGCCACAAGGAATTGAGAAGACATCCTTAGCATGGGAAACAAGGAAAAACTGCCACAGACAGTAAAGGCAGAGCACAGTGAGGAAGGCTCCCACATCAGGACCAGCATGTGGGGACACTGTCCACCCTAATGCAGGATGTCACACCTGGGGAGCCACTAGCAGGACATTTACATGACAGTGAATCAACCTCTCATCATTGTGAGTCTCAGGTGCTGAAGGTACACAAAATAACACTGCTCCTCAAAGTAAGAAGCTCACACACAGGGAAAGTCCTTGCCAAAGTCAGAGTTCTCTTCATCATCCTTCACTAAATGAACTGCATGTGGATCTGGATTTGAGAGATTCACCTACTTCGACCCTGGTTATGATGTATCTGCTGCCTGAAATATCACACTTCTGAAGCCAAAGGAAGGTATGATGAAACTGTAAAAGTCATGCCTTTCTATTTACCTGCATTTAATTAGAGGAACTTTGAAGGTGGACCTGTCTTTTGATAAACATCCACTCCTGGTACACACAACGTCCCCCCACACCTGAGTTTGAGACCAAGACATTTTAGGAATGGCTATGTTTCAGGAGGAAAGAAGAGTGGATATGAGAGTGGAGATCAACCACTTCACAGTTTGTGTAATAAGACTGTTATGCCCTGAGCCTCAGGTAGGAACCGTAAAACCTAAAGATCTCTTGTGTAGACATTCTAAAGCTACCAGCACATATGTTTAATGCAGCATTATTTACCAAACCTAAGATACAGAACCAACCCAGATGTCCCTCAGTAGATGAATGGATCAAGAAAATGTGGTATATATACAAAATGGAATTCTATGCCTCCACCCGAAAGAATGATATTGCCCCATTTGTTAGAAAATGGAAAGACTTAGAAAAAAATATATTAAGTGAAGTAAGCCAGGGCCAAAGAAACACAGGTCCCATGGGTTCCCTTGTTTGCAATAACACTGCCTATGTGTAATCCTAAACACTCAGGAGGACACCGGAAGGAATGTGGAGAGTTTCAGGTCAATCAGGACACACATAGATAAGCCCTGTCTCACCTGACATAGCCTTGCTTCATGGAGTGCTGTTGGCAGGAGCAGACAGGGATCAGCGGCAGAAATAGCATTTGTTCAATAGATTTTTCTGCCCCTGGCACTAAAACCAACTCTCTGTGTGGTTTGTGGTTCTTTTAGGTATTCAAATGCTTCCCTAGTAAAGCTCATGATATAATCAGTGGATAATTTTATAAATGTTTTCTGTCTGTTTGAGGCTCAGTAAGTATACAACTTCTCCCAGCACAGCTGTGTCTGTCAGGCTATTTCATGTTTTACCACCAGGGGAAGTTGAGATATTTTAGATCTATCAGTGACAGAGGGAATAGGAGAACTTAAATGTAATAGACAAACTGGTAAGGATGGACCTTTCCTAAGATGATGCTTGTGCTGAGGGAAATAGCAGGGGTCTACTTTGGATGTCTGAGTGGTCTGTGCATTTTCTGAGAGAAAATCCAATGCATACTCAAGTCTCAGGGGAAGCCTTTGTTCATTGTGAGGCTTGTTTGCCAGTTAATGGTAGATTTTTGGAAGGGAAAAACATAATCTTCTAACCTCGAAGAGTCAGGTGAGAAAAGGCCTCCATTAGAGGAAGATTGGAGGAAACAGACATTGAACATAACATTATGCAGAGTCAAACTTCAATTTGTAGCTTTGTTAAACAAAAATTGTCCTGTGCCAAGGAGACCCCTGTTTTCACTCTATTTGATGTTGGTATGATTTGGGGAGGGGAAGGAAAAAACAAATTGTTTAAATAGGGATATGGGTGGACCAATTGCAACAATGAGATGTACAATACGTTATGTCGAAAAATAAACTTTACAATTGTGGGTGTGGGGAGATGGGAGGGCAGAGATAGTAAGGGGAAACAAAGGAGGAGGCAGTGATGCTTGATAAGAAATGTACTCATTACCTTGCCCATGTAATTGTAACCCCTATGTATGGTATTGTCACAATTAAAAAATGATAATAATGGGACTTTCAGAATCATGAGTTGATTAAGCAAAAAGCTTTTAATATCTGAGTCATATAATTAATTTGCATTATATTTAACCAACATATTCTATTTATTTGGTGATATTCAGTAACATTCCTATTTAAAAAATCCATCTCAATTTTAAGCCTAGCTTTGTGACTCATTCTTCAGTTCCTAGCTACTACTGCTTCTTGAGTCATTCTGCATGGGATTTGACTCTGTAATTCTCTCCAAACTATAGAAATGGCATGCTGCTAGTAGGTGATTTTGTCTTTGTCTTTCACATTTAGTAATAAGTGATAAATTGACTTCTGCAGTAACACTATAAATTCTGATTCTGGGAGTCCCTGGAAGCTGAAGTAATCCAAGATCCCACTTTGACAAGGTCTCTAGTATGACATCTTCTATCAAGTCCTCCAAACTCAGACTACTGTTTCAGTTCAGAGAATGTGCTATGCTGCTCTCCAGACAAGCTTTGAAATAGGACAGCTGGGCCAAGCCCTACAGAGATGTTTTTGTTAAGCACTGTGTCACTGTGGGAGGAGTATCTATACTTTGCATGCAGTAATAAACCCCAATATCCTCAGCCTCCACCCTGCTGATTTGCAGTGTGAAATCTGTGCCAGACCCACTGCACTGAATCTGTCTGGGACCCCAGATCCTCGGTTGGTAGCCCAATAGATCAATCGCTGTGGAGACTGGCCAGGCTTCTGAAGGAACCAATACAGAAGGCTATCTCCATCACTGTATAAGAGGCTCTGACTAGACCTGCAGGAGAGGGAGACCGTCTCTCCCAGTGTGACAGCCAGGGAGAGTGGAGTCTGAGTCATTATAATATCACCATTGGACCCTGAAATTAAAATAAATGAAAAGTGCAAGGTTATATGTGGTATGTAATTTTTTCTGTGGTTATATATTAATTCCCAATCCTTTTCATGGTTTTCCTACTATCCTAAAACTATTCAATATATCAAAACATATACAAATATCAAAATAATAAATGAGGTTCTAGATCTCATGTATACTACCCACTACACACTTGTCATAGTTGTCACCAAAGCTCAGGACCTGGTTCCATCTAGAATGTTCAGCACTCTCATATAATTAACTTCACCTGCCTAATTCTAGAGGACAAGTTCTGTGCATCTAACCCAAGAACAGAATACAAACAAGAAGCAGTGGCCCTGAGGGCTCACCTTCAAACCCCTTTTCCATCCTCATCTCCCTCTGTCCTTACCAGTGATCCAGAGCAGTAAGAGAGTCAGAACCCAAGAACAGAGCCTCATTTTAGCTGGGAATCCAGGAGATTTGATCAGTGAAGTCAAGGTCAAGATGAGCCTTTATGTCAAACTGGGGCTGGAAAGTTCTCTTTGGGGAGCACTATGCAAATCAGCAGGTGGGTGCAGCAGTGTGAGAAGAACAAAGCAAAGGGCAAGGGCATCTCTCTGGTGAAGAAAGCGACTTAAATTACTTCTGTGTTTGGAGAAAAGACCCACAAGTACCAGGCTGGCTCCAGCAGTGTGTAGAAGGACTCCTCTCCCCTGATGCCTAGATCTACAGGGAGGATGTGGTGTACTTGACCCTGTCAACTTAAAACACTAGAGGCCCAATTCAATTGAAATATGTGTCCAGGGGAGTCTTGGTGAAGTGTCAGTTTGATTGGCCCTCTTCTACTTATTCTAGAGAAAGATACTGTGCACAGACTTCATTTGCCATTGTGTCTCAAGTCTTCTATTCAATACCACCGGGATTTGATCTAGGTAAGGAAATCAAATACATACTTGAGTTAATCTGACATCACTGAAACAAAGTTAACTTTTGATTAGCAAGTTATCAGCAACTGTTAGAGTTGTTCTTCATAAGCCAGACACTGGTGGCTCATGTCTGGAACCCTAGCTACTCTGGAGGCTGAGTTCTGAGGATATAGTTCAAAGCCAGTGCAGGCTGAAAGTTACATTATGACTCTTATCTCCAACTAATCATTCAGAAATTGTATGTAGTGCTGTGGCTGAAAGTGGTAGAGTGTTACCCTTGGGCAAAAGAGCTCAAGATCATTACCCAGGTCCTGAGTTCAATCCCTACAAGTGATAATAAAATAAGGTTCTTCATCGAGGGCCTAATTAATTAAGTTCCTTATGATCACTTGTGTTAAAACAAAATAACAAAGAGGATAAAATCCTCCTTGCAGATGGTAAACTAATAACATTTCTAAATGGAAAATAAAACATGGCAGAGAAAATTAAATTCTACATAGTCATTTTCACAATCAGTAAATATGGGATGACACTTCTTCAGCATAACTCTTCACCAGACTAACAACAGTATTCTCAATATTTCACTCTCTTCTATAAGACAGAATGAACAAGAACACCAGTAACATTCAGTTAGTTACTGAGACTATTGCAACATCCATTTTTAATCTTTCTACAGACTCTGCTCCTGGAAAAGTTATTAACTCTTTATTAGACCCTCCTTGTCCTGCCTGCATTCCATGTGGACAGCCACAGCCAAGACTCCACACCTCATAGCAGGACCCAGCAAGAGCTGTTTTCATGTCTCAGTATAACATACACTCAAGATTAAATCTTCTCTTTAGCTTCATCAGCATCTACTAAGAAAGTGAATGCTGGTGCAGAGTTGTTCAGAGGAATTCATATTCCACTTACATCATCCAGAGCCTGAAGAACATACATTTCGGTTGTTATTGATCACTGTTTCTTTTGCTATTGGCCACATTTTCTTATGGGATACACAAAAAGTTTCTCCTATTAAAAGTATTCTAGAGCAATTTTTATTGTGATTAAGTGATTGCATACATTTCACAAATTTCACAGGATTGTGATATTTGTAGTCACAAAGTAGGTGATACTTACAGTCACAAACATATTCTAACTTCATGGGGTATATTATCTTTATCACGGTTTATAAAGTTTCTCAGTTCTATGAGCTTTGACAATACAGTTATTTTCCACATGGGGTGATATATACATTTATTTTCTTTTGCTTAGTGTCAGCTGTTTCCTCTTTCCTGCTCTTTTCCTCCCTCCCATTGCTTCCATTGAGTTGCTTAGTTTATTTTGATCAATGTCCAGTACAACTGATAGTTCCCACTGTTACATGTTTTCCCGTGGTTCCCTCTGTTTCTGTGTCCTCCTCCTAGTTTCCCTCTGATGTGCACATATATATGATATATGTTGTATATATTATTTTTAAAATAACTTTTTATTGTGAAAATACCGTACAGAGGGGTTACATTACATGAGCAAGGTATTGAGTACATTTCTTATCAAGCATTATTGCCTCCTCCTATGTTTCCCCTTTCCATCCCTTCCCATCTCCCTCCCCATTTCCCTCATTCCTGCCTACATACTTATCCCCGCCCCCCCCAAGAGCACCAAAGTTGTCACGTTCATTTTTTCGACATAATGTCTTGTACATCTCATTATTGCAATGGGTCCATCTGTATCCCTGTTTAAGCAATTTTTTCCCTTCCGCTCCACAAATTATACCAATATCAAATACAGTGAAAACATGGGTTATACTGCAGGGAAGGCACATACAAAGCAACAAAGAAATCATCTTATAAATATTTTATTTGTAAATTATTTCTTTTATTCCTTTCCTTTGCTGCTTGCTTATACAAAGACAATGAGGAAACTCTTTGAGATACCATAACTGGAAGAAACTTCCAAACTGAAATTAAATGCCAATCACATGGAAGGGGAGATGACTAACACAGTTAATTTCCCAATAGGTTGTAACTTCAATCCTGTATATGAGTTATAAATGATGTAGCTCAAAAGAAATCCTGAAATCTTATCCTTTGATTTCCTCAACCCAAGGATGTAAGAAGACTCTTATAGGGCTACATATTTGTGCATTTTTATTCAGTGTGTGTGTGTGTGTGTGTGTGTGTGTGTGTGTCTTTGGACTTAAGTTCAGGTCCATGGCCCTGAGCTTTTGTACTCAAGGTCAGCACTCTTTCACTTGAGCCACATCTCCATTTCTGTCCTTTTGTTGGTTAACTGGCGTAAAGAGTCTCTTGCACTTTCCTTTCCTGGGCTGGCTTTGAACCGGGATCAGAAGATCTCAGCCTTCTGTGTAGCTAGGTTTTCAGGCATGAGGCACCTGCACTGGCCTCTTGTAGATATATAAGCCATGTAGAACACCGGGATTTGAAGTTATACCTCTCAAAACAGGACAAAATATAGCTTCAGGAACCACAGTCCCTTGCCACACAACCAGGCATTGAAGGGTTTCATTCTCAGGATTGGAGCATTGTGAATTTGGTGATCAGTCCTGCTGGCCATTTGCCCTCAACTGCATACCAGGTGATGGTCTGCTCTTCCCAGATGTGGTGCAGTTGTAGAGGCTCAGTAGTGGTCACTGTTCTTGGCAAGTCGGATGGAGAGAAGCACCAGAAAATATGAAAAGGTAATAAGTTTAAATGTTGTCATGGATTGGAGAAAAGCACTTGATAAAAATCTCTCAAGTGAAAAAAAATAATCTCTCAAGTGACTAGGGATAGAAAAAAATTACCTCAACCCAATAAAAGATATGGATGGCAAAAACCATTGTCAACATAATACTAGATGGGGAATTCTTAAATTATGATATTATTTCATCAAAAATATGAATATTTAAGCATAAACAAGGAGATGAAGCATTTCTACAAGGAGAACTATTATAATAAAAATAAATAAATGAAATGCACAAATGTATACATATATACTCTTTTTTATTTTACCTAGATAGCCTTCCCTTTGCTATGTGAATCCAAAGTAATGGCACAACCCTGACCCCCCAGAGTATGTAGGTGTGTCATTTACAAGTCAGAAGAGGCATTATAAAGTCTGAACTGAGGGCCATGTAGAAAAAAAGAATGTTAGGATAAAAAGGATCTTCTCAGTCCCTTACAGAAGAAAAAGTGTATGTACATCTACAAACAATACCAGTAATACATCCAATTTAGTTTATGTTTTTTTGATTCTGATCCAAAAACTAAGCAGTCTTACACCCTCAACTGCTAGGCAACATTCTTGAATTCAAGCTCACTAAGAATGGAGCCTGAGTCCTGCTTCCTCACCATGGTTGCAGCAGCAGGAAGAAGAGAAGCAAGTCTGCAACTATATGTCCAAACTACATGTCAGTTCCTAAGGCTGATCTGCTCAGAGAGAGCTAGTTTTGTGACTTAGTTTCCCTGCACTGCCATGGAGAACACAGATATCTTTGGCTGGTAGACAAATTTATGAAATAGTTTTAAAATCAAAGTTCTGGAAGTATGGAAGTCTAGAGTGTCATCTGTTTCAGACTCTCTTCCTGACTGTTCTCTTTCTTGTAATGTCCTCACAAGGACTCTGATGCCTGTGACAGAGACAGAGACAGAGCCATCCAGTGCCACAGCTCCTCAAGACACTAGCACTACAGGACTTGCTACAGTCTCAGGGACCTCACATCACCTCAGTCACTTGTTACAGACTTCTCCAAGTACACATGTCTCAGGAGACATGAATCAATCCTTAAAAGATGGCCTTTGCTCATAAACAAGGGAGGAAAGAGAGGCAAAGCCAAGCTTCCAGTCTCTAAATTCGAAAAAAAGACTTTCCCTCACAATTCAGCCAGCTGACAGCTCCTTCTGAGTGTCCCTGGTCCTAGTCAAATACCCAAGCCTGGAGACTCTTTGTTGATAAAACACTAACTCTGTGGTTTCCCTAGATTACTAAACTAGATAGCTCTTTTAATATGTATTGTGTGGTTTCACTACCATCTAGTGGTATTATTCTAACATTACATGTTTTAAAACCAGGATTCTTTTTTTATTTTTTATTAATGAATTTTTAATTTTACTTTATTGTAACGATGGTGTCCAAAGGGTTACATTTACATGAGTAAGGTAATGAGTACATTTTTTGTCAAGCATTGTTACTCCCTCCTTTGTTGTTCTCCCACTATCTCTTCCCTCCCTTACCTCCTTCACACCTCCCGCCCAAAGTTGTAAAGTTCATTTCCAATATAGAGTCTTGTGGGTATCATTGTTGCAATAGATCATCCTGTGTCTTGTTTCAGCATTTTGTTATTCCCTTTCCCCTCCCCAAATTAGAAAAATGTATATACAAGATTCTATACAAAATTCAGTGTACCAAAATCAGTATAGTGAAAACAGGAAATACACCATAGGGGGAAGAACATACAAAAGAAACACAAAAAGATCACATAGTACATTAAAAAACAACAACAAAGAAAGGCCTCTTGTGTCCATATCTTAGGATTCAGGTTTCCCTCATTTGCAATAATTAGTATACATCAAGGATAATTTTATCAGAAAATCAGAAAAGCTCAAAAACTATGTACATATGACCATCTAAGATGATGCTAAGCTAAATGAACCCCAGGTTTATTTTTTCAGGAAGAGTTATAAATTACAGTTTTAGATGTCTTTTTTAACTTTTCTATGGATTATATTCAGATATGATGGTAATTTTATGCATGTTTCTGTCTGTCTGTATCTGAATGTGTGTGTATGTGTGTGTGTCTGTGTGTGTGTGTCAGTGGTTTGCCAGTGATAGGTTGAAGAATTAGAGCTAGTGAGTCCACACAGGTTAAGATAGCCAAACAAGAGGCAAAAGCTGCACAGAGATCCCCAAATCTCTCCATGCTAAATCCTGGTATTTTACTAAATATGAATCACTGATTCCATGTGGAGGGCTGAAGTGGTGAAGAAAAATTTATCAATATTTGTTGCATGACATGGTACAGGTGTGGAGAACCAATGGCTCACCTTGTGCTTGTGTGGCTTAAGTACTGATGGCTTGCAAGTTAGCTAATGTTGGCTTCCTGGACTCTGTCTACAGGGAAAGTATTGTAATTAGAAGAAAAGGAGGCTGTTGCTCTCTCTGTGGATTTGTCACTGTTCTTAATCACAGTTGTCAAGGGGGCTCAGCACAAGATGATTTATCTAAGGATATGGATTTGGTCATGAACTATTGAGCAGTCTTAAGGCAGAAGTTCTGGAAACCTTTCCAAGAGTGGAGTTGAAGATGGAGCCAGTAGAATGAACCCTGGCTACTGGGTCTCTATATTCAGTTATCACTTGCAGAGAAGAGCTGTCCCTTTCCTCCTGCTCTGAGATTATAGCACCCAGTCATGAGTGCTCAGAATCCACCTCCTGGCCTGCAGCTTTCTTGTGCTGTTTACATCCACATCTCACACTCCTGAGGATAAATCCAATCCATGAGTTCATGGATTAGATTCATGTTTAATGACTTTGCTTCACTAATACATACATTCCCACATTGAAACTCTGAGTTAAAAAAATCTACCTCAACATATTATTACCACTACAAATAATAGCCATTTCCCTCAATTCAGTGCTGGGGACCCCAAATGCTTCTGGTGCCTAATCCATTTTCCATCATTGGTCAGAATGTAACAAGAACCTAAGTTATGAAGATGTGTTACTTAGCTTTCTTTTTTTGTGACTAAGACCTCAGTAAAAGCAATATAAAGGGCAGAGTACTTGATTGCAACTCTTAGGTCATAAAGTCTAGTCTACCATGTGGACAGAGTTTGGTGAAGCTCACAACATGGCACCCAAGAAACAGAGGAAATGTTCTACTTGGTGGCTTCATCTTTCTTCCCCTTTTATTTTATGAGACATCAGCCTTTTGGAAAGGGTCCTTTTAGTTTTGTTTAGGAGATACAGACAAGGCCATGTTCCCCCTATCTGTACTGCCTTGACAACCATAACTATAGGAGATTACCCAAATGCCTAGGTTTCTTTTGAGATAGCTTCTTAATAACAATTGGCCTCAACTAGAATCCACTTCTTTACTTCTCCCATTTTGGGGGATTTTATGCAATATTTTGAATAACATTTAATCTTGATATATCTTTAAATTTCTAAATATCATTATTATTTTGAGGCCTGAGATAATATAATTGATATATATTTTTGTGTGTGTCTAAATAATTATGCCAAGTGAAGATCTCCTTAGCAAAAATCGACTTCTCCTAAAGCCTAATTATCAAACCTTGTATGGATCCTTGTTACCTGCTTAAAGTACAGATTGCTATGCACTAGGTATGGGTGTGTTCATAAATTTTGTGTGTGTTCTTGGGGTGAGCCAAAGCTAACTCCATTTTTAATATGTCAGGAGTTCCCTCCAACCCCTGAGAATCAAAATAGTGGTTTCTCACAAGCCCCCAGGGTCAGGAAATATGCTGTTTGTTGGAACCCCAGGAAATGTGGAAACTGTTTGGAAAGCCCTTGTGATTGTTGTGATCAGGTTGTGTGATGTGTAGCCCTGTTTGGTTATCAATAGCCCAGACAGGATCTCAATACTCCAGACATGATCTGCAGCCCTGTTTGGTTATCAATAGTAAAACAGCCCAGCCACCTTTGCCCTTCCAGGTAGGAACAGCCTTATCTCTGCGCCCACAAGTGAGAATATATGTCTGCTTTGTGTGGGAACCCCCAAATTTGTGTGCCAATTCAAACCAGAATGATAGGTTAGTTCAAACAGATACTACCAGACAGACTGTAACCCCATTGGCCACTGACATAAATAAGCAGTCTTTTTGTGTGTGCTACAATCTCGTTGGCCACCCATGTGT
This sequence comes from Dipodomys spectabilis, assembly GCF_019054845.1. Taxonomy (NCBI): domain Eukaryota; kingdom Metazoa; phylum Chordata; class Mammalia; order Rodentia; family Heteromyidae; genus Dipodomys; species Dipodomys spectabilis. The sequence goes on along the minus strand of NW_024870864.1, from coordinate 14,129,605 downwards.
GGCCAGACTTGACCACATGGATTTTGCCTTTAAAAACCCTAGCTTGTGGGACATTTGGTGTGGCAGTTTCAGCTCCGGAGTCTCTACTGCATCCCTGGCTGGTCAGCTATCCACTTCCCCAATTAAGTCATATTTTTACAAGAGGCTGTCTCTGAGTGGTGGACTCTTCCCCATAACATGTGTAAAACATTACAGGGACAACAAAAGGTAAGGGAGAGATTTCAGTTCACCATCCTTGACTTCCTTGGCCTGTGGTGAGGCCCAAGATCAGGTTGTGGGACCATCTAGCAGAGGCTACTCAATTCACGGCACATTAGAATCCAAAGGGGAAAAAAAAAAAAAAACATAGGAAGTGGTAAGGGCAAGATAGAGCCCCAAGGACTTGCCCACAGGTGATGCATTTACTCCAACTAAGCCCCACCCCATGCTTCCCATAATACCACCCTATTGTTAACCCATCAAGGGGTGAATAAACACACAAATCCAAGAGTGTGAAGTAAACTGAGAGGAATAAGCTACACCCAGAGAGACCAGGTCTCTGCTGGTTTTCAACAGAACACTGAACATGAATAAGTAGAAAACATGAATTTTTCTGAAGAACATAAAACTGATTCACTGAAGGAAACTTGTCCTTTTTCCCTCTATTTGTACCATGTGACTGTGCAGGTGGAGGAATTAGTGTCTCCCCTATTCTTGTTTGACTTCAGTGTGAAGGCCTGGAAGGTTGTTCATATTGGCCTCCTCTAACAAATCTAGTGTCAAAATATGATAATTAGCAACAACAAAGAAACTTTGTTGATACTATCTGGTGGACTAGTCATTATTTTGGTTTCAAATATTAAGTCTAAGAAGCAGAAAATGTTACATTCAGGAATACTGAATTACAAACTATTGGGAATCAGAAAATGTTACATTCTGGAATACTGAAATATAAACTATTGGGAATCCTCAAGCAACAAACTCCTAGCAGTCTCAATAATGCCCTGCTGATAGAGCCTCTGGAGAGTCCCTCATATCTGTGGCTCAACTTTCAAGGTATGAGCTACAAAGAAGACAGCTCCTCCTGTCACTCTAGCCACAGGAGGCTCACAGCCCTGCCTACAGGAACCAGAGGCCTGGCCTCGTGGCTTGCAGCAATGCTTGTGTTGACTATATTCCCATGTTGGTCACATGAGCATTTGTCAGCTTTGTGGACACAGGGGCTGTTTCTCCCCCAATCCACGTTTGCATTCTGATACCATATTGCAATCTCACTTCTTTTTCTCACAGAGATACTGCAGACCTTTTTTTTTTTTTTTTTTTTTTTTTTTTTTACAAAGGAAAGAAATGTATCTCAATTGAAAAGGAAACCAAATTTACTCAGCACTTCCCTCATCAAAATTGGGAATGTACCTATGGTCCCTAAAGGACTAAAAATTTAGTTTTAATATACTTCTGTGTAGTTACTTTTAGTGTTATGCTCACCTTTGTTCCTTAGCTCCACCCAGAACTGGGCCCTCCTCCCATCCTAGAGTTCTCTCCATACTTTGTCTCCTCCCTCTCTCTGCCCAGACCCACCTGAACTCCCATTTACCTCACTTCCTATCCCTCACACCCTCTTGCTATCTGGATGGTGATGGAGGCCATGTGTTACCATTTGGGGGTAATACGGCTTCTCTAATAAACCTTATAATATTCTTTCTCCTGTGCTCGCCTGCCTCTGCCTGGTCCCATGGATGCATGTGTCTGATCCTCTTACAGTTACATTGATGGGCTGACAGCCCAGTTCGGGATCATGATCACAAGCCTTATTACTAAAACAACCATGCTGGTACTTGAAAATCAATGGTCTATCCCACAGCTCTGAACCCAGCTGGAGGATGTACTGCATCCAGGTTGACATAGCATGTGAGAAAAATTCAGACACTTCCAAAATTGTTTCTGTCCATCAAGTGATGGAGATTTTCTGTCTTAGAGACACTAAAAGATATACAACACTTCAGACCCATAAAACTGTCAATAGAATCTAGCCACAGATACAAGACAGAATACAAGACAGATACAAGGGCTCAGTCTCAGACTTCTGTGACCTATGAACACTATTACATGACTTCATCATACTCTACTCTCTCAAGTAGAGCCAGATCCCCAGAACACACAAGGCCAGAGACCAGTGTGCAGAGTCCAGTACTGTATCAGCCCAAGCTTGATTCAATGAGGAACCAGTGAGAGAACTTTGTGAAGGCCTTGCTATTTATGCAGGTTTGGGGACAAACAGAGAAGATGCTAGACAAAGTACAACTGGGCTTCCAGCTTCTGAACAGAAAACATAACATAGACTGTATGTATGGGCCAGAACCATGTGCATGATGGAAGTTTTATAAGTTTCCTTATGAAGGGAATAAAATCATAGAAGATACTTGATGCTTATATCACTGATTGTCTATAGTACTACTTAAGAGACACATATTTTTTTCACTAGATACCTCATTGTTTACCTAAAGTCTTCTGGTCTTTATCCTTTCATGATTTTCTCCTGCTCTTTGTAGTTTCCAAGTCATCCAATTATCATATGCTCTTCATGTCCACCCAGTCATATTGATGACAATATCTTCCTACTCAGCTCATTCAGACAATCTTCTCTGCGGGTTCCCAGACCAGCAACACATGAGGGCTGCTCACCCAGCCAGAGGAGAGGTTCTAGTTCAGGGATGTATCACTGTGGGAGGATTATGTGTAGCTTGAAAGCAGTAATACACCCCAGCATCCTCAGTTTCCACACTGCTACATTTCAATGTGCAATCTGTGCCTGACCCACTGCCACTGAATCTTTCTGAGATCCCAGATTCTCAGTTGGAAACCTCATAGATCAGGAGTTGTGGAGACTGCCCTCGCTTCTGCAGGAACCATTTCAAATATGTGTTTCCATTGTTATATAGAAAGTTCTGAATATACCTGCAAGAGATGGAGGCCGGCTCTCCTAGGGTGACAGGCAGGGGGAGTGGAGTCTGGGTCATCACAACATCTCCATTTGATCCTGAAATTAGAATAAGATAGAAGTTCAAGGTTATACACAAACGTACAGAGACATGCTTTTTATTTTTATTTTGATGTATTACCTATTATTAATATTACTTGGTTTGGCTTACAATATAAAAACATTTTGCATCTAAAATTGTGCGTTAAACAAAACTCTTTATTCAGAGCTTATGAAAATAAACTTGTTTTACGAATGAACTAATACAGATTATGTGTGAGGGGGAGAGAGAGAAATGGGGTATTTGAGTAGAAATGCTCTTAAATGATTTAATTAAGAAGGAAAAGGCATCTCCCTAACTTCCATGCTCATTAAAGTGAAAAAATAGAGATAATTTTAAGCATAAATAGGGCTCTAGGCATAATACATTATTCTCACCAAACACAGGTTTTCAATCCTTCTGCAGACCTAAATCTCACTTACTCCATCATGATTAACAAGACCTGCACATCTAACACATGTATAGGGAACAACTGGAATCTCAGATCTCACCCTGCCACCCCACTCTCATTTCTCATCCCCCTTTGCTGTTACCAGGGATCCCGAGCATTAACAGCCACAGTAGCTGAGACAAGGACTTCATTTTTAGGACTGAAATGAGGAGTTTTGACAGGTCAAGGCAAGTTCTGATCTGAGCCTTTATCTCAGACTTAGAAAGGAAGGTCCTCCTTAGGGAGCAATATGCAAATAGCCAGGTTGGGGTAACAGTGTGAGAAGAGTCACAGGGAAGTAAGGCCTGCTCTTCTGAGCAAAGTAGCAGCAGATCTGTTCTATATTTGGTGACAACCAATAAAATCCATGATGCCTTTAGCATGGAAAGAAGGACTCCACTGATAATATCTGGAATTGAGGGAAAAACAGGATGCACATCACCTCACCACCCTAAAACAGCATCAGAGGCCCAATGATATGCAGCTTTATGTCCAGGAGAGACTCTAGGAAAGGAATGGACATTGTACCTGGGTCCTCCATTCCTCCCTCATCTAGTCTAGAGGAAGACACAGTGTCAAGCATCAGCAGCACTGATTCTCAAAACAGTTCACCAATAAAAGCACAGAGTTGAGCTAGATGAAGAGGCATACCATAGTTACCAGTTTATCTCTTAGGGATGCTTGCATCTCTATTTGCCAGGATTTTCATATTAAGATAGAGGCTATAGAATTGACAAGGATAACAAAATTTTCTCTTGCAGGTTGTAAGTACCCTAATGGTCTTTTAACGTAATGAGAAAAATTATTACACTTGAAAGTATGAATTCAATGTAACAGTTTTTTAAATTCACTAAATATCTTGTCATTCTTCCACAATGTATTTGTACAGCAAATTAATCAAAGGATTTCTTAAAGTTTCCTCTGGAGAGTACAGGAAGGGTAAAAGGATCAAAATATGGTGTACTTATCAATTGACATACTGAGGTGAGACCATTTTGTGTAACTACTTGAAATGATATATATATATATATATATATATAATTTTGATTATCTTAAATTAACATAAAATCTACAAATATCTCCAGTCCCAATCTAATTTAACTAGTCTCTGTTTATTTGTCTCAGAGATTTTAGTCTCTACTTCACCTGAGGGAAGGAAGAGCACATGCAGGGTGTTAGTACTGCTGCCCCAATGGATGAACCTGACCAGTGAAATAGGTGACTTGTGGGAAGTGATTATATTATGGGATTGGAGATTATACCCACTGCTCATCAGAGGGTTAAAGATACTCTCATGCAGTGAGGCAGTTCTCATAATAGTCACCTGCTATCAAATGAAGAAAACCATAGGCTTGGCCAGCTCAAATTACAACTGGTTCTCTATTAACACAACATATTGTACCACATGCAAGAGAGTCTTCAGAGTAAAGACAGAATGAAGATACAGCATCAGGGACATTCTTCATCTAAAACTATGACTTAAACAAACTCTTCTTTATTCAGAGTTTAGGTCAGCTACTTTGTTAAAGAAAAGGACTGACAATGGTGTGTCATATTTGTGTGTATACCCACACATGTGTGTGTGTGAGAGAGATAGAGAGAGAGAGAGAAATTTGATTTAAATAGAAGTGCTCATAATAGGCTAATTGAGGAGTACAAAGCATTTCTCTACCTGTGATACTTTTCTTCTTCTAAATACAACTTCTTAATCCTTACCGAGATTACTTGTTAACTTGCTGAAATGCAGATTCACATTCAGTAGATGTGAAGTGGATTTGTAATATTGTATTGGTAACATGCTCTGGGAGATGCTATTGATGATCTTGAATTCTGGACACCTTCTGAATAGGAAAAAAAATACTAGTACATACATGTTTAGTTGTGTTTGCTTCCTTTTTGTCAAGAAATATTTCTATTTGAGAATGGTCACTTACATATTTCATTAAAATATCTCATTTCCATGAACTGAGACTTCCTGAAACTCTTGCTATAGTTACAAGTTGCTAATAGGAAGAGTCATGTGTGTATCTGGTATGGGGTAATGCCCTCCTGGATATATTCTGAGAGTTGGGCGGTGACTTCACTGGATCATCAACTATGGGCTCCCATAACCACAGTCTCTTCAGGAAATACATTTCCCAGCACTGCTCTCCCTGTCTGCTTTACTGCTTATATTCTGAATGAGATGGGACATCTTCTATCACATATAAGATTGGAAGGTGGTGGAAGTGGCGCTGTAGCTCAAGTGGTAGAGCGCTTGCCTTGAACTGAAGAGCTGAGGGACAGCGCCCAGGCTCAGAGTTCAAGCCCCACGACAGACCAAAAAAAAAAAGATTGGAAAGTGGAAGGGACTCAATCCTATCAATCCACAATATGCAAGGAACTTGGACAGAGGTGAGAGTGTGGACAAGTGAGAACTCTATACATATACCTCTCATGTCCTAAATTCTATTTTTAATATCTATAAGGAGTTGTATAAAATGATTTCCATTAAACATATGAGGTTATAAATGCAATTCTTCTTTACCTATCAGCCTTTCATCATTCTGAACCATCCCTCCCAATCCAGCTCCTCCCTTCCATATACATTTCCATGTGTAAGAATGCATGTTAATTACTAAACGTGAACTTATGACTCTCAGTATGTCTGTAGGATATATGGAAGTCACTTCTGATTACTCTGATAAATATAGATATAATATGGGTCACTATGTAACTGTACCTAGTGCATGACTCCACAAGTGTCTTAAATGTATTTTATTTATTCACATATATTTATTTCCATGCTTCAGTTTGGATTTATGTGAACTAGGCCAGAAGCCAAGGGTGCTTTTGTTACCTGCTCTCTGAATAACACTCCTAAGATCAAGCACCAGAAAAAAAAAACACATGTTCAAACCTTCCAAAACCTGATACAAAGTATTAGTTAATTTTTTCTTGATATTTCCTGAAGTTATTTAAAAACTTATTTTTCCACTCTACTTTCGAAAGTTTAGAATAATTATATGATACTCAGTATCAAATCAAATTTTCTGAGAACTAGATTAAAATGTTGTATGTTTTGACATGAGAGTTGAAATTATTTAAAAAAATACATTTGCTGGAAATAAAATTCCCTGACAGGAAGTTGATAAATGTTGAAGGTACTCAACTCATTTGTTTATTACATTATTTAGCATCCCCAAACATCATATTGTACTTCAAATAAAATTATTCCATGGAAATGCAAAATTGAATTAAAAAATTTTTAACGACTATTATTTTTTTTAAAAAAAAAGTAGTTTTCAAAATGCTTTTCACAAGGTATTTTTCCTTGCCTTTAAAAACCTGACATATATAGAATGGCTTCGTTATTGACTGACTGCAGAATTTTAGGACAGACTGGACCATACATGAGTACAGAGCAGTGTTCTTTGTAAGTCACAGAAGAGGCAGTGTCAGGTGTGTGCTGCTTGGGATGAGCAGGAGGACAGACAGTTAAGGCATGCAATTGACTCCAGAACCTATCTCCCAATGCTTTCCAGTGACCTTAAAAATGGTGCTGCATCTGTGATGTACTGTCAGCAGTTGGAAGCACCAGGGTTAGCATCTGGGTCAGCCCAGGCTCTCACTTCTGCTTCCCTGGGAGGTTTTTGTTGTGACTGTTGTCACAGGGGTAGGTAACTAATTACCCTGCTGACAGTAGTAAGTGGCAAAATCTTCAGGCTGCAGGCTGCTGATGCTGAGAGTGAACTCTGTGCCAGATCCACTTCCATTGAACCTCCATGGGACCCCAGATTGCCAAGTAGGTGCAAAATTCATCAGGAGCTTTGGAGCTTTCCCTGCTCTCTGCTGGTGAGAATGTAAATAATTGCTAATGATCTGACTGGCTTTGCAAGTGATGGTGCTTCTCTCTCCCAGAGATGTAGACAGGGATGGTGACTGGGTCAACTGGACATCACAACGAGCACCTGACATTGGAAACATTAAAACAATTAGTCATTGAATTAATGATATTATCCAAGTACTTCCACAAAGCCTCAAGCTGCTCTGTTAATATGAGAAGAGTAATCTCCACATTATTCTTCCTTACCTGGGAGCCAGAGCATCAGGAGCCCCAGGAGCTGAGCAGGGCCCTTCATGTCCAGGCTGTTTGTTGAGTGGAACCTTCTCCTGCATAGGGTGTGAGCAGCCTCTGAAGAAGTTTGCAGGTTAGTGGGCTGTGCTCAGGGCACATGAAAGTCACCAGGGTTGGAAAGATTTAAAAGACATGGCTAAATGTGTAGCTTGGTGATCTTCATGAATTTCTGAGCTAGCTGTCTCCAAATCTCTCAGGTAACATTCCTGTCTCCTATCAATAGCCCAAAAAGACCCACCTTAAAGATAAGATGTTCCCTAAACCAAGAACTCATATCTACTTCAGTTTCTTCTGCTTCATAAACCTTCATGTTCTTATGCTATTGTCTCTCCCAGTTCAGAATAACATGTTTTAGTAACTAGGCTAGAACTTGTGGTCCCAGCAGGTTCAGATTTGATGAAAGGAAACACAGTAAAGGGTGAGCAAGGCAATGAAGCCACAAGGAATGGAGAAGACATCCTTAGCATGGGAAACACGGAAAAACTGCCACAGACAGTGAAGGCAGAGCGCAGTGAGGAAGGCTCCCACATCAGGACCAGCATGTGGGGACACTGTCCACCCTAGTGCAGAATGTCACATCTGGGGAGCCACTAGCAGGGCATTGCCATGAGAGTGAATCAACCTCTCATCATTGTGAGTCCAAGCAGCTGCTGCAGGTACACAAAATAACACTGCTCCTCAAAGTCAGAAGCTCACACACAGGGAAAGTCCCTGCCAAAGTCAGAGTTCTCTTCATCATCCTTCACTAAATGAACTGCATGTGGATCTGGATTTGAGAGATTCACGAACTTCGACCCCAGTTATGATGTATCTGAGGCCTGAAATATGATACTTCTGAAGCCAAAGGAAGCTATGATGAAACTGTAAAAGTCATGCCTTTCTATTTACCTTCATTTAATTAGAGGAACTTTGAAGGTGGACCTGTCTTTTGATAAACATACACTCCTGGTGCACACAACGTCCTGACACCTTGGTTTTAGACCAAGACATTTTAGGAATGGCTATGTTTCAGGAGGAAAGAAGAGTGGATATGAGAGTGGAGATAAACCACTTTACAATTTGTGTAATAAGGGTGGGGGGATGTTGGGATGGATGGGAAGGGATGGGAAGGGGAAGCAAAGGAGGAGGCTAAAATGCTTGATAAGAAATGTACTCATTATCTTGCCCATGTTATTGTAACCCCTCTCTACAGTATTTTCACAATAAAAAAATTAAATTAAATTTAAAAAAAAACAATTTGTTTAATAAGATTGTTATGCCCTGCATCTCAGGTAGAAATCATAAACATAAAGTTCTCTTGTGTAAAGGATACTAAAGCTACTAGCACATGTTTTTAATACAGCATTATTTACCCTACCTAAGATACAGAACCAACCCAGATGCCCCTCAGGAGATGAATGGATCAAGAAAATGTGGTATATATACAAAATGGAATTTTATGCCTCTACCAGAAATAATGTTATTGCCCCATTTGTTAGTAAATGGAAAGACTTAGAAAAACATATATTAAGTGAAGTAAGCCAGGCCCAAAGAAACATAATTCCCATGGGTTCCCTTATTTGCAATAACTAGTATATATCTGAGACAAGCAGAAAAGGTCAGGGAAATGAACCCCACGACAGGGACACAGGTGTTTTTTTTTTCTTCCTTGCAATGGTTTCTAAAGTATTTAACAGGTACCATGTAATTTTCTTGTAGGTTTGTATGACCCTCCCCATGGTATAACCCCTGTTTTGACTGTATTTGATGTTGGTATAATTTGGGGAGCGAAAGGGTAAAAACAAATTGTTCAAATTGGGATACAGGTTAACCCATGAGATGTACATGACACCATGTCAAAAAATGAACTTTATAATTTAGGCGTGGGGTGAGGGAGGAGAGAGGGAAATGTAGTTGTGGAGATGGAAGGGCAGGGATGGTAGGGGAAAACAAAGGAGGTGGCAACAATGCTTGATAAGAAATGTACTCACTACCTTGCTCAAATGATTGTAAAACCTCTGTACAGTATTTTTCACAATAAAAAAACTTATTTTAACAAAAGATCTGTTGTGTGCATAGAGTAAGAAGCTGATCTGCACACAGGGATCTCAGGGTCATTGTGTCACTGATGTCTCACAGGCTAGCTGCCATGTAAATGAGGGCACAGTGTTTTGTGTTTATTCGTTTTCCTAAAATGCCTTCAAAGTTCTGTTTAAAAGTAGGATTTTTATTTAAGATATAAGGTGTAACATTGATAGATTGTGACATCCTGTGAAATACACATATAAGCTATTTGAGATGAAAGGACTGTTTCTACCACAGACACTGCCTATGTGTAATCCTAATAACTCAGCTAGACACAGGAAGGAATATGAAGAGTTTCAAGTCAATCAGGACACACATGCATAAGCCTTGTCTCACTTGACATCCCCTTGTTTCATGGAGTGCTGTTGGCAGGATCAGAGAGGGCGCATTGCCAGAAATAGAATTTGTTCAATAGTATTGTCTGCCCCTGGCACTAAAACCAACTCTCTGTGTGGTTTGTGGTTCTTTGAGATATTCAAATACTTCCCTAGTAAAGCTCATGATATAGTCAGTGGATAATTTTATAAATGTTTTCTGTCTGTTTGGGAATCAGTAAGTATAGAACTTCTCCCAGCATAGTGGTGGCTATGAGGCTATTTCATGTTTTACCACCAGGGGAAGTTGAGATATTTTAGATCTATCAGTGACAGAGGGATTAGGAGAACTTAAATGTAATAGAGAAACTGGTAAGGATGGTCCTTTCCTAAGATGATGCTTGTGCTGATGGAAATAGCAGGGGTTTACTTTGGATGTCTGAGTGGTCTGTGCATATTCTGAGAGAAAATCCAATACATACTCAAGTCTCAGGGGAAGCCTTTGCTCATTGTGGCGCTTGTTTGCCAGTTAATGGTAGATTTTTGGAAGGGAAGAACATAATCTTCTAACCTCTAAGAGTCAGGTGAGAAAAGGCCTCCATAAGAGGAGGACCAGAGGAAACAAACATGGAACATAGCATTATGCAGTGTCACACTTCAATTTGTAGCTTTGTTAAATAAAAATGAGCCTGTGCCAAGGAGACCTCTGTTTTCACTGTATTTGATGTTGGTATGATTTGGGGAGGAGAAGGAAAAAACAAATTGTTTAAATAGGGATATGGGTGGACCAATTGCAAAAATGAGATGTACAAGACGTTATGTCGAAAAATAAACTTTACAACAGTTGTGGGGTTGGGGAGATGGGAGGGCAGGGATGGTAAGGGGAAACAAAGGAGGAGGCAACAATGCTTGATAAGAAATGTACTCATTACCTTGCTCATGTAATTGTAAGCACTATATATGGTATTTTCACAATTAAAAATGATAATAATGGGACTTTCAGAATCATGAGTTGATTAAGCAAAAACTTTTAATGTCTGAGACATATAATTAATTTTCTTTGTATTTAACCAACATATTCTATTTATTTGGTGATATTCAGTAACATTCCTATTTCAAAAATCAATCTCACTTTTAAGCCTAACTTTGTGACTCATTCTTCAATTGCTAGCTACTACTGCTTCTTGAGTCATTCTGCATGGAATTTGACTCTGTAATTCTCTCCAAACTATAGAAATGGCATGTTGCTGGTAGATGATTTTGTCTTTGTCTTTCACATTTGGGAATAAGTGATAAATTGACTTCTGCAGTAACATTATAAATTCTGGTTCTGAGAGTCCTAGAAGCTGAAGTAATCCAAGATCCCACTTGGACAAGGTCTCTAGTATGACATCTTCTGTCAAGTCCTCCAAACTCAGATTACTGTTTAAGTTCAGAGAATGTGCTATGCTGCTCTCCAGACAAGCTTTGAAATAGGCCAGCTGGGCCAAGCCCTACAGAGATGTTTTTGTTAAGGACTGTATCACTGTGGGAGGAGTATCTATACCTTTCATGCAGTAATAAACTCCAATATCTTCAGCCTCCACCCTGCTGATTTGCAGTGTGAAATCTGTGCCTGACCCACTGCCACTGAATCTGTCTGGGACCCCAGATTCACAGTTGGTAGCCCAATAAATCAATTGCTGTGGAGACTGGCCAGGCTTCTGAAGGAACCAATACAGAAGGCTATCTCCATCGCTATCCATGAGGCTCTGACTTGACCTACAGGAGAGGGAGGCTGTCTCTCCCAGGGTGACAGCCAGGGAGAGTGGAGTCTGAGTCATTACAATATCGCCATTGGACCCTGAAATTAATATAAATGAAAAGTACAAGGTTATATGTGTTATATAATTTTTTCTGTGGTTATATATTAATTCCCAATCCTTTTCAAGGTTTCCCTTCTATCCTAAAACCATTCAATATTTCAAAATATATACAAATATTTAAAAGCATAAATGAGGTTCTAGATCTCATGTATACTACCCAATGCACAGTTGTCATAGTTGTCACCAAAGCTCAGGACCTGGTTCCATCTAGAATGTCCATCACTCTCATATAATTAACTTCACCTGCTTCATTCTAGAGGACAAGTTCTGTGCATCTAACCCAAGAACAGAATACAAGCAAGAAGCAGTGGCCCTGAGGGCTCACCCTCAACCCCCTTTTCCATCCTCATCTCCCTCTGCCCTTACCAGTGATCCAGAGCATTAGGAGACCCAGAACACAAGAACAGAGCCTCATTTTAGCTGGGAATCCAGGAGATTTCATCAGTGAAGTCAAGGTCAAGATGAGCCTTTATGTCAAACTAGGGCTGCACAGTCTTCCTTGGGGAACACTATGCAAATCAGCAGGTGGGGGCAGCAGTGTGAGAAGAACAAAGTCGAGGGCAAGGGCATCTCTCTGGTGAAGAAAGTGACTTAAATTTCTTCTGTGTTTGGAGAAAAGACCCACAGATACCAGGCTGGCTCCAGCAGTGGGTAGAAGGACACCTCTCCCCTGATGCCTGGATCTGCAGGAAGGATGTATTGTACTTGACCCTGCAACTTGAAACACTAGAGGCCCAATTCAATTGAAATGTGTGTCCAGGGGAGTCTTGGTGAAGGGTTAATTTGATTGGCCCTCTTCTAGTTATTCTAGAGAAAGATACTGTGCACAGACTTCATTTGCCATTGTTTCTCAGGACTTCTATCCAATACTACAGTGGTCTGATCTAGGTAAGGAAATCAAATACCTACTCACCTACTCGAGTTAGTCTGGCATCACTGAAACAAAGTTAACTTTTGACTAGCAAGTTATCAACAACTGGTAGAGATGTTCTTCATAAGACAGACTCTGGTGGCTTATGTCTGTAATCCTAACTACTCTTGAGGCTGAGTTCTGAGGACATGGTTCAAAGCCAGTCCAGGCTGAAATTTCCCCTTGTGACTCTTATCTCTAATTAATCATTCAGAAATTGGAAGTGGTGCTGTGGCTGAAAGTGGTAGAGTGTTTTCCTTGGGCAAAAGAGCTCAGGATCAGCACCCAGGTCCTGAGTTAAATCCCTACAAGTGATAAAAAAAAAAATAAGGTTCTTCATAGAGGGCCTAATAAACTAAGTTCCTTATGATCACTTATGTCAAAACAAAATAACCCAGAGAAAAAAATTCTCCTGAATTAATAACATTTCTAAATGAAAGAGAAAAATGGCAGAGGAAACTAAATTTTACACAGTCTTTTTCACAATCAATACATATGGGATTACATTTCTTCAGCATAACTCTACAGACTAACAGCAGCATTCTTAATATTTCTCTCTATCTTCTATAAGACAGTATGAACAAGAACACCGGTTACATTCAGTTAGGTAGTCAGACTATTACAACACCTATTTTTAATCTTTCTACAGAGTCTGCTCCTGGAAAAGTTATTAACTCTATATTAGACCCTCCTTGTCCTGCCTGCATTCCATGTGGGCAGCCGCAGCCATGACTCCCCACCTCATAGCAGGACCCAGCAAGAGCTGTGTTCATGTCTCAGTATAACAAACACTCAAGATTAAGTCTTCTCTTCAGGTTCATCAGAATCTACTAAGTAACAGAATGCTGGTTCAGAGTTGTACAAAGGAATTCATATTCCACTTACCCCATCTAGAGACCGAAGAACATACATATCTGTTGCTATTGGCCACTGTTTGTGACATTTTCTTATGGGTTACACAAAAAGTTTCTTCTATTAAAATTTATTATAGGAATTTTTACTGTGATTAAGTGATTACATAAATTTCACAATTTTCACAGGATTGTTACAGTCACGAATAAGTGATACTTATAATCACAAAACCATTCTACCCTTCGTGGGGCAAATTATCTTTATTGTGGCTTATAAAGTTTGTTAATTCTATGGTCTTTGACAATACAGTTATTTCTTCCACATGGGGTTATATATACATTTCTTTCCTTTTGCTTAGTGTCAGCTATTCCCTCTTTCCTGCTCATTCCCTCCCTCACATTGCTGCCATTGAGTTGCTTAGTTTGTTATGATCAATGTCCCGTGCAGCTGATAGGTCCCACTGTTGTGTGTCATCCCTGTTTGCCTCTGTCTCTCTGTCTTCCTCCTGGTTTCCCTCTGATGTGCACATATATACCATATATGTGGTATATATTATTTTTAATAAATTTATTATTGGGAAAATACCATACATTTCTTATCAAGCATTGTTGCCTCCTCCTTTGTTTTCCCTTCCCATTCCTTCCCATCTCCCCCCTCCCTTTCCTCATCCTCCCTACCCCCAAAACCTCCAGCACCAAAGTTGTAAACTTCATTTTCGACATAATGCTTTGTACAGCTCATTATTTCAATGGGTCCACCTGTAAAATCCCTATTTAAACAATTTCTTTTTCTCTCTCTCTTTTTTATTGTGAAAATACTGTGCGGAGGGGTTACAATTACATGGGCAAGATAATGAGTACATTTCTTATCAAGCATTGTAGCCTCCTCCTTTGTTTCCCCTTCCCTTCCCATGCTCCCCCGTCCCGTCCCACCACCCCACCCTCCTCCCTCCGCCCTTGCCCAAAATTGTAAAGTTTGTTTTCTACATAATGACTTGTAGATCTCATTGTTGAAATGGGTCCACTTGTATCCCTAATTAAATGATTTGTTTTTTCCTGTTCCCTCCCAAATTATACCAACATCAAATAGAGTGAAACCAGGAGTTGTACAGTGGAGAAGGGCCATACAAAGCAACAAAGAAATCATCTTGTAAATATGTTATTTCTAAATATCTTATTTTTTTTTATTCTTTTGGTGCTTGCTTAAGCAAAGAGAATGAGCAAACTCTTTGAGATACCACTACTGGAAGAAAGTTCCAAACTGAAATTAAATGCCAGTTACATGGAAGGGGAGATGACTAACACAGGTAATTACCCAATAGGTTGTAACTTCATCCTGTATACGAGTTATAATTGATATAGCTCAAAAGAAATACTGAAATCTTATCCTTTGATCCCCTCCCCCCGCCCCTTTGTGTGTGTGTGTGTGTCTTTGGACTTGGACTCAGGGTCTGATCTATGGCCCTGAGCTTTATTACTCAATGTCAGCACTCTTCCACCTGAGCCATATCTCCATTTCTACCCTTTTGTTGTTTAACTGGAGGAAAGTGTCTCTTGCACTTTCCTTTCCTGGGCTGGCTTTAAACTGAGATCAGCAGATCTCAGCCTTCTGTGTAGGTAGGTTTTCAGGCATGAGCCACTTTCACTGGCCTCTTGTAGATACATAAGCCTTGTAGAACACCAGGATTTGAATTACTACCTCTCAAAATAGGACAAAGTACAGCTTCAGGAACCACAGTCCCATGACACACAACCAGGCATGGAAGGGTTTCATTCTCAGGATTGGAACATTGTGAAGTTACTGATCAGTCTTGCTTGCCATTTGCCCTCAACTGCATACCAAGTGATGGTCTGCTCTTCTTAGGTGTGGTGCAGTAGTAGAGGCTCAGTAGTGGTCATTGTTCTTGGCAAGCTGGATGCAGAGAAGCAGCAAAAAATATAAAAAGATAATAAGTTTAAATGTTGCCATGGATTGGAGAAAAGCGATTGATAAAAATCTTTCAAGTGACTATGGATAGAAAAAAATACCGCAGCCTAATAAAAGATATAGGTGGCAAAACTATTGTCAACATCATACTAAATGTGGAAAACTGAAATTATGAAATTATTTCTTCAAAAATAAGAATATATAAGTATAAACAAGGAGATGAAGCATTTCTACAATGAAAACTACTATAATAAAAATAAACAAAATGCACAAATGTATACATACATATAGTTCTTTATTTTACCTACATAGACTTCTCTTTGCTTTGTGAATCCAAAGTAATAGCACAACCCTGACTCCCCAGAGTATGTAGATATGTCGTTAACAAGTCAGGAGAGGCATTATACAGTCTGTGCTGAGGGCCATCTAGAGAAAAGAATGATAGGATAAAAAGGATCTTCTCGGCCCCTTACAAAAGAAAAAAATACATGTACATATACAAACAATATCAGTAATGCATCCCATTTAGTTGATGCTTTTCTGATTCTGATCCAAAAACTAAGCTGGCTTACACCTTCAACTGCTAGGAAAGTTTCTTGAATTCAAGGTCACTGAGAATGGAACCTGAGTCCTGCTTCCTCACAATGGTTGCAGCAGCAGGAAGAAGAGAAGCAAGTCTGCAACTATATGTCCAAACTACATGTCAATTCCTAAGGCTGATCCTGCTCAGGGATAGCTGGTTTGGTGACTTAGTTTCCCTGCACTGCCATGGAGCACACAGATACCTTGCTCTGGTAGACAAACTTACGGAATAGTTTTAAAATCAAAGTTCTGGAAGCCGGGAAGTCTAGAGTGTCATCTGTTTTAGACGCTCTTCCTGACTGTTCACTTTCTTGTAATGTCCTCACAAGGACTTTGATGCCTGTGACAGAGACAGAGACAGAGCCATCCAGGGCCACATCTCCTCAAGACACTAGCACTACAGGACTTGCTACAGTCTCAGGGACCTCACATCACCTCACTCACTGTTACAGACTTCTCCAAGGACACATATCTCAGGGACAGGAATCAATCCTTGATAAATGTCCTTTGCTGATAAATGAGGCAGGCAATAGAGGCAAAGCCAAGCTTCCAGTCTCTAAATTCCCAAAACAGAAGACTTTCCCCCACAATTCAGCCTGCTGACAGCTCCTTCTGAGTGTCCCTGGTCCTAGTCAAATACCCAAGCCTGGAGACTCTTTGTTGATGATAAAACACTAACTCTGTGGTTTCCATAGTTTACTAAGCTAGATTGATTGGTCTTTTCATATATATTGTGGGATTTCACTTCCATCTAGTGGTATTATTCTAACATTACATGTTTTAAAAACAGAATTCTATTTTTTTTATTTTTTGTTAATTAAGTTTTTATTTTACTTCATTGCAAAGATGCTGTCCAAAGGGCTTACACTTACATGAGTAAGGTAATGAGTACATTTCTTGTCAAGCATTGTTACTCCCTCATTTTTGTTCTCCCACTATTCCTTCCTTTCCCTACCTGGTTCACCTCCGCCTCAAAGTAGTATAGTTCATTTCCAATATAGAATCTTGTGGGTATCATTGTTGCAATGGGTCATCCTGTGCCTTTGTTTCAGCATTTTGTTATTCACTTTCCCCTCACAAAATTAGAAAAATGTATATACAAGATTCTATACAAGGGTTGGGAAAGTGGCTCAATGATAGAGCGCTTGCCTTGCATGAATGAGGCCCTGGATTCGATTCCTCAGCACCACATAAACAAAAAGAAAAAAGCCAGAAGTGGAGCTGTGGCTCAAGTGGTAGAGCACTAGCCTTGAGCTGAAGAGCTGAAGGACAGCACCCAGGCCCAGAGTTCAGGCCCCAGGACCGGACTACCCCCCCTCCAAAGAAAAAAGCAAAAAAAAAAAAAGAAAGTTCCCATATAATAATTTTGACAAATTTTTACCATTCTGCTGTTTTGAACAGGGCAGAATTATTTTAGGGTCATAAGCAGGGAATTCCCCTGTGACCTGTCTCCTCTACAGGCATGGAACCCCTATTTGCAATCTGCTGATCATACTGGAAGCAAATTTTTGCTTGTTAGGACTATCAAATTTTTGGCCTATGTACTCCAGATGTTTTTCCAGAAAACATAAATCCACACATAGAAATTAGATAGTCACAGCTGTTTGAATTGGCATTAGTAATAATATTTTTATTCTTGATGTGCCATATCTCTATATAAAACTGAATGAAAAACACAGTTTGCAACAGAATAAACATGAGTATATCAACTAGAATCTGGATATGGTTAGTAAACTCTAGGGGATTTTCTCATAGCTTTCAGACTTTTCATAAACATAAATAATAGAAACCAAATGAGATGGTTTATACCTATAATTCTACCTACTCTGAAAGTGGACATGTGGATAGTGGGAGTTCAAGGTCAAGCTGGAAAACATACAAGAGACCTCCATCTCAATCAATAAAAGCTGGGTGTGCCAATGTGTGGCTTGTCATCCTACCTGTGTTGGACATCCAAGTAGGAAGTTTACTATCCAGGTATCCTAGGAATAAACAAATGCAAGACTGTATCTCAAAAACAACCAAAGCATGCTGGATGTGGCATGATTCAAGAGGTAAGGTGCCTGCCTGGCAAATGCAAGGCTCAGAATTCAAGCCCAAGTACCTACCAAAAAAATTATAAGTAAATAATATGAAATAATTCTCTAGATAACTACTCACTTATTACAATTATCTTATGTATTCTCCAAATAATCTTGTAGTGAAGGCAGAGAATTGAATAAGCCAGATCAATATAATACTCCAAAATCAGAGTGGCCCAGAGGTCAGCTTTAAGATCATTCAATGTGTGGATCTTACTGTTCTTAGATCCACAATCTTATGGGGGGAAAACGAATGTACAAGTACAATGCATATATTTACACCCTTCATCCAGTTTCACTTGTTGAAATTCTATCTCAAATGTAATGTTATAGAAGTGGGCCTTTGTGTGTATATTGATGGTAATTAAGTCATGGAGGCAAGCCTTCATGAATGGGATTTAAATAAACAAAACCAAATAGATTTCACTCCTGATCTTTAATACAGAACATCACTAAGAAAAAAAAATCCTGACTATGCTGGCATTGCAATCTTGGACCTCCAGGCTCTAGAATGTAGAAATAAATTTAGTGTTTATAACCAATACAGTGTCTGGTAATTTGTCATCATAGGTCAAAAGGATGAACAGTAAGCCAGCTGAAAAGCACTGTTGTGGTTTCTCTATGTTTTATTCTTCCATCTTTCCAGAGTCCCTGTGATGTTGAAAAATGTTAAGGCTCCATAGAGAAAAGTTTTAAAACTGCCTTCTTGTCCAACTCTGACTTCAAAAATTTTGGAATGTAAGGAATGACATCAAGTATCCAAGAGTCCTAAGACAGGACAGTTGATCCTCGTCTGCTTTGCTCTTCAGCACCTGGTGCAAATTTACACTATATAAACAAGTCAAATAAGGTAGTTATAATACATTTTAAAATGCATAGCCAGAAAACACTTTATGAACACTCTCTCACTATAGTCTCATTGGCTCCCATGTCCAAAAGAGGAAACTAAGGCTTAAAGATAGGTAAGTAATTTACCCAAGTATGCAAATTGGTATATTTGTACTTTTAAATGCAGATTAAACTATATCCATACTTAGGCTGACATACCATGTGTATTTATTTTCCTGCAGAAATAAAAGTCTCACCAACTTTTTTCCATATTCTACACTCATATGCACTACCATGATATCTCTATCCTGGCTGCCTCCAAGTCATAGCAGCTGAAGTTGGTACATCTGTACCCTATCAAATACAAATGGCTGAGACTTCGGCAACTGTACTTTTAACTCTCCCATGCAGTAATAATGTGTAATTAACAGTATGAAATCCTGGGCTAGAGAATAAAACTTTTAGGATGGTGCTAGGCCCACTTTGCAAATCTTTCTTTGTCTCTTTCTTCCTTCCTTTTTAGTGCTGGGGATTGAACCCAGAGCCTTGTGCATATTAAGCAAGTGAAACAACACTAAGCTACATGGCCATTTCCATCTCTCCAATTTGATTTACTGTTACCCTGTTCCTGATACTTTGCATTCCTTGGTCATACTATTTGGAGACTACTAAACTTCAAAAACTTTTCATCTTTTTTCTCCCTTCCCATGTATCAAGACACTGTGCAAGAAAGATTTTCCTGACCTCCCAAGGCAGAGTTCATGGCTCATCATCAGGTTTTATTTTACCATGCATATCACTCTATTATTACATTTATAATACCAACTCACTTAAATAATTGTTCTCTTCTTCAGACTATTGGTAGACTATTGTTCAATCCTATTTTTTATATAACCAGGAATAGAATTTTTCTCGTGTTGTTTTCCTCTTTTTGGCTTGGTAAAATTCTCCTGATTTTGTAGAACTGTTTATTTTCCATGATTATTGTTTCAGGACATTTCTGCATAATGTCTATAATAAAATTAAGAGATTTCCAGCCAAAGAAGACAACTCAGCATTCTAGAGGTTAATGACTCTACTCTGGGTTCCTGTGCACTGGGCACTGCATTTGGCATCTCGGTTTTACAAAAATGGACAATCTATATTGAAAGTTGCTTTCTTTTTGATTTCCTATTTTGAGCCATTTAAGGTGAATAGCAAGTTAATTGTTGAAATATGAGGTGGTAGACTTTTTTTAAAAAATATTATTTATTGTAAAGATACTGTATAGAGTTGTTACAGGTACATGAGTAAGGTAATAAGTACATTTCCTATTGAGCATTGTTACCCACTCCTTTCTTTTCCCTCTACAGTCCCTTCCCTCCCTACTTCCCCAACTCCTCCTTCCCCCTACTCCCAAACTTGTGAAGTTCGTTTTCCACTTAGTGTCTTGTACATTCCATTGTTTCAATGGGTCAACCTGAATCCTTGTTTCAGCATTTTTTTATTTCTCTGCCACTCCCCAAATTAAAAAAATGTATATACAAGACACAGGGCACTGGAACCAGGGTTATATGATTTGGTAATCTTTAGCCTTCAAATCTTAAAACAAAAATAAGCAATGCATGATGAAATTTGTTCATGAGGGTACTCTCAACCTCCTGATTGATGCTCTGATTCTTCCATTAAAGTATAATCTTGTTAGAATCAAGTTTTGATCCAGGCTAAAATGCAAATACCATGGAAATGATGACATTAAGTTGGTATTAGTTAATTATGCCTTACTATTAATGAAATAACTTGGAAAAGGTTTTACAAAAACTGGATGATAGCAAGAGCGATTTTAGGAAAAGGCATTATAGTGTGTGAGCTGAGTAAAATTGTACAAAACTGGAACTGCATGCTGGGAAAAAAATAACTTCACAGGTAGGAGTAACTTACTTTTTAGATGAGCCAAGTTAAGATGGATTATTATGTAAGAAGAAAGTTTGTATTCGGTTCTTTCTAAAAACTAGCAGAAACTTATCTATTCATAAAAAATAAAAACTAGAATGAAAAATTCAAAACAACTTTGATGATGCATTTAATATTTTGGAGACAACAACGATTTTCAGTGTAGACACAGTTCAATAAACTATGGTATTTATAAGCACTGGACTCCCATGTAATCATTATGTGATGTTCTTAGAACAGTGCAATTTCTTAGGATGTTATTAGATAGGAAATATATGCATGATGTAATGCGATGAAAAGTCAAGTTATAAAGTAGGCTCACACCTGTAGTCCTACCTACTCATAAGGGTGAGATTTGAGGATCATGGTTCAAAGACAGCCCCCACAGGAAAATCCATTTAACCACCAAAATGCCAGAAGTGGATCTGTGGCTAGCCTTGAGGGAAAAAAAAAAAAAAAAGGCTGAGAACAATGCACAGGCCCAGAATTCAAGCTCCAATTTTGGCAATAAACAAATGAATAATCAAACAAATATATGACCCCAAATTTGTAGGTATGTATATGCATATAGGCATGACAGAATGGTATAACTGTGGTGTTCCAATGTTTACCTTGTGGAATTCCAAAATGAGATCAACATAAACAGTTACTTAAAGAAACTCAAAGGTGACAATATGTTGGAAATGTTCTGTCAACTTGTGGGGCATTGAGAGAGAAAGCGAAAGAGGAAGAAAAATGAGGGAGGGGGTAACAAGTTAGACAAGAAAGTAATCACTACCTTACTTATGTAAATGTAACCCCTCTGTACATCACCTTGACAATAAAATTAAAATTAAAAAACTAAAAAAGAAAACCAAAAGCTTTTACTTATTCTATTTAAAACTATATTTTAAAAGAATTATAGGCATGTTTTAAAGTTCTAATGCATTGCCCCACTCTACTGGACTGGAATATGGGGAGAATTATTTACACGAGTCCATGAGTAAGAGCCCCAATAAGAATTCCACAAAGAAATGTCAACGTGGACCAAAGGGTCCTACTCATAATACCTTGCTTCTACAGCAAATCACACAATCCTCCAAATCCACATAATTTGATCATTTAAAGGCAAATGATGAACCAACTTCTCCATTTGTAGAAATACATAACTGTGACAAGGATGGAAAAGGCACCGAGAGCCGATTCATAGATAATGGAATGTGTCCAACACATATCCAACTCTCAGTCTGGGAAAGTCAGTCATCCTTGGCATACTAATAACAACCACAAAAATGCTAACTGTGGGATTCAAAAAGATTGCATGAGAACATGTGTTCATTGTGACAGCACAGCAACTTTAGTACAAATTACTATGTCTCTCTTTCCTTGCCTTATTCCCATCTCATTCTTCAATTCTGAAGGTGATATTCTGGGGAGCCAGTTCTCTTTGCTCCAGTAATTAATGAAAGGGAACAGGTGATTGGAGATAAAACTTCTTCACATAATTCTTGGATTCTCATTCTTTGTTAAGCTTACTGAGTACTAATAGGATTATAAAACACAAGAAAGTCTTAACTTTTCCACTAATTTTTTAAATGCCTCCTATAAGAAAATCAAAATTAATCAAATAAACAACTCAGAAACAATATAAAGATGTTTGTGGTGTATTAATACCAGGAAAAATTGAAATGTCACATGTAAATACCAAATGACATTTACAAAGCACAAACCCTAATTCTTCTGTGAGCTAATGTGATAATTACAGACTTATACTTTCCAAAAAAAATCACCATTGAGAATACCACAGCCAATTCCAATCACAGAAGCAAAGCTGCAAAGAATTGCTGAAATTTTCAACTATTCAGTCCTAAAATTGAGAGGGTTGATTCTGTTGACGTTGATGGTTTGATGCTCTTCCTCACAAATGAATGTGCCTATGTAGAACAATTTATAACTATATTTTAACTTTATGGTGTCTAGCCTTTCTGGTCTGATCTTCAGTCTGAGTACCGCTATTGAGCATATGTGGTTTATACACATGGGCCATCCCTTAACAAGCAGAAACACGCTCTAAAACAGTTCTAACAGAAAATCTGTGATAATGGAAATATTCTATATATGTATTGTCTAACAGACTAGCCATGGCTACATGCGTCTACTGAATTTCAAATGTGAATAGTGTCTGAGAAATTAATTCTTCCAATTTTAGTTAAGTTAAATGAAATTTTAAATAATGAGATTCATCTACTGAGCTGGACAGCTCAGTTTCCAAATAAGGAAGCTGAAGTTCTCCAAAAATAGTGATAAAATATAATCCAAGCTGGGATCAGGTTGCTAACATCTGTAATCTTAGTTACTCAGGAGGCTGAGATCTGAGGATGACGGTTCAAAGCCAGCCCAGGCAGGAAAGTCAGTAAGACTCTTATTTCCAATAAACCACTAGAAAACGAGAAGTAGTGCTGTGGCTCAAGCGGTAGAGTGCTCACCTTGAACTGAAGAGTGCAGGGACAGCGCCCAAGACCAGAGTTCAAGCCCCACGACAAACCAAAAATATATGATATAATATAATCCAAGTGAAGAAGGTTCCATTGGATACTAACTGCATGTTTGTGAATTATCTGAGTTTTTCTGTCTTATAGAATTCAGTCATCACTTACCGAGATTGACAGCTGGGAGGAAAGGGGTGGGGATAAACACAAGCTACTTGGGTTACTGAGAACTGCTCCTTGAAGGTGAGGGTTGTGAATGAATCTTTTCTATATTTAGTAGACAGCAAAGTGTCTAGAATGCTGTAGGTAGAAAAATGTATTTCAAAGTGTAAAACAGGTACTCTGTTTATCAAAATAGGAGAGAAATCAGACAGGTAAATTCTATAAATATACAATCAATATATAGAAAATTTGCTACATTCTAATCCATGATAGGCTCTGGAATAAACTTTGGTTTTCTGTACATACTCTGTAAATAGTCACACACTAAAAAAACAGAAATGTAATCCTTTATTACTATTAAAATACATAGAATACTTCATAAAATATATTTGTGGACCTATTTTTCCTTAATTTCTTCCACACCTGCATTAAAAAGTGGCTCTAAGAGAAAAGTTTCTAGATGTGTAAAATATGAACTCCATCTATTTCTTTTGTTGAATTTGTACTCTGGATAGGATTTAAGTCCCCATTTCATCTTAAGGCTTAGGGCTAGTAAAAGAATACATAATCTCAACAATTGTCATGTCTCATTTTTAAGGAGAGTTATGTATTTATTAGGAAAAATATGTATTGGTCTTGGTAGCTAGGAACCTTCAAGAAACAAAAGAAAAAGAACAATTCCACAGCCGTCTCAATTATTTGCATATCTTCAAGTGAACGCTAGCTGCTCTTTATTCTATAGTATATTTACAAAGATATTTTTACAAACTATTTCTAAGCTATTGTCATCCTCCAGAGTAAAGTTCAGGCATGCCTATTGCTCATTATAGAGATCACAGTTGCTCAAACTCAGAATCTATTGTTTGTATAAGTTTCACCTGGCTATCTTTACCTCACTCAGTAGCACTGAGGGCTGGGAGATTTACTTCAAATATATAAATACACACATACACACACACACATCACTAACTTTCACTATTGCTGTAAAAATTAAGTCCCTTTTGTCTCTGACCCAAGAGTATTACAAATCATCTAGCATCCATGAAAATGTTATTAACTTGCGAGTAGGTTAAATTTCTCGCTTCATACAATTCTACATACTTATATGAAGAAAAATATATACCTAGAGTTTTGGTGTGCTTCTACTTTACGAAGCTCTCAATTTTCATCTTTTTTTAAAATACATTTTTAATTGTAAAAATACTGTACAGAGGGGTTACAGTTACATGAGCAAGGTAATGAGTACATTTCCTATGAAGCATTGGAAGGCAGCTCAGTGGTAGAGAGCTTGCCTTGCATGCATGAGGCCCTGGGTTCGATTCCTCAGTGCCACATACCCAGAAAAGGCCAGAAGTGGCCCTGTAGCCCAAGTGGTAGAGCAGTAGCCTTGAGCTGAAGAGCTGAGGGACAGCGCCCAAGGCCCAGAGTTCAGGCCCTATGACTGGCATTTAAAAAAGAAATCTGTTTGAATTTTCATGTTATTTGCCCTATTTTAGACATTGGAAGTCACATATTTCCATCAGAACTAACTAAATTTAATGGCTGCAACTTTCTACAGGGTTTTTAGGACCTAATAAGTTGTAAATATGCCCTAAGGCTTTTTACTAAAAGCTGAGGGAAAGAGATCCAAAAATGGAAGCCGATAGGCAACCAGAGCATTATTATATAGCTTTAGTTCACTGTTACAAAAACAGGAGTGCAAATCAATATGATGGTTCATAGTTACAGGATCAGAAGACATATTGGAAACTGACATCAGAGAAGGGTTAGTCACTGTAGGAAAACACAAAACAGGATATACCAAAGGATGCAATCATCAGTGTCCAAAGAAGCAACACAGAATGGGATAAAGTCATTGCAAGCATATATTTGATGAGTGGTTCACATCAAGAATATACAAAGAACATCATCCTAACAACAACAAACAACCTGATTTTACAATGTGCAAAGAACTCAGATGTTGATCCAGAGAAGAGAATTAAAGTGTTAACAAGCACAGGAAGAAGGTGTTAACATCACTAATCACCAGGAAAGTGTAAGTTAAAACAATGAAGAATATGACCACTTCATATGAGTTAGGATAACTACAAAAAACAAAATAACAATACTGACAAAAGTGTGGTAAAATTGAAACCTTTCTATGGGAAACAGTATGGCATCTTTTCAACCAATTAAAAACAGGATTATTCATGCCCATAATCCTAACCACTCAGGACAGGAAGCTGAAATCCAAGGATCGAGGTTCAAAGCTAGCCTGGGTAGAAAACAGATAGGGGACCTGTGGTTTAAAGTAGTAGAACACTAGCCTTGAAAAATTCAGAGACAGTGACCTGGCCCTGAGTTCAAGCACATGACAAAAAAAAAAAAAGAAAGAAAGAAAGAAAGAAAAGAGAATTATCATATGATACAATGACTCCACTTCTGGGCATATACTCTAAAGATCTAAAAGCAAGGTCTTGAAGAAATCTTTGAACACTCATATTGATTTTGTACAGTACTAAAACATGGAGGCAATACAAATGGCCATCAAGAAATGAATAGATAAACGTGGTATATACATACAGTGGTATATTACTTCAACTTTAAAAAGAATTATGTTGTGACAGATGCTATATTATGCTAAATGAAATAAGCTGGACCGAACTTAGAAATTCTTACCTATAAGACCATCAGAGACCGTGACCAATGTAAAAGCAAAGGAGTCTTTATTGAAAGCTCGAGCTTGGTCCTCTGCATACCAGGTAACTGGTGATGCAAGAGATCCCAGCCCAGGGTTATAGTACTTATTATACACTTTTTTAGGGAATGCAGGGACTTTGTATACATCATAGCGTCTTACAACAAATTATTACATGTCATGGGAAAATCATAATACAATTCTATAGTATGATTGGCAGACTACAAAGCAGAAACAGGTTGTTGGTTAGATCACAGGGCTGAAGTACTTTAAACTGGTTGGCTTGCACCACAGGGAGTCTCAAAGAGATTCCAGCTAAATTGCAGGTTCCTTTCTTAAACAAACACCCCCTGTGGCCCGACTGCAGGGGGGCGGGTCACCATGCCCTCTAGCACCTACCTACCTGAGATTTTCTCAAGCATTGTTTATGTTCCTAGTGCCCAAGATTTGCTTCTTCTGTTCATTCCCAGGCCAGGCTCATGGTCATCTACATAACTCATACTTCAGAAGATGACAGCTAGCTCAAGATGGAGTCACTCAAGCCTCAGGCTCCTCAAAGCCAGTCATAAAAAAATCAAATATTGCATAATTCTACTTATATCAGTTACATAGAACAGTCAAATTGATAGAGACAGGAAGCAAAATCGTACTTCATGGAGATCTTGAAGCAGAGGAGAGTGGAAAATTATTTTAATGAATATAGAATTTTAATCTTGGAGGATGAAAAGAGTATGGACATTGAACTTTTACAATATTGTAAATATACTTATTACTACTATGTTGTATTCTTAAAATGATTAAGATAAGAAAACCTGGGAGAGGAGAAGGAGGAGAATGATGAAGGGGTAAATATAATCAGGGTACATTGTATGTCTATGTGGATATATCAAAATGAAATCCACTTATATAACTAGGTAATGCTAATACAAAGTGTAAAAAAAATGATAAATTTTGAGTTGTTTGCATTTGACCACAAGTACTGAAAAAAAGAAAAAAAAAAAAACCACAGGTTGGGAAAACAATTTAAATTGCCAGTAAGCAATAAACCTGGGTTCAAAACCATATCTCACTTAAGTGTGAGAAGCTGTTTTTTAATGTAATGAGAGAAGGCTCAGGGATATCACCCCTTTTGTACAAAATACATAGTCAAGTTGCCGTTATTTGGATGTTATCAGTACACATTTTAAAAATACAATAGCATATGTAGCATCTGAGATATGTTTCCTCTTTTTCTTAAGCTTCCAAGTAGTTTCTAGTTGCACACAAACTGCAGGATCTATTCTTCTTATAAAACAGTAAAACTTTACAGGTGAGGTCTATAGCCCTTGATATACATAGCAAAACATCTCAGGTGCCTACCATAATATCCACCCTTCCTCTCTGAATCAATAGAGACACCTGTCCATTTAACGGAACTCCAGGCTAAGTAAAATAGTGATAACATTTCCCAATAGTGATGATATTTAGATAACAATACAGAGAAAAATGTTACCTGATAGCTTCTAGAATATTGTCTTAAAGGACAGTCCGCACAAGTTCTGTATTTCTTTATTTCCTTCTTTCTGTTCCTTCACCTCACTTCTGGAACTTGGAAGTGATTACTGGCATTTTAGCCATCACCTTGGGCCAAGACAGTGAGGGCTATATCCTAACATTGGGGTATGCCTCCATCTTCTTGGAATCTTCATACCTTTACTGTCTTCCTCTGGGGTTTGGACAGATTAGAGACTAAACCATTACTAGTTGCATTGTTATGATACATTTGAGTTCACCTTTCCTTAAGATACCTACACTGTGGATATGCACTCACAGAAAATACATAGTATTGCTTTTTAATATATATATATATATATATATATTATCCTTTAAGTAGTTGTACAAATGGTCATCACTCAACAAGTCAGTTATCGGTCCTTTTATGATTTTTCTTTCATTTGTTCACCAAAATAACATTACCAGTTACATATTGAACACACTGTTCTGCTACTAAGAACTTGCCTCATCTGCAGTTTAGATTCCTAAGTATATGTTTACAGATGCACAAATACAATCTTCGGCCTGAATTCAGCTCAGAATGTACCTTCAGGAGAAATTACTTCCCACAACAAAATACAGGACTATGAAGACGATAAAAAGCACTCGGGAATGGTGGCTCCTACTCCACCTGACTTTAGAAATTCAGTCCAGTTATTTCTCTGCCCTAGATTTTACCATGCTGGCTAAAAGCAGAACTGAATCTGCCTTCTGTAAGTAGAAATCAAGTGGCATTCAAGGTAAGTGTGCAAGTTTAAGTCAGAGGCTTTGCTGCTTCAAAACAGAGATTTAGATATTCAACCTCTGTCAGCATAGTGTTTCATCGGTGACCAGCCCCCTGTGAGTAACAAGTGTAGATGTGCCACTCAGAGGGAGTTAAACCACTTCAGCTGGGTAGTTATGGATAACAGGTGATGGTTGGAATTGGCTCCAACATGGTGGGGATGAATGACTCTGCAAAAAATACACACCTTGTTCCCATCAGGCTTCAGGTGCTAACACATGAGCTGTTTCTGACTATGGTCTGGGGAGTGTCCCTCTACCTCCCATCCAATCAAAAGTCTTTTCCCCACTTGTGCTCTGAGATTGGGCATCAAATAAGGAAACTCCCTACACATGCTCTGAGACTGGGAAACCAATCACAAGATGCCATGCAGCACAAGCCCGCCCCTTGTCCAATCAATCCAGGAACATGCCCTCAGGGGCAGAGTCAAAGAGCTCTACATATACCTCAGGGATGGGGGCTTCTTCGGATCTGCTTTTGGCTTCTCCTTTTGCTGAGGGGGTCTCTTTCACTGCTCTCTTTTTGCTTTGAAGAAAACCTGCTTTGGGGGGGGGTGGGAAGGGATGAAAAAAAATCAAAAGAACTTGCTTTAAGGGGGAAATGGGAAGGGATGAAAAAAAATCAAGAAAGCAACAAAAAACCTGCTTTAAAAACTTTTTTTCTAATGTATTTATAAGGTGGGTTTTTTTTTGTTTTGTCCTTCCCGCAGGGTATGACCCCTGTTTTCACTGTATTTGATGTTGTTATAATTTGGGGAGAGGAAGCAAAAAAGACAAATTGTTTAAATAGGGATACAGTGAGATGAGATGCACAAAATGCTAAGTCGAAAAACTCCACAACTTTTGAAGCAGTGCGGGGAGGGGGGTGAAATGGGGAGGTGGGGGGTGAAATGGGGAGGAGGGGGTGAAGTTTGGGGAGGTGGAGTGGGGGTGGGGGAGTGTAGTTGTCTAGATGGGAGGGCAGAGATGGTAGGGGAAAAACAAAGGAGGAGGCAACAATG
The DNA here is from genome assembly GCF_019054845.1 of Dipodomys spectabilis. Taxonomy (NCBI): domain Eukaryota; kingdom Metazoa; phylum Chordata; class Mammalia; order Rodentia; family Heteromyidae; genus Dipodomys; species Dipodomys spectabilis. The sequence goes on along the minus strand of NW_024870864.1, from coordinate 14,100,063 downwards.
CTCATGTCATTGTAACCCCTCTGTACGGTATTTTCACAAGAAAAAACTTATTTTTTTTTTAAAAAAATTTCTGCTCTCGAATTCTTTAAATAAAACAAACCCGAGACATAGACAATAGTGCTATTCTGAAGATGTTGGGGGGAGGGAAGCCTTGGCCTTCAGGTGGTGCAGAGGGCATGCAGGAGGCTCCCCAGGCGTCGCCAGAGGGGCAGAGCTGGCCAGGCCGCGGGGCAGGTGAGGCGGGCAATGGCCGGGGTGACATTGCAGGTGCCCGGCAGACGCCCCTCCGCGGCGACCCAGCGCCTGGCCGGCCCGGCGCCCTGCGTGGTGGGATGCTGGGTGGGTGGATGCGGGATGGTGGTGGGGTCCCGGCCGCGCCCGCAGCCGCCACGCCTTGGAAGGGCAGGCAGGAGCAGCTCCCAAGACGCCCGGGCCAGCGACCCACTTCCCCTCTTCCCCATGGACGCCATTTGCATGGCGCCCACAAATGTTTGGTGTAGGAACGCTACTTTCAGCGTTGCATTGTCCCAGAACAATCGCCTCTGCCTTGGACGCATCTGAGGCGAGCAGCGGGACCAAGCGCCACTGAGCGCCGCTGAATGAATGGGCTGCAGACAGATGGGCCTGAGGTGAGGCTGAGGCGGCCAGGCGCAGCGCCGGTGCCAGTGCCCGCGGGGCTTTTGCAGAGGTCGCTGGGGCAGGGTGCTTACTCAAGGCGGCCAGGCCATGGCTCCAGCCCTGCCGCCCAAGGCACTTCAGGCCGACCCCGGACCTCAGCTCGCGGTCTCCAGGTGCTGGGTCTGTGATTGGAAGTGGGTAGTTTAAAATTCACTCAATGAGGCACTGTGGTTGAAGATGAGTCCTAACCAGGCTAATGTCTGCATTTTCTCAATTCTTCTCACTAGAATCTCTAAAGAATTAGGAAAAAACAAAAACAACAAGCACCCAGTTCTAGGCTAGCAAAGGGCCCAGGAGTTTTCAGCTTTTATTTTCTTGTCTGAATCTAACAATGAAAAAATAATGCAGCAATCTAGTATCTTTAAGGTGTTAAGTTCTGTAGAATGTTGTTTATTTTCTTCCTCTTGTTCTGAGATAGAAGTTGATCTAAAGCCAGGGGACATGCTTTCTTACCAAATAGATCAGATTCGCTGACTCCTGCTTTCTCAAAATGGTCTCATACTCAAGGAACCTCGAAGGTGTTAATTTTGTGAATTACTCATCCAAGAATTAAGAGTTTAAACTAATTGAATCTCTCAGCAATTTGCTGAATAATTTTTATTAATTTTTTAAACCATAGACAATCAATACAACACCTGTATATATAAATTAAAGCTGGCTCTTAAAAAAAACTGCTTTCAATACCTAGATCTACTCTGCTCTCTTTCACTGGTTGACTACCACACTCTACCTCTCCTTTGCTTTATAGGCAAGGATTAATGACAACATCTCTTGCTTTGCCCTCATTACTTTCTTTATCCTATCTTATTCTTGGGGCTTGTCTGAAGCAGAATCTCCACTCATCCCTTTGGAGATTCAATGTGGGTAAAAATGCTCTATAAACTACTGGGTGTTAAATTTTTCTTGAAGCTACAGTTTTTCTATATAAAATGGGGGTATAGAAGTACACTAATGAAGACCAACCTTATAGATTGATAAAAGGTGATAGTTCAAAGAAAACAAATACCCCTCTGTAGCATGTAGTAAACTATTGACAAAGTTCATCATTGCTATAATGCTCTCCATTATACAGAATAAAAATTTAGGCTCGGACAAGTTATTTTGACTAAGGTTAAGCCTTGTAAGTAGCAGAGCCACAAGTGAAATACTTCAAACAAGAATCTAGTGCTACATTGTTTCAATAAGAATGTGTTACTGTTTTTTTAAACCCAGAAGAATATAATGAGCAACCTGTAAGACTCCTTAAGACTGCTTAACTCCCTTAAGAATAGAAGACTGCCAGGCAGGCAGGGTTGACTGTAAGATGTGGGAAGTGTTCTCATACTCCATCTAGAGGGCTAGAAAACATGTTGATCTGCTAGCTGCCTCAAGCAATTCAGAAAGTGGCTTACATTTTCTAAAACCTAAATCCAAACTTTCACCTTTTCCTTCTCACCAAGAATTCTCCTTCAGCCCTCTTCCTACCATAGTATCTTGGCAGCTTGGAAATGCTCTGCCTCAGAACTGTGGCATCAAGAGTGTGCCCTGTGGTCATCCAAGCAGCTAGGATCTGACTGATTCATCTATAGCTCTAAAAATGCTGCAGCCCACTCTGTATTCTTTACTCTGTGCTCAATGTGTGTGCTTAAGTCCACCGCTACGTGGCTCCTCTTTCTAGTAGCCATAGGAGCAGAAGTACAAGGCAGGTTCTTTATATGAAGCAGCCACACACAGCTGTTGGTTTCATAACCATCCGCTGAGGTGAGTTTGCCTAAGTGAACCAAGGCAATATGTGAATAAGCTGTTTTCACCTCGAAGCTCATAAGCCTCCATTCCAAAGAGGGAGCTGCTGACAATGGACCTGGAGCTGGGAATGGACTCTGTAGGAGTTAGAATCTTTTTCTCTCAAAGTGATTTCTTGAAGTAAAGCAACTAAAAGCTATTTTAACTAAAGTATATCCTGTTACTAGAATTGTTCTAGAGACTTGCAGCATGGATTCACTCATAGAGCACAAGCTGAGTAAGATTTTTCTAAAAATTTCTGGCCTGGTTGTCCTGGTTTAGTTGGTTGCTCTGACACTGTTAACCCCTTTGAAAATAGCCAGCTGAGCTTCAAAATAGACAATTGAGCAAGACTGTACACAACTTCTGATCAAGACAAGGAGTAACTCATTAAGGGTAAAACCTGGGCAGATTCCTACGCAGAGTGGTTGCTTAATTGGCTTCCTGTCAGTAACATGCCCTTTGACAGAACTAAACTTTGCCATGCAAAATTCTTTCAAGTCGATGGTCTTTCTTTGGATACTGGGGTACACTATGGGAGTATTCCCAACAATTTGGGGACTTGTCCAGGATCCTTGTTACTCAAGGGGATCCTAGGAACCCCTCAGGAGGAGACACATACTATCTTGTTGAGGTGGCTCAAGCTTGGGTTAAACACCATCCCTTTTGGTTAATGATGAACCCAAGATAGAAAGTTTATCAGCAATGTCAGGAAGGGGCCCAAGAAAGCACCCCAATAAAAAGTAACCTCATGCATAGTCCAAGAAAAATTGGACTAGAGCATATGACCTTGTTGGTCGGGAAATTTCATGGGCTGAGTGTGTCTTAGGCAGAAAGAGAATTTGTGTCTTGACCTGTGTTTTCATTCTCTGGCCCAAGAAAAAAATGTGGGAGCTGGAAGAAGACATCTTTGACAAATCCCCAGTAAGGGGAGAGTTGAATATGAAAGGGGTGCACAAGAAACTTAAAATAGGGAGGATTAAGTGCATCAAAAAGTGAAATCACAAGAGACCTGCTAAAATGGGGAATAAGAATTGTAGACCTAAAGGAACCCAAGAAAAATGGATCCATAGACCTGCTCCTGATAATCCACTAGGAGAATGTTGAAAAAAGATCTGAGAACACTATAAATGATTTTCATTTTTGAGCTCTATACTGTGCACTTGTCCAAACAAAAACTTGTGTATATGTGCTTGCATGCGTGTGTTAAATCCTATATCCGGAAGGGAGAACTCACAAAGTCCTACTCACTAAACTCTTTCAGCAGAACCACTTTGACTCTGAGGACTGGATGGATCCTTTAGCTGATCCACAGATGTATGGCATTGGAAACTATTTCCGAAGAAGATTTTCAGGGTAGACTGAAAATTTAGGTCAAAAGCCGGCTGCCAATGCCTTGCACCTGTAATCCTAGCTGCTCAGGATCTGAAGGTTGGGGTTCAAAGCTAGCTCAGGCAGGAAAGCTCTTGAGACCCTTGTCTCCAATTAACCACCAGAAAACTGGAAGTGGTGCTATGGATCAAGTGGTAGAGCATTTGCCTTGAGCTAAAGAGCTCAGGGACAGCACACAGGCCCAGAGTTCAAGTCCCACAACCCACAACAACAAAACAAATGCTTGGGTGAAATGGAATAAATATTCTGTCCACCATTACAGTTAAGATTGTGTGGCATAGAGGCTAGAAAAACAAGTGGTCCACTTCCCACTGTGATGAACCTCTGACCCCAAGGGCATGGAGTGCATGATCTATCATCGGTCAAACACAGCCTGGGGAAACTTGTAAGACCCTGCTGTTGCTGTTCGCGATAGTAAGGATCTACGACAAAAACCCCATCTTCCCAAGGCCAACTATACACTTTGCCTCTCTAGGTTGGGGGGGACAATTGACATTTCTGGGAAACTTATCAGGATGAGTGAAGGCCGGTACTGTGAAGAGATGAGCAGTAAGCACTAACCATACCCAAGGGAAATGTCTGATGGTATTGTGGAGGACCAGTGTTGGAGACCTTCCTGGCCAACTAGAGAAGAACCTGTGCTTTGGTTCAATTGGCCATCCTTTTCACCCTAGCATTTCATCCACCTGTCCATTCTCACACATTTTATACTAGGTAAGGAGAGACCCCTTCCCTAGAGGGTCATTCATATCTCATACTTACATGGGTACTATTCAGGATTGTTCAAAACTTTCCAAAAAGTTCAAAGCCAGAAACCAAATAGCAGCTTATGAATCAGTTTTATTCTGATGATTACTATAAATAAAAATGTAGTTTGGGGGCTGGTAAAGTATTTAACTAGCACTCATGAAGCCCTGGGTTTTATTCCTCAGCACCACATACACAGAAGAGGCTGGAAGTGGCACTGTGACTCAACTGGTAGGGTGCTAGCCTTCTGCAAAAGAAGCTCAGGGACAGTGCCCAGGCCCCAAGTTCAAGCCCCAGGACTGGTAAAAAAAACAGGTTTGTTAAAAGATTTTTTTAAACCCATAAACTAAATGCTCTAGTAGGATGGCATGGGAAAATTAGTTCTAGAAATGTTACCTGAAAAATGACGAGTGTATGTGCTGATTGAAGGCCAAAGCTGCACAAAGGCCTTAGAAGAATTGAACATTGGCAAGGGAGTTAACTAAAAACTCAGATGAAGGGCTTGGAAGTTGGGCCAGTGGTAGAATGCTTGCCTTGCATGCATGAGGACCTGTGTTCAATTCCTCAGCACCATGTAAGCAGAAAAATCCAGAAGTGGCACTGTGGCTCAAGTGGTAGAGCACTAGCCTTGAGCTGAAGAGCTGAGTGACAATGCCCAGGCCCAGAGTTCAGGCCTCACAACCGACAAAAAAGAGAAGATATTAAAAACCAGGTGTTGGTAGCTCATGCCTATAATACTAGCTACTCAGGAGGCTAAGATCTGAGGATCGCCGTTCAAAGCCAAGCTGGGGAGGAAAACTCCATGAGACTCTTATTGCCAATAAACCACTCAGAAAACCAGAAGTGGTGCTATGGCTCAAGTGGTAGAGCACTAGCCTTGAGCTGAGGGACAGCACCCAGGCCCAGAGTTCAGCCCCAAGACCTACAAAAAAACAAAAAAAGCTACACCTAAAGGGTTTCCTGCCAAGAGGGAGGGAGTCTTGGGGGTTTCTGTTTAGCAGGAAAGCAGGTTTCCCTTCTAGTTGGGAGAGAGATTGCCTTCTAGTAAGGAGGGGGCTTCTGATCAAATTGATTCATTTTCATAATGCTCAAATAAGTGTCTAATGTTTGTCATGTATTGACTTGTGAAAACATCCTGCATGGGGAACTCTAGTCTTAATGACCTTATGGTAACCATGCTTGGCTCCAAGGCTTCAATCCACCCTCTAGTTAATCCTACGGTATGGTTGCAACTTCAATCTTGAAGTAGACACTCTGTATGACTTCCAATTTTGAGTCTACCAGGACTGAAATTGAGACTGGTTAAGTGAGGTAAATACTGTGGTGATTCTGTCCACATTCTAAGTATTGCTATGACTGTGTGGCAGAGAGGCCACACAAGTGGTCCTATTTGTGCTGTCCTGGATCTCAGACCCCATGGGCATGAAATGCATGATAGGTCAGTAAGACAACTTCGAACACCCTGTTGCTCTTCTCAAAAGCAAGAGTCTATTTCAAAAACCCCTGAAACTGACTAGCTCCATTCTTCCAAGGCCAACTATACCTGGGGAAAATTTGACATTTCAGGGAAACTTACCTGGATGTAGTGAAAGCCAACCATTTGAGATGAGCAATAAGCACTAATCATAGCCAGGCGAAATATCTGGTGGTATTGCAGAAGACCACTGTTGAAGATATTACTGGACAACTGGAGAGGAATCTGTGTTTTGGTTCAATTGGCCAACCCACACCTGACCATTCTCAAACACCTTAAATTAGGTAAGGAGAGACTTCATACTAAGTCATTCAAGAATCATATTTACAAATATGCTATTTAGGAGCCCCTAAAAATTTCCCAAAGAGCTTAAAGCTAGAAACCAGAAATGACAGTTCAAATTAGTCTTATTCTGTTGATCTCCACAATCGATTATTCCAGTATGTGCTTTTATTTATCAGCAGGGTTTGTTAATTGGAAATGCTGCCAAGGGGGGGGGGGGGGGGAAATTAGGAGCCACTGGTAGGAATGAATGTGAGAAATTAGCTCTAACTATAATATTTGAAAGGGAATCTGTGTGGAGGTTGGAAGTCAATGCTACAGAAAGACTTACAAGGATTAAATACTGGCAAACAAGTTACCTAAAAACTCAGATGAAGCTGAGAATAATCCTACATGCTCAGGTGGCGGAGTTTGAGGATCTGTGTTTAAAGTCAACCCATGCAGGTAAGAAGAGACTGTCCAACTAACCTGCAAAAAGATAAACTACTGGAGTTGTGGCTAAAGTGGTAGCCTTGAGCAAAAAAAGAGATGAGATCAAACCCAGGACAAGCCTACAGTCCGTTTAAAAAAAAAAAGTTTGTGTGTCTGTGTGTGGTGGTAGATCCCTTTACTAGCTTGATGCTGGAAACAAGCATTTTAAAAATGAGTCATGGTGTCAATATTTACCTCTTTAGTAATTGTTTTCAGAGCAATGTGTGGATGGGTGCTTTATCTCTTGTATAAGAAGTTTTGTTCAGTGACTGAAAACCTGCCTTAACCAATCACTCTTTAATCAAAATATCCTTTGAATACTGCTGAATAGGTAAGTCAGTACTTTAGGTTGGAAGAAAAAGTAAAATAAGATGGGAGAATTGTAGAAATTAAGTCTTGAAATGGTTGACTGATATAAGCACTGCCCTTGTAAAGGTAGTCACAACCTTACCAATGCTATTTTAGAGAAATGCTAGGGGTTGGAGGCATGGCTCTAGTGGTAGAACACCAGCTGGGTAAAAGTTGGTTATTTTTCTTTTAACATGGCCAGGTGATCTGGGGGTTGATTATTAAAGCTTTTGACTAGTTTGCAAGGGGTCAAAAGGTAGAGCTATCATGAAAGATGATCCCAAAGTTCAAATTCGGGGAGCCAGTGGTGGGCTGCCCATCCAGTGTGCTTATTCAACTTGGGCATGCAACAGACAGCAAGGCAAAGTTTACTCCTGCAAAAGGCATTGTGGGCTGGTGTTCTTTGGAAACCTTAATTTCCCCAGGTAGTTCCAACACACATCTTCCATGCCATTCATGAGGGATTATAGGAACCCCTCAAGAGGAGAGACACCCTGCCATCCTGTTGAGGCAGTCTCGTGCATGGGCTAAACGTGCCATGCTTTGTAGCTGACAATGGACCTGAGATGTAAAATTCATCCACAATATCAGGAAGGGGTCCAAACAGGCACCCTTAGAAGCAATCAATCTCATGCATTGGCCTCGGTAGAAAAAAATGAAACAATGAATACTGCTTTGGTGGTTGTGTGTTTGCAGGGGCTGTGTGTGAGAATTGTCTTAGATTCAGACTCTTAAATTCTTTGTGACTAAGAGTCTTAATCAGCAACTTCATTTGTCCAGCTGGGTAAGAATGAAATGTTGGAGATGGAGTTATCTCTGAGGAAAATCTCTAGTAAGGGAGTTAAGAAAAGGGGTGAACAAGAGGTGAAACGAATCCCAAGTATTGAAATGTTTTTTTTTTCTTTCTTGTGATTGTTTCTAGCATATTTATAAGATGATTTCTTTGCTTTGTATGTTCCTCCCCCACAGTATAACCCCTGCTTACACTGTATTTTATGTTGGTATACTTTGTGGAGGGGAAGGGGAAAAACAAATCATTTAAACAGGGATACAGGTGGACCTCTTGCGACAATGAGATGTACAAGTCATTATGTCCAAACCTAACTATACAACTTTTTTGTGTGGGGGAGGGAGATGGGAAGGGATTGGGAAGAGGAAACAAAGGAGGAGGCAACAATGCTTGATAAGAAATGTACTCATTACCTTGTCCATGTAATTGTAACCCCTCTGTATGGTATTTCACAATTTAAAAAAAAGAAGTCTAAAATGCAGAGTGCACCAAAAAAACAAAAACAAAAACTTCCATTTCAGCATGTGTCTGTGTTTTGAGAATTCTAAACCTAGGATGCCCTCGAAAATTGGAGCTAATAAGGCTCCCTCAGATATTCTTTATATTGTTGTCTTTTAGGGAGAATGTGGGGAAAGATATGAAAAAATGTTTTAAGGCTGATTTTTATTTTTGAGCTCTATATTTAATGTGCACTTGTTAAATCTTGTATATCCCTGTCTCTGTGTATATATCTTCAGAAGGATCTGTTACAGGCATTCAGTAATTAACTGACTTAATAGCAAAAGGTTCTTAAAATTTGGTTTACAATGGTCTAGGTCTAACAAGTTATTATTGCTATTACATTAAAAAACTTCATATAGGATTACTTTTTTCTGGATATTTAAAAGAATGTTATGTAAGTTTGAAAGTTTTATAAAGGAAAAACCAGCAAGTAGAGGAAACATGGGAATGATGAGTACATGTTTTTGGAATAGTTCTATAATAGGCAAGTCAAGATTGATTTAAGGGCTGGGAAGGTAGCTCAATGGTAGAGTGCTTGCCTTGCATGCATGAGGCCTTGTGTTCAATTCCTCAGCACCACATAAGCAAAAAAAGCCAGAAGTGGTGTTGTGGCGCTAACTTTGAGCTGAATTGCTGAGGGGCAGTGCCCAGGTCCAGAATTCAGGCCCCATTACTGACAAAAAAAGTTTCAAACAGCCCTGGGTGAGGAAAATGGGGTGGGGTGAGGGATGATTTAACATCTAAGCAATTGTGTAAAAACAAAAAAAAATTAATGGGAGGGCTGTTGTCAGACCTTATCAAGCATGAATGTCAGAACTTAGAACGCCAGAACAAGGTCAGCCTGGATATGTCATAACCTTCCTTTTTTTCTGTATGTTTGTTTTATTGCAAAAATGTTGTGCAGAGGGGTTACAGTTACATGAGCAAGATAATGAGTACTTTTACTATTATAAAGATAAACTCTCTTTATACCTTGGATCTTCCAGGGTAATTGAAGAGGTGGGAACCACAAGACCTCAGTTGAACCAGGCCCACTACTTAATCAGTCAGCTCAAACCTGCCAACTATTAATGAGCAAAGTTGGATCATCAAAGTAAAAAATACAATCCAAAAGCAAGTTTACTTAAGTCCTAGAAAGGTGTCTGGTATTGCAGAGGACCAGTATTGGAGACCTTACAGGCCAACTGGGTTGGAAACTGCACTTTGGTTCAACATACATCCATTTTACTCAAGCTATTTGAGAATGGCCAGGTTGAGAAAATGCTAACACCAAGGAGTGAGATTCATCCCCAGAGAGTCTTCCAACTATCATATTTGTGTAGATGCTATTGGGGTCTCCCAAAGAGTTCCTAATCAAAACCTGCTATTTGATTTCTAGCTTTAAACTGGTAATACCTATAAAATGTAGATTGGGTTAGATCCATTAGTTGATTGGATTAGATTTATTATCAGTAGAGCCTTGGTAATTATACTAGATACCATCAAGGTAATAACAGAACAACTAAGTGCCACTAGTAAGCTGGCATTGAAATACTAGCTCTAGGTATATAGGCTGGAAAGGGAATTATCTCTGTGGTGATTAGAAACCAATGTTGCACAAAGGCCTTACATAGATTGAAGGCTGGCAAAAGGTGAACCATTTACGAGCTTGTTGATCAATAATTTGGAAGACAAAGGAATGGCGCTGTCCAAATTTGCTTCTAGCACTTGTTTTCATAGCAATGCCTCTGTTGCTCGCTGTAAGAATGAGGGCAAAACAAACACCCATTTCTTAAATATTCTCCCTTTGGATACAGATGAATGGGAAAGTCTGTTAAAGCTGACTAGGTTTGAAAAAAGATAAAACAAGGCAGGACTGTAGGAGTTAGAATCTTTTCTACCAAAGTGCTGGATATAAACACTGCTGTTTAAAGCATAGCTGCTATCTTACAAGAAGCTAAGACTGATTTTCTGACAAACTTGACCAGATATCCTTTTTTTTCCTAGTTGGAAAGTTTATCTGAGCAAGAAAGATTATGATTCCAAAGTTCTGATGAGTGAGAGTCATGGTGGACTGCCTGCTCAGCATGCTTGCTTGGCTTCGTCAGTATCAGATTCTTCTGCAGAAGTAAATTATGCCTTGCTGGGTTCCTTTCGAGTTGGAATATCATGTGTCACATAGGAGAAAACATCCTTACTTGGGATAGCTTTCGAAAAGCACAATTTAAAACTGTATATTAATTATACAAAGGGATTTTATTGTTACTTCCATGTATACACGGTGTACTTTTAACAGAATTTGATCACTCTTCCCCTTTTTATGGGCACCTTTATGGAACATACTTCAATTATCTTCATCTCCATCAGTTTCACCTTTTCTGTTCCCCATCTGTCCGGTTCTTGCTCCAGTCTGAGGGTTCTTGTTTGCCTTTTATATCTTTTGCATAAGTTATTGTAAGCAAAAATACTTACAGAAAATAGACTAAAGACTGTGCTAACAAGGTTAAAAATTCTTAGAATGGAAGAAGCATTATGTTAACTCGGATATACCTATCTTCAAACTTTTCTGTTTTCATTCTTTTCCATGAGGGGCCTGCTTTCAAATCTGAAGTGTTTATTATTATTTTCTTGTTTAACCATTGATTCATAAGCATATCCCATTACTTATTCTGAAAACATAGGCACCCATTGGTGGTGAGCCTGCCTGTTAGTGAGCAAGGGTAGTTTTCATTATATTGGGCTTCTCCCTCTGCAATCTGCTTTTTGCTCTGCAGTCTTTCCTGGAATAAAGCTGAGCAGCGGCAGAGCAAGTAGTCAAATGCTATGTTCACTCAGTGTGCTAGTCAGTAATCTGCAAAGTAGGTATGTGCTCAAGGTGGTCCATTGAGGCATGGTGAGAAACTACTTAACTTATATATACACACCAGTAAGTAATCTGTCTTTAGCAGTGATGTTATGAATACAAGATTTTGAAAATATTTTGGGGACTTCTCTACAATTAGGCTTGAATTAATTTTGTGTTATTACAAATACTTGATAGTCCCCTTAGAAAGGCTTATTTTGGCTCAAAAAGTTTGAGGTTCCAATCTATAATTGGGCAGACCTACCGTGTTAAGGCCTCCTATGTGGAGGATGGGGATGACATGATGGGTGTATGGTGTAGGAAATCTATTCACTTTATGGTCAAGAAAAATCTGGGGTCCTATTTCTCACTTCAAGGACACACCCTACATAACCAGAAGACCTCCCATGACACACACTAAATAACCAGAAGACCTCCCACTAGGTCATACATTCTCATTTGCACCATCTCCAAGGAGCTAAGGGCTGAGACATTAAAACACAGGCATTAGGTGGACACTTAAGATCCAGCCTATAGCATTACTTTATGAACAGTAATGTGCATATAAATTATTTGGGAGTTTGAAATGTAGCTTCAGATTCAATGGGGCTGGGGCTGCTGAGAATTTTTGAGTTTCTAATAGGTTCTATATTAACACTTGTTTGGGTTCGGGGATTACTTTTTGAGTAACTTTGCTCTTTGTACTGCATTTGTGCCATAAGCTTCAAGTATTCAGTCAGTATCTTAACACTGGAGGAATGAGAACAAGCAAAAGAAGATACATAGCTATTAGGCCCCTAAAAGCCACAGAAGATAGGCAAAGAGGTAGCTTAAACACTAGCACAGATTTATTTGGAAGAAAAGTCTACACAGTGAACCATGGCTGGTCAATTGAATAAGCTATCTTTTAAGATACTGGACAGCATCTGTGACTTTGTCCAGGGGGTCAGTCCACTTCATCTGGAGGCCCCAGTGAGATCCTATTCTCGCCTGAACAGGATGACCCCTGTAATGACCTGACTCTTGTGTCAGGGGACAGGCCACATGGGCACACCTAGTGGAAGGCCTCTGAGAGACATTCCTCAGCCCCAGGTGCCCTTGCTCTGTGGAACCCCTGAAATGGACTCTGGAGTTTGTTTTACCAGTAAGTTTCTGCCTGTCATCATCATGTATAAACATAAATGAGTTGTTTTAAACTCCCAAGAAAAGTCATCAAGTTTTGGTGTTAGCAAAAACTTGAAAATTAACTAAAGTTCCTATTCAAAATACTGCAATAATCCTTTACATTTTTAATAAATCAGATAATTTGATTACAATGAACAGATTAATGCTTTAAAACACCAGATCTTCGGTTTTCTGTAATATCCGAGTTGTTATTCACTGGCAGAAATTTCTTCTGTTGTCTGGCCTCAGTCCTTCCTGCTGTTAGAAATGTACTCTCTCCCTTTTTCCCTGGGAAAAGAATAGCCATGGGTACAATCCTGTGAAATCAGAAAACAAAACAAAATTATTGATAAAGGGCAAAAACCTCCTGGTAAAGAAAAACCCCAAAGGCTGACCAGTTGTCAGCTTTTGTCCCTTCCCCATCCTTGATAAAAAGCAAAAGAACATTGCTCCCTCACTCAAGTTTACCAAACGGGCAGCTTTGCAAAAGGCTATTGACAACCTGAGGCTTATCACCAGCTGCATTAAATTGCTATGGTAGGAGCTTATAATAATAATAATTTCTAAAATAGTGTCAATAGCTTTGATAGTATTGATCATGCTGACCAAGTCAAGATTATGTTTTGCCTATGCTCCGGTGACTCAAGGCAATGTTTCTGCCATGTTTTGCTTCTGTAACCTTGTTTGCTTGCCTCGGTAACAAGGCCTTAAGCCCACCAATAGAAGACCAGTGCTGAGTGGTCCCACTATGAGTGGCCTATTACAAATGATTACATATGATATTACCAAAAAGAGCAAATTAAAGGTCATATAACTGTAACCAATGAAAAATATAACAAACCTGCCTTGCATGGCTTTTCTATATAACTCTATGTAACCTAGCCCTATAAAAACGCATCCTGCCCTGAGCTCAAGACTGTTCTCCTATTTTCCTGGTGGTAGGAAGTGGTCCCATATGGGGGTAATAAAATTCCTAAGTCCTTTAACTTGGTTTCATTGAGTCTCTTTTGGATTCGGGATATAATATAGATGTAGGCCCCAGTGAGATCCAGGACCCCAGGCCTTGAGTTCAGGGACTTTGGACTGGTGTCCAGAAGAGCCACTCCCTAGGGGATGGCTGTGGAGAGAAGTTCCTAGCAGGAACTTAGAACTCAAAAACCTCTAGGGTTAAGTTGAAAAAACCTGGCCAGGTGTACTGGAAGGGTCAGAGGGGAGGCTGGATACAGGAGAACTTCCAGCCCCGGAGGAGATTGGGATGCCTCTCTCCCCAGTGGAGGCAGATTAGGATTCTTAATCTGGAGTCTGGCCCCAATTGGGTTGTCTTATTTGTTCTGTCTCTGTCTGTTGGAGGTGCCTTCTGGTGCTGTTTGCTTAGGTCTGTCTGACCATTTATTTGGCCACCTGTCTGTGTCTGTTTTACTTGACATTTCTGTCTAAATGTCTGAGAACCACAAGCATTGGAGAAAGGGATGAGATGGAGAATCTCCTGTCAAACCTATGTCTCCAACCCCAACCCCAGATGGTAGAGAAATCTTGGGATTAAGAGGAGAATCTCCTCTCAAACTTGGGTCTCCATTCTGGTACTGATAAAATTCCAAGGGGAAAGCTTATTTGGCCCAAGCAGGAAAAGTAAGAAACAACTTCTGTTTAAGCTAATTCTGAGATCACTGATTGCTTTCTTTTTACAGAAATGCACCAAACTTCTTTATCCATCACTTTTGGAAATGCTTTTAGATCCCTTTTCTTATTTTCAGGAAAAAGTCAGCATATGAGTACTGTTACCCAAGGTAATCTCTGCACTCTCTGCCAGGTAGATTGGCCCTCCCTTAATGTAAACTGGCTGCAGGAGAGCTCCTTTAAACTAACCCCTCTCTTCTAGGTTCAGAGAGTTATTTTGGGGGTCTCAGTCACCGAAATCAGGTCCCCTAAACGCCAGAGCTCACCATTTTCTGAAAAAACTCCAGACAATTATTCAAGTTATTAGAATCTGTTATTTTTGTTTATTTGGGCATCTCTGGGGGAATAAAAGTTCCAGCTCTGTCTGGGCCTGGTCATAGACCTGTTTGTTTTGTCCGTGTTGCAACAGTCAAGTGGTGGGCATGGAAGGTTGCAAGACCTTACAAGCTTCAGGCTGCATTTTCCTGCAGAGGCAGCCGGAGGTGAAGGCATAGACAGTCTGAGCCTAGTTTGGACATTTGGCTTGTCAGAAGAGTTTAAAAAATTGTAAAATGCTCTTGTCTAGAAAAAATTGTATAAAAGATAGGCCAGTTCAGTTTCAGGTGACTCCCACCTAGCCTTCCTCCAGCTGAAGGTATTCACAAGGCCAACTGGTAAGATGCCTTGCTAAACAAGCAATCCCTGGGGAAATGAAGCTCAGAAAAGGTACATTGTTTAACAAATCTTAAATCTTTAGATCAAGATTCTGGAAAATGTAAGACTGATTTTCATTTTTGTTCATTTTACGGTTTGTGTGAGTATGTTGGAACATGTTCAAGATGAAAATCAGCATGCTGTAAAAGAGTTTAAACTCTAAGGAAGGTCATCAGATTTGGATGCCAAATGTCTTAAAGGATTATTGTATTGTTTTAAACAGGAAGTTTAGTTAAACTTTCTAAGAATTCTTTAATTTACAAATCAAAATCTGTATTTTAAAATTCGGTATTTTAAAATGCAAAGGCAGTTTACACTGTAATCAAGTTATCTGACTCAACAAAAAGGCATTGGCTGTTTAGGATTTAGTTGCCTCTGCTAAAACTTGGGGATACTATTAGAAATTTAAATGTAAAGGTCTATTTAACACTGTCAAAGATTTTACCTGTTCTGTCTATTTCATTCAAGAACCAAGAGGAAAAAAAAAAGGGAAAACCTTAGACTCCAATAGAAGACCTATTTTTAGAGGTGAGGGATGTACAGGCAGAAGTGCAGCTCAGCAAGTCATGCAGGGTGGGGCAGGCCCTGGGGGGAGACCACGCAAGGTGCAAGAGAGCAAGCAGGCACAAAGGCAGTTCAACTAACCCTAAGAGATGGGTGCATGCCCATTCCTTAGGAGGGGCCATGTGGCCTATCTTCGTCCTGTCCCTTTCTCTTGCAGATAGACACTGGAAACATAATAGTAAAAGTGAGTGATGTCAGGATCTGATTGGTATTCCTAACATTCCTTAACATTGAAAAAGCCTTAAAAATATGGTTAGAAAGTTTATCAGTATGTGCTTTGCTTTCAATGTTATTCTGCAATTGGATTTTTTTTTTTTTAAGGCATATAGGCGGACTGGGCAGGTGGCTCAGTGGTACAGCAATTGCCTTGCATGCATGAATGCATGAGGCCCTGGGTTCTATTCCTCAGCACTGCATAAGCAGAAAAAAAAAGCCGGAAGAGGCACTGTGGCTCAAGTGGTAGTGTGTTAGTCTTGAGCTGAAGAGCTGAGGGACAGCATCTCCCCCTTCCCCTCCCCCACCAAAAAAAAAAAAAAACGGCATATAGGTGTTAAGTCTAGCTTCTTGATACAGTGCTGGTGATTAATTCTTGCATTAACAAAAAACGGTCATTTGAATTCAAAAGTTTGTAATGTATATCTGTTTTAAAATGAGCAGCCAAGAGGCAATGAGTGGTACCTAGCCTCAAGATTTCAAAGGATTTTTCAAAATGCAAATGAAAACTAAATATAAAATGTTAAAGCAGAGATTAATAAATGACTTAAAAAATTAGGATTGGTAAGACTTTAGACCACTTATTTCTTGGGCAGTTGTTTCTTTTAAATTTGTTGTTGGGGGATTTAATTTTTTGAGTTCCAAGTATATTTTAGATATGAGACCCTTGTCTGTTGTGTGGCTAGTGAAGATCTTCTCCCAAACCATGGGCTTTCTGTTGATCTGAGGTCTTTGATCCATTTGGAGTTGATTCTGGTACAGGGTGATATGTAGGATCTAGCTTTAGTTTTCTACAAGTAGTTAACCAATTCTGCCAGCACCATTTACTGAAGAAGCTGTCTTTCTTCCATTCTATTTTTTTAGCCCCCTTATTGAAGATTATATAGTTATAGGTCTGTGGGTTCATTTCTGGATTTTCAATTCTATTCCATTGGTCCTGAAGTCTGTTCTTGTGCCAGTACCAAGCTGTTTTGATTACTAAGTCTTTGTAGTAGAGTTTGAAATTTGGTATTGCTATTCCTCCAGCACTGTTCTTTGTGTTAAGGATCACTTTTGATATTCAGGGTCTTTTATTGTTCCATATGAATTTTTGGATTGCCTCTTCTATTTCCTTGAAGAATGAGGTTGGAATATTGATAGGTATCCAATTGAATTTGTAGATAGCCTTGGGAAGTATTGCCATTTTCAAGATGTTGATCCTTCCAATCTAGGAGCATGGGAGATTTTTCCACTTTCTAATTTCTGTTTTGATTCCTTTTTTCAAGTTTTTAAAGTGGGTTCCTCATGGAGAGACTCCACTTAGAGCTCCCCTGTGACCCAGAAATCCAACTTTGGGCATTTACTTGAATGATCACAAACAAGGCCATACTAAAGCTACCAGCACAACTATATTTATTGCAGCATTATTTACCATATCTAAGATATGGACCCAACCCAGATGCCTTCAGTAGATGAATGGATCAAGAAAATGTGGTATGTACGCACAATGGAATTCTTTGCTTCTATCAGAAAGAATGACATTGCCCTTTTGTTAGGAAATGGAAAGACTTGGAAAAAAATTATATTAAGTTTAGTAAATCAGGCCTAAAGAAACATAGTTCGCATGGTTTCCCTTATTTTCAATAACTAGTACATGTCTGAGAAAAGCCAAAACAGTCAGATACATTGATGTTAGGTGAAATGAACCCCAAGATAAGGACTCAAATAGTTTTTATTTCTTGCTATTGTTTCTAACATATTTATATGATTCTTTCTTTTTTTGGGGGGGGGGGTCCGGTCGTGGGCCTGAACTCTGGGAGTGGGCGCTGTCCCTCAGCTCTTCAGCTCAAGGCTAGCGCTCTACCACTTGAGCCACAGCACCACTCCCCACTTTTTTCTTTTTGCTTATGTGGTGCTGAGGAATCGAACTCAGGGCCTCAGGCATGCAAGGAAATCACCCTATCACTGAGCCACCTTCCCAGCCCCTTATAAGATTTTTTCTTTGTTGCTTTGTATGTCCCACCCCCATCGGTGGGGGTGGGGGTTGGGGGTGGTGGTCGTGGGGAGAATGGGAAGGTATTGTAAGGGGAAACAAAGGAGGAGGCAACAAATGTACTCATAACCTTGTCCAGGTAATTGTAACCCCTCTGTATGGTATTTTCACAATAACAAAAAAAGAAACCCTTTGAACTTAAAAAAAAGAAAATTAGGATTGGATGGGCTGGGAAGGTGTCTGGGCTGTGAAGGTCGCTCAGTGGTAGAGTGCTTGCCTAGCATGCATCGAACCCCGAGTTCAATTCCTCACTAACACATATTCAGAAAAAGGAGGAAGCAGTGCGGGGCTCAAATAGAGTGCTAGCCTTGACTAAAAGGAGCTCAAGGACAATGCCTATGCCCTGAATTAAAGCCCAAGGACTGGCAAAAAAAAAAAAAAAAATCGGAGATGAATTCCTGGTAATAAAGTTTGAAAGTAAAATTGTTCTTAACATTTGTCTCAAAGTGCAAAAAGGGAAAATTAGGGTTACCAAGATAATTGCTTAATTGCTATTTCAGTTTGCTCTTACAGGTTTTTTTTGTAACAGTTCCCAGCAGGCCCACAAAAAGGAGTGAGGATTCTTACAAGTTTGTCAGATACAACTTTCAGCCCCTAATAAGTTCTAGGTAGACCATGCCTTAAACTATTTGTAATGACCATCTTTGTTGCTTTTAATTGGAGTAAATGTGGCCTTTTGTTTAGACTTGTTGATCTGAGAACTGTGGTTCAAAGCCAGCCTGGGCAGAGAAAGGTCCCTTTGAGGTTATCTCTAATTGGTCAGCAGAAGAGTTACTTTGGGGCTCAAAGTGGCAGAGTGCTAGCCTTAAACTCAGGGCCAGAGCACTATCCCTCATCTCTCCAGCTCAAGTCCAGTGATTAAGGAAAATCCCAAGGTGTATGTATCCCAGCATGGAGAAAGACACTCCTGGGACCCTGGGAATGATGAAACATCCAGAGGCAGTTACAAGTCACTGCTCAGATGGCAGAGATGGTATCAGATCCTGTTTGCCCCTTCAAAAATTGAGGGGCTGGGAAGGTGGCTCAGTGGAAGAGCGCTTGCCTTGCATGCATGAGGCCCAGCATTTGATTCCTCAGCACCACATAAGCAAAAAGAAAAAAGTGGAAAGTGGTGCTGTGGCTCAAGTGGTAGAGCGCTAGCCTTGAGCTGAAGAGCTGAGGGACAGCGCCCAGGCCCAGAGTTCAGGCCCCATGACCGTATCTCCCCCCCCCCCAAAAAAAAAATGATCAGAGTCAGGAAGTCATGGGAAAGTAAATTTTAATCATGCCTTTCTAAATGTCTGTCTGCTTCATAACTGGGCAAGAATGTGCCAGTCATCTAAGTGGGTTGTAATATGTGGGGGATAGTTTAAATCCCCAAATTAGGACTTTGAGCAGATACAGGGCATAACTGTTGGAGACTTCTTAAATTACAGGAGGGGTTCATTTTGCCTAACATCATCTTATCTGATCTTTTAGGCTTGTCTCAGACATATACTAGTTATTGCAAATAAGGGAAACCATGGTGAAGAGCTATAGTAACTCCATTTTAAGATCAAACCCCCTGAGCTGTGCTGCCCTCAGAATAACCCCCAAAGAGAAAGTTCTCAGAAAAAACCCAGGTTGCCACCAACCCTGCCCATCCTTAAGGAACAGAAAGGTGGCCTAAGTGTTCCATCAGAAAAAGGGAAGTACAGTCATGGTGGACTTAAACCCCCTGAACTTGTGAACTTGCTTGTGTGGAAACCCCCTCAACTTGTTTGATACTATAAAAGCTGTGCTAATTTTGTGCTGGGGGCCTCTTAGCATCACTGGTTACTGAGTGCGCCGAGGACCAAGCTCAAGCTTGCAATAAATGACTCTGCTGTTTGCAAACAGTCTGGTGGTCTGTGAGGGGCATCCAAAATCGGGTACTTCAATGGGATCTATGTTTCTTTGGGCCCGGCTTACTTCACTAGATAAGGACACAAGTGGTTTTTACTTTTTTGCTATTGTTTCTAACATATTTATAAGGTGATAGTTTTGTTGCATTGTATGTCTCTTCCCCCACAGTATAACCCCTGTTTTCACTGTATTTGATGCTGGTATACTTTGGGGAGGGGAAGGGGGAAAAAAAAAAACAAATGGTTTAGGGATACAGGTGAACCCATTACAACAATGAGATGTGCAAAATCCTATGTTGAAAAACAAACTTTACAACTTTGGCATCGGGGTTGGGGGTGTAGTTGTGGAGATCGGAGGGAAGGGATGGTAGGGGAAAAACAAAGAAGGAGGCAATAATGCTTGATAAGAAATGTACTCATTACCTTGCACATGTAATTGTAGCCCCTCTGCATGGTATTTTCACAATAAAACTTATTAACATATATGAATATATATTTTAAAAATTACAGAAGGGAACAGCCCAGGGAAAAATTCAGATCTCTTACAGAAAAAAAAAAAATCAATGATTTCAGGTACATAAGAAAAAATGTGGGGAATGAAGTAAGGAGGTCAGATCTTACTGGTGCCATATTGGCCACAGGGTGGATGATAGGGTCTGGTATCTTGTCTTCATGCTGGGGGAAGGAAAATGCCTCCACCCATCATCTGACTCCCAGGTGATGGATATGCCCAGATCCCTGGAGGCAGGGGTGAGCGCTTGGCTGATAGTCCAGTGCCTGGGACTGGTAATTTCTGGCAGATTTAGTAACCTGTGGACCTGTCCCCTGCTGAGACCCTATTTAGGCCCAGCCCATCCCAGCCACCATTATGCCATGCCACATGTGTCTCTGTGATCATGTCTTGTCTTCTGACTCATCTCCAGTCACCATGGCATCACAATTCAGCTCTCCATTGGAGTTGAATTGGTTTGTTGGTATTCTTGTTTTTCTTTCTTTCATCTCTGACCTGTTTCCTAACCGTGTTTTGTGTATTTGGGGGCTTCAGACCATTGTAAAAATGGGTGGCCATCCGCCTGCTAACTGTGTAATAAAGACTCCAATATTCCATCTACCTAAATGTGGCTTCTAGGATGCTTCACCTTAGAATATGCCTAGTGAAGAACTTCTTCCAGTCTGTGGGCTTTCTATTTATCTTGCTAGCTATGTCCTTTGCCTTGCAGTAGCTCTGCAGTTTAACGAAGTCCAATTTATCCATTCGATCTTTGATTTGTTGTGATTCCAGGCCTTTATTAAGGAAGTTTTGACCCATATCAAGGAGCCCTTATGTTTGCCCTATTCCTCCCTGTAATATTTTCCAGATATCTACTTTTACCTCAAAGTCTTTGATCTATTTGGAGTTGATTCTGGTTGCAGGGTTCTACGCAAAGATCTAACTTTAGTTTAGAAAGACATTTTTAAAAATCACAGATTTCTTTTTTTCTAAAATCAACTCTTGGTTCACCTCTTGTTTTACATTCTTTATATTCTTACACTGATTTATACTAGCAGATACATGCATTATAAATTTGCTTTGTATTTACAACATTAAGAAAATGTTAACTAATGAAATTTTCCTTATTACAGACCTTGGGAAGCTATTTGCATTCCTTTTAAGTAGCATTTCTTAAAATTTCTGAGAATACAGATGAACTTTGGGCCTCTTTATAAGCTAGTGTATTTGTGAAAGTGTTTCTGGAAGGTACAAGTTCTGAGTAATCATAGTTTCTTTTGTTCTTGTGCTTTATCTCCTTTGGCATTTCCTTCAGTTGATGGAAACTATGGTAAGCATAAGTACAAACTATCTTCAGTGTATTTCTTAAAACTGGCTCCAAAACTTGACATCCAAAAGCAACTGTGATTTGGATCCGCAGGTTGAACATCTCTTCTTCTGAGACAGGGCAGGTATCAGAATTGGGAAATAAAAATCTCATACTGAGTAGGTAGAACAGAAATAAGAAGTCTTTGTAGATAGCAATACTGCCAAAGACTATCTACAAATTCAATGCAATACCTATCAATATCCCAACCTAATTCTTCAATGAAATAGAAGAAGCAACCCCAAAATTCATATGGATGAAGAAAAGACCCCAAATAGCACAAACAATCCTTAACAGAAAGAATAGAGGAATATAAATACCAAATTTCAAATTACTACAAAGCCATAGTAATCAAAACAGCTGGATACTGGCAAAAGAGCAGGCCTGAGGACCAATGAATAGAACTGAAGACCCAGAAATCAACCCACAAATGTATAGCCACCTAACCTTCAAAAAGGGAGCTAAAAAATAGAATGGAAGAAAGACAGCCTCTTCAGTAAATGGTACTGGCAAAATTGATTAAATGCCTGTAGAAAACTAAGGCTAGATCTTTATATACCATGAAGTCTTTGATCCATTCTGGAGTTGATTCTGGTGTATGAAGTCAAAGCAGACACCCTGAAAACATTACAAGAATAGGCGAATTCTAGCTCTCCTTGGCACAGGCCACAATTTTCTTAATAAAGACCCACAAACACAACAAATCAAAGAAAGGTTGGACAAATTGTATGTATGAAACTATAGAGCTCTACATGGCAAAGGACATAGCTAGCAAGATCAAAAGAAAGCCCATCAATTGGGAGAATATCTTCACTAGCCATACAATGGACAAGGGCCTCCTATCTAAAATATACTTAGAGCTCAAAAAATTAAATCCTCCAACAATAAATCCTCAATCTCCTGATTAACAAGTAGGTAAAGACTTAGAGTTCTCTGAAGAAATAAGAATAGCCAATAGACACATGAAGAAATATTGAACGTCTCTAACCATAAAAGAAATGCAAATCAAAAGAGCATTGAGATTCCACCTCCCCCTAGTTAGAATGGCTAGAATCAAGAAATTTAATAACAGATGCTGGAGGGGATGTGGCCAAAAGGGAACCCTACTACATTGTTGGTGGGATTATAAACTTGTTCAACTACTTTGGAAAGCAATTTAGAGGTTCCTCAAAAGACTCCACATTGAGCTCCCCTATGACCAGCAATCTAACTTTTGGGCATTTACCCGAATGATCAGAAACAAGGCCATACTAAAGCTACCAGCCCAACTATGTTTATTGCAGCATTATTCACCATAGCTAAGATATGGAATCAACCCATATGCCCCTTAGTAGATGAATGGGTCAAGAAAAAATGCTATATACATACAGTGGAATTCTATGCCTCCATAAGAAAAAATGACATAGCCCCATTTGTTAGGAAATGGAAAGACTTGGAAAAAATTAAGTGAAGTAAGCCAGTCTTAAAGAAACATAGGTCCCAAGGTTTCCCTTATCTGCAATAACTAATATGTCTAGGACAAGTAGAGAAGGTCAAAAGCTACGTACATGTGAGCTTATAACCTGAATCCCAAGATAGGGACACAAGTGGATTAATCTTTTTTGATGTAGCTTTTAATGTACTTATAAAAGAAAATGAAAAATCACGTAGTACATTGTATATTCTTCCCCCATGGTATAATCCCTGTTTTCACTGTATTTGATTCTGGTACCCGAATCTTGTATATATATTCTAATTTGGGGAGGGGAAGGGAAATAACAAAATGCTGAAATAAGGATACGGGTTGACCCACTGTAACAATGAGATGTACAAGACACTATGTAGAAAACGAACGTTACAACTTTGGAGAGAGGGGAGGGAGGATTCGGGGAGGAGAGAAAGGAAAGTACAGGAAAATAAAGGAGGGGGTAACAATGCTTGATAGGACATGTACTCATTTACCTTACATAATTGTAACACCTCTGTACATTATGTTTACAATAAAAAATATAAAAGTCTTTGTAGAGATGGGGACCAAGCTTGACCTTAGGAAGCCCCAAGAAAAATGTGGACTCTATAGTGGTTTGTGTTGGGAGAGATTGTCTACTGCAGTGATGAACAAAGCTTTTTACAATGTACCTGGAAGTATAAGGGTTTTCTACTGATCTTGGTGTTCAGGCAGTGGTGCGGGAGCAGCACAGAGCAGCCTCCAATTCCAGCATGTGGATCATGGACATGAAGCAGCTCACCAAGGAGCTGGACCAGTGGATAAAATAGCTGAATGAGTGCAAGCAGCTAACCGAGTCCCAGGTCAAGAGTCAAGAGTCCCTGTGAGAAGGCTAAGGAAATCCTGACAAAAGAATCCCATGTACAAGAGGTTCCATGTCCAGTCACTGTGGAGATGTGCACAAGCAATTTCACAATCTTATACAACTGTTTAGAATTGGTGGAAAATCACACAACTGTTTAGAATTGGTGGGAAATCACCAGATACAAATTGTTTATGGGAGATTATGTTGACAAAGGATATTATTCACTTGAAACAGTCATACTGCTTCTAGCTCTTAAGGTTCGTTACCATGAACGCATCACCATTCTTTGAGGGAATAATGAGAGCACACAAGTTTATGGTTTCTATGATGAGTGTTTAAGGAAATATGGAAATGCAAATGTTTGGAAAAACTTTACAGATCTTTTTGACTGTCTTCCTCTCACTGCATTGGTGGATGGGCAGATCTTCTACCTACATGGTGGTCTCTCAACATCCCTAGATACCCTGGATCACCTCTGAGCCTTGATCACCTACAGGAAGTTCCCCATGAAGGGTCTGACTTGCTGTGGTCAGATCCAGATGATGGTAGTGGTTGGGGAATATCTCCTGGAGAAGCTGGTTTCACCTTTGAGCAAGATATTTCTGAGACAGTTAATCATGCCAGTGAATGGGCTGACATTGGTGTCTAGAGCTCATCAGTTGGTGATGGAGGGATGTAACTGGTGCCATGACCAGAATATAGTAATGATTTTCAGTGCTCTATTGTTTATGGTAACCAGCTGCAATCATGGGGCTTAATGGCATTCTAAAATATTCTTTCTTGCAGTTTGATCCAGCACCTCATAGAGGTGAGCCACATGTACTACTTTCATGGTATCTGAAGCCTGAGACTGCACATCTATGTTTAGTGATGTGCTTGCAGCTACAGAACAAGATCTCACAGCTGAATCTATAGTCTGAACATCCTCATTTACTCTAGCAAGAATTTTTTGGAGAAATTTCACATATGATTTTTCTTGTACTTTAAGCTGATCTATTAGATTAGTAAATGCTCAACATTAACAGGTCTTTCATTTTTCCCACAATGTCTTGGATTTGGTAATATAGTCAGAAACTTGAATAAGCCTACACCAAACTTTTTCTTTTCTGATGAAAAGAATTCTATTTGCCTTCTTTGGTTGGCCACCTCAATCCATGTTGTTAAGTCAATCGTCAACACACTCACTGATCCAGTTGGGTAAATCCTGATTGTTCATACTTTTGCCAAAAGGACCTCCTCCTGTGGCCATGTTGGCTTTCACAATTAGCTTTCTCGGTCAGTGGGTGCTGAAGTCCTGGCCCAGGGCATGATCTCCAGATCCCGCCTCTCCCGGTGCCTCTGTCGGCCATTTATCATGATTTTTTACCCAATTCCTGTTAATTACTGAGTTTTTTACCCCATAATTGTCCTGTGTTTGGAGTGAGTTTCATGGAAATCAGCTGCACCAATACCTCAATCTGTAGTAACACCAAATAAACTTTAAATTTCGATACGGTTTGCACCAATAAACTTTAAAAATCTTGGTGCAGATTAATTGAAAAGTGTAAGTTGATTTTTTTTAATCAAAGCTAGTTTTATTAAAAATAACATTTCAACTAGAGATGTGAGAGTCTTAGTGTCATGGCTTCACAGTTTGAAGCCAGTCTGGTTAGGAACGTCTGTCAGACTGTTACCTCCATTAGACAAAAAAAAAAAAAAAAAAAAGGCTGGAAGTGGAGCTATGGCTCAAGTGGTAGATGGCTAGCCTTGACAAAAACTCGGACAAAGTGGCCAAGCCTTGAGTTAAACCCAGGACTAGCACCAAAAAAAAAAAAAAAAGGTATTTAATAGGATGGGATTTGTGCATTTAAAACTATGATATTAAGTAATTCAAAGAAAAGGTAAATGAATGAAAATATTGTCTATGTAATGGACTTAACAAAAATTGCTTAAAATGTCCATACAATAGGAAGAAATGCATAGATTCAATTCAATCTTTTTAAATTTCCAGTGGCACTATTCATAGAAATAGTAAAAAAAAAAAAAAAAATAGAATATACAAATGGTACAACAAACGACCTTCCATAACCAAAGCAATCTTGATAAAAATGAGCTGGATTATAACTCTAGCTACTTAAGAGGCTGAGATCTGAGGATCACAGTTCAAAGCCATCCTAGATAGGTAGTCCCCTTATATGATTCCTGTTAGTGAAATGAGCTCCTTTCCCATAACTTAGTACACTTCTTCCCCTCTCCATAGCTTAGCATGCTCCCTTCCTAGGCAACACTAGGCCCATTTAGTAAATGCAGTAAATAATCAGCCTCCAACCCCCTTTATCTTAGGATGGCACTTCTCTGGGGCAGTACCACCATATAAGGCAATAAGAGCCCCTTACAGTGACCTTCAGGTCTGGGCAGTTGCAGGACCCCTTATCTATCATTTGGACAGCAGCCATAAATCCTAGTCTGCCATGATGTAGCCCCTAGCCCACACATCCACACCAGGGTCTCCTCCTAGCCCCTTCTAGCTCCTCCTAAGCCTCTTAGGTTATATAGGTCACCTCTGACAATAGCCGGTGCTTCTTCTCACTTCTCCCTTGTGGGAAGGGGTCTTGCGGTTCCTTTCCCGGCAGGCAATAAACCTTCCTTTGTTCTCTGTACCTGGATGTCTGCATGATTTTCTGGCAAAGTGTAATTTATTCTAACAATTCCTTATAGAATCATTTTTGAAAAATGTGGTTCTGCCTAGCACTTTGGAATGTCACAAGTATTATGTTGGGATGGCATAGTTAAAATCCAGTGTATGCCAAGTACCAGTGGCTCATGCCTGTAATCCTAACTACCCAGGAGGCTGAGATCTGAGGGTTTTGGTTCAAAGCCAGCCCAGGCAGAAAAGACAATGAGACTCTTATCTCTAATAAAATACTCAAAAGGCCAGAAGTGGCACTGTAGTGCACTCTAGTGGTAGAGTTCAAGCCTTGATCACAAAAAGGCTCAGGGACAGTGCCCACACCTTGAGTTAATGCCCTAGAACTGGAAAAAAATCCAGTTTACTATCCTCTCACAAATACAAGGAAGTGTCTCTTTATTTTTGGAAAGTTCTAACAATCAAAGCACTTTATTTTACACTTCAAAACAACCCACAGTTTTCCATAGCTAGCTATGTTCAGGATTGCACAAAACAGCTCATTCTTGCTGGATCATTATGGTAGGTTCAACAATGGTCTCCCAAGAAATAGTTACAATCTAATTCATACTACCTGTGGGTGTTGATGGTAAAGAAAGAAGATTTGATTAAGAATCTTGAGACTGGATTATTCAAATGGATCCCTCATGGCTATAATCATGACTGTCCTTAAACTAAACACAGAGAAATATAGATTCCATTATTTCCTTCATTTGTGGTAGCCACAATGTGCCTATAACTTTCTAAAAACCAGAGGGCATGCAGTGGGTGAGCAAGGGGTTACAAATGAATTAACTGAAGTGTGATAGACTCTGTGATAGAAAGTGCAAATAGAATATTCTTAAAAAATAAACTCTTCAAAGTTCTTTAAAAAGTGAAGTCCAACAAAATAAATACCAGGAAATGGGTACTAGTAAGAGGGGCAGGTGAGGCCAAGTGGAAGGAATGAAGAGAGAAGGGGTAGAATACAGGCAAGTATTAACTGTACATACCACAGAATTGAGAAATATAAGGGAAGGAGAGAGTCAAAAGTGGTGATACTGTTAAAGTGACAACACAGATTAAGAAGCATTGTACACCAACTGCTGGGATAAATGGCAAATCTAATGCATAACCCAAAATTAAGATAAATGAGGGAAAGGGTGTGTTGGGAAAGATGGATGATTAAGAAGTTTTACAAAGGAGTTTCCATTCACCAAAGCATAGGTAGATTTCATTAGAGAGGGGGTGATGTGATAAAAGCAGAGTTGGGGTGATTATGCTTTGGTGATGGAAGAATTCACCACAGAGAAAGAAATACTAATGGTCACTAGAAGCTGGAAAAAAAATAAACTAACAATGTTCCTTCAGCCGCCAGATAGAACCTATTTCAAGTTTTCTAGTTATTTCTGCCCAGACTGGCTTCACACTGCCATCCTCTAAATCCTGCCTAAGTAGGATTACAGATATGAGCTACTGATACCTGGTTTACTAGGGGGTTTTGTTTGTTTGCTTTTTCACATCGAACTGCTACTTGGCCTCTTATTTGGGGCCTCCTCCACATCCTCTCATTTTCCACCATTTTTGTTTTATATCACTGTACAAGGCTATATGGCTCAATTGCAGAGCTCTTCAATTCAAAGTTATCTAAGAAATTCGGTAAGCTTCATTATACTGCTTTCTGTTGAAGAGCTTTAAATAATCCTTGCCCAATACTATTTTTGTTATCCAGGACAATAGATTATTATAGGCAAAAGAAAATTCAGGAAAATACTCCAAAAATAGGGCATTTGATTTTGAAATAAATTATTTCTTACTTTGTCTCAGGGTATATTACAAGGACAAAAAGAAATCTCTAGGGAGGGAGTTAAACAGAACTTAACAGTGTTTTGGAGCAGCAATACTGTATTGATTCTATTTTACTTATTCTTTGAGTATAATCAGTTTCCTACTCTACAGCTTACCTAAGTATGGTAATTTCTGTGTCCATTTTTTAAATACTCTGTAACTTACCAAGTTCCTCAATAACTGACTATAGTGGCTATTTCATTTTAGGACCCTTAAATATAGTTGTTTTTTTTTTATTCTGGGATTTGCCTTCTGGACTTTGCATTATATTCACAAACTGCTTTGTTGAAAGGTCAACTCCTTTGTACAACTAAAAGATTAAAATAAAATTTAAAATAAAATCACAAGTTTCAGTGAGTTTATAAGTTGTTAAATACCTGTCTGGCTCGAATGTAGCACATCTGGAGAGAGCATGGAATATTCTAATTCCTGAGTGATGTGCTTTTATAATCTATAATCTAGGAGAAAACTTTTTCTGAGGACTGTGAACCATCCTAGAAAATGATCTAACAAAGAAGGGATATTTGATTGACATCTGAAGGGGAGCAATCTTGTAAGGGTCAGCCCTTAAGTGGATGGACCTGATGATTTACCAATATGTACCAGAGAACTGAATTTCATATTTTTGAGAAAATACCCACAGATCTCCAAAACAGTTGAGTGTGAGAATAAAGTTATCTTTCCCCTATATTTGGGCACAAAAATGTAATATGGAAC
Source organism: Dipodomys spectabilis (assembly GCF_019054845.1). Classification (NCBI taxonomy): domain Eukaryota; kingdom Metazoa; phylum Chordata; class Mammalia; order Rodentia; family Heteromyidae; genus Dipodomys; species Dipodomys spectabilis. Next base: position 14,071,237 of record NW_024870864.1, on the reverse strand, counting down.
AGTACTTCAGAAGCTAAGAGAAGGTAAAAATGTGAAGCCCAATGACCAGTGAATAGTTAACTCCAACCTGCACTTTAGTGTTGATTCCTAGCCCAATTTGCTTTCTTTTTAGTTGGCTTTTTTTCTAAGTTTTAGTAGCAGTTTCTATATATAGTGAAGTTTGTTGACCGTATGTAAGGTAAAGTTACCCAAGTTCCTCTGCAGGGACCTGTCAAGACGAGGAGACCATCTGTCCCAACTTAAGTGCTCCCCTTCCAAGGAAGATTCCCCAAATCTGAAGACTGTTATTGGAATGGGGGTTGGGTTGCAAGGTTACTTTTTGGAGGCCATGTGAATCAAACTGTCTACCATTCTGGTTTTTCCCCCTGCTGATTGTCAGTGTGAAATCTGTGACTGACCCACTGTCACTGAATCTGTCTGGGACTCCAGTTTCTCCGTTGGAAACCCAATAGATCAGTCGCTGTGGAGAATGGCCTGGCTTCGGCAGGAACCAATACAAATATGTTTTTCCATTACTGTACAGGAGGCTCTCACTAGACCTGCAGGAGATGGAAGCCTGATCTCCAAGAGTGACAGGCAGGGAACGTGGAGTTTGGGTCAATATAGCAACCCCACCGGATCCTAAAGAGAGAAGTGGACAGGGTTAATTACAAGTTTCTTTCCTAACTTATACTGGACTATAAAAATTTTAATAATGTTTTATGATCCAAAATCTTCATTAAACACCACACACACACACACACACACACACACTGATAGTTGTAAACCATGAGGACCTCTAGAATTTACCAGCACATTCTGCTTATCGATTCCTAAGCAGAACAAGGTTCTTTGGTCCTTCTGGAATCTTCCTCACTCTCACAGATACATATATCATCTACCCATCCAGGAGGGAAAATGTGCACCTCTCACGAGTGGATACAACACACATGGGAAAAATTGGGCACCAGAGCTCAGCCCCTCCCCATCTCCTTCCTCAGCTCTGGTGTGTTCTTACCTGGGATCCAGAGCATGAGCAGCCCCAGGAGTTGAGCAGGGCAACTCATTCTGAGAGTAAGCAGTCCTTGTCAGCCAGGCAAGCTTAGAGCTATGCTTTTATGGTGGACTTGCAGAGAAGCTCTTCCCCAGGGAGCAATATGCAAATATCCTGGTGAGAGCAGTTCTGAGAGACAAGCTGTCAGGAGAAAAACAAAGTGACACCAGGAGGGTGGGGCCTCTCCTGTTAGTAAGTGTTATTAACTATGATCAAGAAACTTGGAAAAAATTATATTAATGAAGTAAGCCAGTCTCAAAGAAACAAAGGTCCCATGGTTTCCCTTATCTGCAATAACTAGTATATGTCTAGGACAAGCAGAAGAGGTAAAAAGTTATGTACAAATGACCATATAACCTGATACTAAGCCAATGAACCCCAAGATAGGGGCAAAAGAGATTTTATCTTTCTTGTTCTTTTTAATGTACTAATAATGTACTTTGTGATGTTTTTCTTTGTATGTTTTTCCTCCATTGTACAACCCCTTTTTTCACTGTATTTGATTCCGGTTTCCTGCATCTTGTATATACCTATTTCTAATTTGAGGAGGAGAAGGAAATGACAAAATGCTGAATACAGGATGACCATTGTAACAATAAGATGTACATGACACTATGTGGAAAAGGAACTTTACAACTTTGCTGGGGGGAGGGGTTAGAGAGGAAGGAGTTGGAGAGAAAAGGGATGGTAAGGGAAAACAGAAGAGGAAATGGACTCATTACCTTGCTCATGTAATTGTAAACCCTATGTACATTACCTTCACAATAAAAATACATATTATAAAAAGAAAGGCAAAGGGGGATAGGAGAATTGGGTGGAAGGGCAGGAGGAGGATGGGAAGGGGAAACAAAGGAGAAGGCTACAATGCTTGATAAGAAATGTACTCATTATCTTGCCCATGTGATTGTAACCGCTCTGTACAGTATTTTCACAATTAAAATAAATAAATAAATAATAAAAAGGCAAGAGAGATCTTATATGTGTTCCCTAGAGAGGGACATGCCTTCATGATTCCTGCTTCTCTTTGCCTGCGCCCTAATTCTTCAACCCTTTCCAGGCATGTTTTACAGTTTTCTTGAATAATGGAGCCTTTTCATTAAGGTAGTGAGTCATTCTTATTTATTTTCTAGGTATTTATTTAAAAGTTTAAGATTGGTCATTTTATTTTATTTTAAATTGTTTTTTATTGTGAAAATACTATACAGAGGGGTTACAGTTACATAAGCAAGGTAATGAGTACATTTCTTATCAAGCGTTGTTGCCTCCTTTGTTTTTCCCCTACCATCCCTTCCTGCCCCGTCAGCTACACCTCCCAACCCCATTCCCTACATACCCCTTCCCAACCCACCTAAATTGTAAAGTTCATTTTTCGACATAGTGTTTTGTACATCTCATTGTTGCAGTAGGTCAATCTGTATCCCTATTTGAATAATTTGTTTTTTCCCTTCTCCTCCCCAAATTATACCGACACCAAATACAGTGAAAACAAGTTAGGTTTGGTCATTTTAGTTTGTTCGATACAAACCACATATAATGTAGAAAGTAGAGATATGAAATGAGCAATAGTTTTATACAAACCTGTAATTCAGAAAAACCATGGAATACTATATCACTTCTCTCAGATGCATGTTTTTGCCCTCACAATCCATAACACTTCAATAATATTCTCGAGTGACAGTCTTGATATAAGCCACATAGTTTGGTTTTTCCTAGACTTGATCATCACATAATTTGAAGTAAAAATGTTTTCTTCTGTTTTAGCATCTTTCTTTTTTCTGAACTCTTTCTGAGGCCATTTTTCCCCATAGGTTTAGGACCCTTCCTGTGATTTCCTGTGGTTCTGAAAGATTTTCAGGTCCTCCAGAATATGTCAGCACATGCTAGCTTATCTTCATTTACATTTATAAAAACAGTGTTGTTACTTAGTCTTCAATTTTGAAGTATAAGGTCATGAATGCAGAATTCCTGCTGGCTTCTGTTATTCATTCATTAGTCACATATATTATTCTATTGTAGTCTAATCTCAATTGTTAATAATATGAGTATTGCATATGTAAAATATACTTGGAACTCAAAAAATTAAATCCCCCAACAACAAATCCTCAAACAACTGCCCAATAAATAAGTGGGCGAAAGACTTAAAGAGAAACTTCTCTGAAGAAGAAAGAAGGATGGCCAATAGGCACATGAAGAAATGCTCAACCTCCCTAGCCATAAAAGAAATGCAAATCAAAACAACATTGAGATACCACCTCATTCCAGTTAGAATGGCAAAAATCAAGAACTCTAACAACAACAGATGCTGGAGGGGATGTGCACAGAAGGGAACCTTACTTCATTGTTGGTGGGAATGAAAACTTGTTCAACCACTTTGGAAAACAGTATGGAGGTTCCTGAAAAGACTTCACATAGAGCTCTCCTATGACCCAGCAATCCCACTTTTGGGCATTTACCCAAATGTTTACAAACAAGACCACACTAAAGCTACCAGCACAACTATGTTTATTGCAGCATTATTTACCATAGCTAAGATATGGAACCAACCCAGATGCCCCTCAGTAGATGAATGGATCAAGAAAACGTGGTATATATACACAATGGAATTTTATGCCTCCATCAGAAAGAATGACACTGCCCCATTTGTTAGGAAATGGAAATACTTGGAAAAAATTATATGAAGTGAAGTAAGCCAGGCCCAAAGAAACATAGGTCCCATGGTTTCCCTTATTTGCAATATCTAGTATATGTATGAGTCAAGCGGAAAAGGTCAGATAATGTGATGTCAGGAAAATGAACCCTTAGATATGTATTTTAATGTTTTTTTTCTTTCATGCATGTGTTTCTAACGCATTTATTAGATTATTTCTTTGTTGCTTTGTATGTCCCTCCCCCACAGTATAACCCCTGCTTTCACTATATTTGATGTCAGTATAACTTGTGGAGGAGATGGGGAAAAACTAGTCGTTTAAGGATACAGGTGGACCTGTTGCAACAATGAGATGTTCAAGTTGTCATGTCCAAAAAGAGCTTTACAACGTCGGTGCAGGGGGGGTGGAGGAGGAGAAGGATTGGGATTGGGGCAGGAGGGGAGAGGCTGGGAAGGGATATGAAGGGTAAACAGAGGAGGAGGCTGCAATGCTTGGTAAGAAATGTACGCATTATCCTGCCCATGTAATTGTAACCCTCTGTACAGTATGTTCACAAATAAAATAAAAAAAATAATATGAGTATTATCCATGGCAGTACTGAAAATTTTTTTGTGTAAATAACATAACTTTCTGAAAGATTATTTTTCACTGTACTCAGGTTTTTATCTGTGTTTTACATGACTGTGTTTCGGTAGAACTCTTTAATTCATAAATTTTTGTTTCATATTTAAGGATTTTTATAACTCATTTTTCTCTTTTTGTTTTTAATTTTAAACATAATCTTATGAGAGTAATCATCACATTGGCTTATAAATCTGTCATTATTTTTTATTATACAACATACATTGATGTATCTTCCAGTTCATTTGTTCTTCTGCAGTTAACAAGTGACAATATATCTACAGAGTGAATTTCTCTATGGAGTTCTAGAATTTCCAAATCTTTTCATCAATGTGTATTTTTTCTCTTCTGTCTCTTTTACTTTCCCCTTTCTTCCCCTTTATCTTCCTAGCCAGCTTGTTTTACTGGACATGTTTGTTTGTTTGATAATTCCAAGTTGCATTTGTTTCCTCTTTCCTTTTTTCAGCCAATGCTCCCTAGGTAGCAATGCTCCCTAGGTAGCAATGGAGAGACTTCAGTGTCACTGGATTTGGGGGCCATAGAGATTCAATTATTCTTTTCTTGTCTTATACTGTTTAGTCATTGCTTATGAAGCATGATAAAAGCAAATGTCCTAAATTTCAAAAGTTGAAGGAAGGAAAAAGGAGAGATAAGGAAAGTTATTTGATTAAAAGCTACAGGGCCAAGCACTGAAAGTTAGATTAAAAAAAAAAAAACTTACGGAAAGTTTGTTGAAATCTTAAAATCCCAATAGATCACAACTCTTAACTTATGAATCTCAACAACAATGAATTTCTGCACATGTGACCCCAACTAGTCCATAAAGCAATAAGAAGTTTGTATTCATGCAACCTCTATACTACACTTTTGTGCTGTTTAAGTAACAAACAAAGGAGGAGGCAACAATTCTCAATAGGAAGTGTACTCATTACCTTGCTCATGTAACTGTAACCCCTCTGTACATTTTTACAATAAAAACATGCAAAAAATGCTCTTGGTGTTTAGATCCAGTGGACATTTTTTTCCAACTGCTATTCAGCCTTGCCACAGGTAGATGCAGAGACTTATTTCAGGACCTGATGTTTTTCTGATATATATCTGTCATGGTTCAAAAACCCTTTCATTTCACAGAGACTCAAATCTCAAGATCTTTAGACAAAGAATTTATAAAGAGGCTTTACATGAAGTGTCTCTTTCTTAAGCTAATAGCATCCCTAGTCATTATTGGAGAGTGTTGAGCAGAAAGAAATGATGGCCAAAGAGGAAAGTTTGTCTTCAAATCCTCAGTACAAGTTGGATCTCAGTTTCTCTCCCTTGGTAATCTTGTGGGACCTGAGCAACACCTACTAGATGATCATGGAGGAAGGGGAGGACTGTAATCTTTCCTAATCCAAGTTCATCATGGATTTTATGAGTTTACCTGAATGAAAAATAAAACTCTTTCTTCTGTAAGGTGATGAACACTGTCCCAAGCTTGAAGTGGTGCTTAACCACTTTGCTTCCTGGTTCCAAAAAGGCAAAGAAGTTGGATTGATTTAGGGATGCTTTGGTGTCCTTAGGATTTAGTGTCTCAATCCTTCTTCATCTTAATCAGTGATATTTCTGGTCCCATAGTTTTGGAAATTTGATAGCTGAAAATCAATTGATTGATGAGTCTTTTGGCTTAAAGTTCAATTAATTTATAATTTGAGAAATTAAAGTCCACCCTTCAATAAATAAAATCATATTCACATTGATTTTCAATAATTATATTTTTATATTATTTTGAACAAATAACCTACTGGCTTTTGTGACCTCCTGATCACTCAGAAGAGTGGCTTCTTGTCCACAAAGACTCTCTCTGATGTCTACATTCTCCTTTTCCTATGAAAAGATTATAATTTCATCTTCCTTCATCCTTCTCTTCATCCATTTACTTTGAATATATATGAGGCAGATATAGGACCCCAAGTGATAATTAACAAAAGAACACAAGTCAAGTTAAAAGGAAATCCACATCACAAATCCTGGTGTCAATTGTTGTTCACAAACTACTGGTTATAAATTTCAATCTGTCTGTAATTTTGGTTTATTTATTCACAATTTTCCAGTATTTGTTACTCATTCATAATTTTTAGAAGTGTCTGTTCCATTCACTTGCCCTTTTGTTGGCTGCATTATTTTTTATTTCCGTGCTAAATTTTGAGTTATTTTTTTTCTTTTATTTTTAATTGAATTCCACATTTATTTTTTCCTTCATCTTTACTTGAAATACATTGCAAGTATTTCTTCAAATCTTTCTTTCTTTCTTTCTTTCTTTTTTGGTCCATCGTGTGGCCTGAGCTCTGGGCCTGGGCACTGTACCTCAGCTCTTCAGCTCAAGGCTAGTGCTCTACCACTTGAGCCACAACTCCACTTCTAGCTTTTTCTGCTTATGTACTGCTCAGGAATCGAACCCAGTATCTCATGCATGCAAAGCAAGCACTTTACCACTGAGCCACCTTCTCAGCCCTGTATTTCTTCAAATCTTTATTTGTTTAACAAAATATCCTTGGGTCACTCCATATAACTTCATTGAAACCATGCTTCTTTTACAGTGAGGGAAAAGTCTGTTTTGAATGAGTGCTTAAGAAAGAGAGAGAGGAAGAAAGAGAGGGACAGAGGGAGAAAGAGGGAAAGAGAGAAAGTTTACAGTTCATATGCCAGCATTTAGTTTGTTGTCAATGTTTTTCGTGAAGGTTTTGGAAGTTTATATTCAGAGATGTTTTTCATACTGGGATATAAGTGAAATGCTAAAATCAAGCTGTTCTTGCTGTTTAGATTATTTCCTATTATGATTTCTATTCCTTGTCATAACTTCTGAAAAGTGTTGCTATAGACTAAAATGAAAACTAGTAAGTTGTATACTATAATAACACATTTTAGTTGACAGTTTTTTGGATTATTTATTTATTGTGTGTGTCTGTCTGTATGTATGTGTGTAATATAGTGTAGTGTTTTGGACACATACTATTATTTATTTCGTCTCATACGTAACAATCTATGTGGATTGGATATAGTTGTAATTTGGAATCAATTTTCTTATTTCAACTATTTTGAATTTTAAATTGTCACTTCATGATGTTCAATAGTAACAAGATTCATTAAAATTTTTCATTTGAGGTCTAGGCATGGTAATCCATGCCTAGAATCCAAACTAAACTGGATGCACAGAAGTTAAGATTGTGATTCACACCTGTCTTGGGAGGCAGTGAAATCTATCTCAAAAGCAAGTTGAGGCAGGTGGTGCATGTCTCTGCAGCTATGCAGGAGATGAAATTAGAAGCATTTCAATAGAAAGCCAAACTAGGTAAAAATCACAAGACCTGATCTGTAAAATAAAGTAAAAAGGGATAGTAAATGACAAATAGGGATACAGATGGCCCCATTGCAACAATGAGATGCACAAGCTGTTATGTCGAAAACGAACTTTACAACGTTGCTGTAGGAGGGAGGGGGAGCGGGGAGGATTGGGTGGGAGGGGCAGGGGGAGAATGAGAAGGGATGGGAAAGGGAAACAAAGGAGGAGGCTACAATGCTTGATACGAAATGTACTCATTATCTTGCCCGTGTAATTGTAACCCATCTGTACAGTATTTTCACAATAAAAAAAGAAAAAAGTAATCAGGAAACCCTGAGTTCAATCACAAGAAATACTAAAACATTTTTTAATTCCTCATTTATCATTTATTGTTAGGGATATAATATCACATATATGTATAAATACACATATATATGTATATATATTTATATATATATATATATATATATACATATACACAGAATAATTTCAGTTTCTGACACTTATCCTACACTTGATCTTAGCCAATAGGCCAAATAGAAAATTTCAGTTTCTTTTATTGCCTGTACATTCAATATCTTGTAACTTGGTACCAGTACTAGGTCTATTTTTTCACATTTGTATATTTTCTTTTTTTTTTTTTATTGTGATAATACTGTACAGAGGGGTTACAATTACATGAGCAAGATAATGAGTACATTTCTTGTCAAGCATTGTAGCCTCCTCCTTGGTTTCCCCTTCCCATCCCATCCTCCCCTGCCCCCCCACCCAACCTTCCCCCCCCACCAAAGTTGTAAAGTTCGTTTTCCTTTTTTTTTAAGAATGTTAATCTTTTTAAATACATTTTTATTGTAAAAATACTGTACAGAGAGGTTTCAGTTACATAAGCAAGGTAATGAGTACATTTCCTGTCAAGCATTGTTACTCTTTTTTTTTAATCTTTTTTTTAATTTAATTTTATTTTTGTGAACATACTGTACAGAGAGGTTACAGTTACATGGGCAAGATAATGAGTACATTTCTTATCAAGCATTGCAGCCTCCTCCTTTGTTTACCCTTGGCATACCCTCCCAGCCTCCCCTCCCCTCCCCCCCACCCAATCCTCCCCCCCTACCAAAGTTGTAAAGTTCATTTTTGACATAACGACTTTTGCATCTCATTGTTGCAATGAGACGTACAGGTCCACCTGTACAGGTCCACCTGTATCCCTATTTAAACGATTTGTTTTTCCTTCGGCTCCACAAATTATACCAACATCAAATACAGTGAAAGCAGGGGTCATACTGTGGGGGAGGGACATACAAAGCAACAAAGAAATCATCTTATAAATATGTAAACATGCTTTCATTATTGAGGAACAGAAAATCGTTGCGAAAGTGCTGAAGGCAAAAGCACAGATTCAGAAAGATAAATAAAAACAGGAAGCTGTTTGTGTGGGCCTAGGATGCCAGAGGTCTCTGAACTGCTAGCAAAGAAAGAATCTTTTTGATAAATTAAACAGCCTTTGAGTAATTAAAAAAAAATATCTAAAAAGAGACATACCAGATAGATGATTTGGCTACCTCACTCCCGGAAAATCATCTGAAATAAAGCCAACACACAAAAGTGATATTTATAAAGGAATTTCTGCATATGTAGATTTATTGTGATACTGTTATCAGTTGAGAAAATTTGAAATCTGTCAATTGTCCTAGAATCAATTAGAAAGTAGTGATGAACTGGCCCATATAGGTATGTATATCTGGGTATATGTACATATATATACACACACACGTATGTATATATTTGTATATATACATACATGTATATATGTGTATATGTATGTGTATATATATACACACATATATATGTGTGTATATATATATATATATATATATATATATATATATATATACACATGTATACAACATATATAAAGAAACATGAAATCCTGTAATCCGCAGCAAAATGAACGGGGGAAATTCTGTTAAAACAGGCAAAAGAAAAGGCCATTATGTAGGGTCTTTCTCATTCAAACAAACTTAAAACAATTAAAATAGAAGAGTAATTATGTGGGCCTGAGAAGAGCTCCAGGTCAGGAGGCAGGAGGGTGAGTACAGGGGAAAAGTAGAAGGACATGATCAATGTACATAATAGATGTATATGGAGAATCCCAGAATCGTTTTAATAGATACTGCTAAAATATGTCAATACAATAGATATCAGAGAAGTATCAACTAAAATCTGAAGCAATGAATCTGTTCTTTGTATTATAAACAATTCCTAATTGTAGCTCATACATCTAATACTAGCTATTCTAGAAACTGACATCCCATGATCCTAGTTCAAAGCTGGCCTGGGCAGGAGACTTTGTGAGACTCTTAGCTCCAATTTACCACCAGAACACCAGAAATGGAACTGTGGCTCAATATGTTGGAGTGCTAACATTGAGCCAAAGAACTCAAGCCCCAGGACTGACAATAACAATAACACAAAACCATTGCTGCTTAGAATATCTATTACTTGTGTTATGGTTTTATGAATCTCAAGTGTTGACACAATTCACACTCTTCAAGTCTATATTGTCTATATGTGAGCAGCTCTGTCAGCAGGTGGAGGCACCAGGAGGAGCAGCTGGGGCAGCCCAGACTCTCACTTCTGTTTCCCTGGGAGGTTTTTGTCATGGCTTATATCACTGTGTGAGGAAAGTTGCTATACTGTTGACAGTAATAAGTGGCAACATCTTCAGGCTGCAGGCTGCTGATGGTGAGAGAATAATCTGTTCCAGATCTACTGCCACTGAACCTGGATGGAACGCCGGATGCCAAAGCACTACTACCATAGATCAGGAGTTTAGGGGCTTCCCCTAGTTTCTGCTGGTACCAGGCTAAATAGCCATAAATGTTTTCACTGGCTCTGCAAGTGATGGTGGCTGTGCCTCCTACAGATGCAGACAAGGTGGATGGGGACTGGGTCATCTGGATGCCACACCTCGCATCTGGCAGGGGAAACATGAAACAAATATCCACATTATTACCCGAATTATAAGAAGGCTCTCCTGAAGAGTAAAGCATCATGGATCTCACTGAGGAATTTTAATGCCCAATATTCTTTATCCTTACCTGGGAGCCAGAGCAGCAGGAGCCCCAGGAGCTGAGCAGGGATCCTCATGTCCATGCTGTGTGCTGACTGGGACAGACTGCTACGCCGACTATGAGCAGCCTATGAAGAAGTCCTGAGGGCAGTGGGCTGTGCTGCTGCCACATGCAAATCATCAGCATCTGGACAAGGTTAAACACAACTGTATGGATGTCTCATCTCAGTAGGTCTACACAAATTTGAGTCTCAGGAGAATTAGGTCAGGCAACAGACTATACTGTTGCCACAGAAGAGAATCAGCTCATTTCTTCCTTGTGGGTGGAGCACACCACTGATCTCATGGGGGATAAAAGTCTCTTTTATTTTTATTTCTTTATCTGAGACAAGACCTGTCCATTAAAAGGTTAGTTCCAGAAATTTACAGACGTTTGCACAACACTAATTTGGCACATGCCTTTATTATCCAGAGCAGGAACTCTAAGAATTGCTCTGATTCACTGATCACCTTTATGTGGCAATTTGTCAGCACTGCTGTCCTGTAATGCGATACTTAGAGATGAAATAAGAATGTGAAGCTATTACATTGATTAGAAAGTAGTTAAACTTGTGAATTGTGCAGCACAGACATATTTTCTCTTATATCTCTGAATTCCTTGCATCAGCAGATACATAAAAGCAAGACATTTTCTTCTCTTCAAACCTGACCAATCTTTTTCACCATCCTAGGGGTGTGTATAATTTATAATGTCCATTATTGAGGTCTTCATATTCCTTCTGGGTTTTAAACATCTTAACCAAAGCTACTGTGTTTGAATCAGAGATTCTCCTTGAAAAGAAGAATAAACTCGGGTTATACTAAAGCCTACTGAGTTGCCTAAACCTACATATGTTACTTTCATTTGGTGGTCTCTTCTATTTGAGAAGAGAACACTGTGTTTAACAGCTGGGTTAAAAATATTGGGCCCAAGCCGGGCGCTAGTGGCTCACGCCTGTAATCCTAGCTACTCAGGAGGCTGAGATCTGAGGATCGCGGTTCAAAGCCAGCCCGGGCAGGAAAGACCGTGAGACTCCTATCTCCAATAAACCACCAGAAAACCGGAAGTGGCGCTGTAGCTCAAGTGGTAGAGTGCTCGCCTTGAGCTGAAGAGCTGAGGGACAGCGCCCAGGCCCAGAGTTCAAGCCCCACGACCGACAAAAAAAAAAAAAAAAAAAAAATATTGGGCCCAAGTAGAGCGAGTAGAACCGTGGAAAGGAAGATCATGTTGGAATTTTTTAACAGAATCCAGGAGCCAGCAGTACATGGAAACATCATTCATATTGAGAGGAGGCAACATGAGCTTAGAAGCAAGAGTGAGGAGAGCTGATTGTCTATGCCAGGGAGAAAGAGCACTGCTGGCTGCATTGAAGGTGCTGAGTTGGAATGAGACACAAGGACATCCATATGGGCCTGTGCAGTTGTCAGGGCCCACAATTCACTACTGCATGGGATGCAAAGTTGACTCATCTCAGCAGTGTTATGCCAGTCTGAGTAATATATGAGCAAATATGTGAGGGGGATGTATGCTATGATCATGTAAGTGACAGTGACAGCTGGTGTTTCTCATCATACAAAAACGTTGATCATGTGGCTAAATTCATGAGGGATCATTGGTCATACTCTTGAGGGAAAGAATTGTAAAAACAGGAGAACTTTGTCTAAAAATGTATTTCAGAATAACCTATTGCTGTGCATGCAGGTGGAGAAATCACCATAAACTCACACATATATGAATGTATAAGACTAGATGAATGAATGTGTGGATGGATAATTTTTCACAGCCTAGAAGTAATGATGCTCTAGTTCCATGAATAGATAGCATCATCACTAATGCACCTGTAAACTTTCTCCAATAAGTGAAACAAGTGACCCTTGTGGAAATAATTGATTTTTTAAATGAAAATTAATAAAGTGTAAGATAATTTTGGACCATTTTGTGCCAAAAACAAAACAAAAAGTCCTGGTATGCGAGGTAAAGGAAAAAGTGGAGAGAATCAGGTAGCAAGGGATGCCCACTGGCCAATTTCAAGGGATTTTGAATACCATATAAACGCTAATATACACCATTAAATCAACTGTAAAACCTTGGATTCGCTATGATATTTTCATAAGAAATGGGATATTTTAGGTGGACCCGTTGCAACAATGAGAAGTACAAGTTGTCATGTCGAAAACAAACTTTGCAAATTTGGGGGGGGATAGGATTGGGTGGGGGGGTGGGGGGAGGCTGGGAAGGGATGGAAAGGGTAAACAAAGGAGGAGGCTACAATGCTTGATAAGAAATGTACTCACTATCTTGCCCATGTTATTGTAACCCCTCTGTACAGTATTTTCACAATAAAAAAAGGAAAAAAAGAAATGGGATATTCTGAAATGATCAAAGACTTCACATATTTCCATAAACTGCAAAAGGGAAAGAGTTATTATATAGCAGATAAATCTGGCAGCCTTAACCTAGTCTAGAATTGAAATGAAGATCACCAGTAATGGTGATTCAAACTGTGGGTCCATTAAGAGTCACCATAAAAAGAACGCAGTGGCACTTCTGGACTTTGCTCACATATATGCATGACTGAATGTAACCTGCAGGAAAATTGCATGAATCTAGTTTGAGAGACATTCAGAAATATAGCTGCTGTGCAGTCACTAAGAATGATAAGACCATGATTATATCGTGTTTTTTTCTTACACAATAGGATGCAAAATAACATATATTCTTCCATTAGAACTTGCTCATCATTTGGCAATATTTCACTGGCAGTAGGCAGAGATTTCAGTTTATAGAAAAATGGAGAAACAAAAGGTATTTCAAGGAGGAAGCTCAAACAAAACTTAATCCAGGGGTTCATTTGTTATAGCAAGGTATGATTTTTTCCTACCTCTCTCCTCTGTCCTCCTGTGTCCTACTTCTTTAATTAGGAGAAGGATTTTCTTTGCTGTTAACAAACTGTAGAACTGTGTATTCTCCTTGCCACGCACAGGCTTCTTCCTACCACTAGGATCTGTTTCTCTCCATGAGGTCAAGACAGGTAAGGTCAACTTGGACAAATGCAAGAGACAATCACTGCCCAGGGAATGACTTCTCATACAGGTCAATCAGCTGTCCTGCAGTGGGATTAAATTAAACATCCTTAAAAGCAAACTGCCTACAGACAATAATAGCTGTTTGTAATTAGAGCTCTGAAGTACATAACAGATGCATTGGAAGAGCAAACTCATATGTCCATTCTTTCATCTATGACCAAGGCCATCAGTTATTGATTAAAGAAGGAAAGTAAGTTACATTTTGAAGGAAGTATCATTATGAATGAGTGATATAATTGATCAAACATAATTATTCTCCCTTTACCTGTGAACAAATCACTTAAAATAAAGATTGGTTCTCTTCATTAACAGAGATATTAAACATGGTCTAAGAGGCTCTGTTACAAGGGGATCCAGGTTTGTTTTGAAGAGTCAGGGTCTGGTTCATGTTACTCATCTGTGTGTTTGCTGATTTCCAATTGCAGGGACATGATGGAATGAAAAATTAATATCCTTATTCAGAAGATGAGTTTGTTAAATTGGCTTCAGTGATATCACACGGGATATTTTTAATGAACCACAGATGTTCAATTTTAACTTGTTTACTCATCCTCTCATTCTAATCATGCTAAGAGGTGAGTGCCCACTACCCTCTTCCCTTGAGTAATAGTGTTGCTAGAGAGAGTGGTGAAAGGGTTGCAGGTGGGGTGCAATGTCTGGAGTCTCAGGAAACAGGGCAGCATGAGAAGTACTTGTTCATTGTCTTGTTTTTGCATTATAATGAGTGTTCTGTAAGATCAGAGCTTTGTGTCTACAAGTGCTCATGGTACTGTGAGGAAATGTAAGAGAGTTCAAGAACTGAAGGTATTTAAGCTTTCCCCCAGAGGGAGCTGTGGCACCTTAAATCTCTTGGTGACAGAGGGATTGGTTAGCATTTGAGATGTCATTGGGGGAACTAGTTGTCCTGAGGTGCAGCAATGAGAGGGATTCCTAAGTATGTGAGAACTCATTTTTGAAGATGGTGTTTGCACTGATGGAAATCTAAGAAGTTTCTTTGGACGATCAGGATGTGTTAGCTAAGAACTCAAACATATGAGGTCATTGTGTTTTCTATTTTCAGATTCCCATGTGGTCTCTTTCATATTGCTATTGGGACCTTATTTGTTCCACTATTTTCTTCATATATTCCTTTTTAGATGTTTGATGAAAGATCAGAAGCTTCAATGATGTTTAAACATTCCTAGCATTTATAATCCTTAAAAAAACTACTTTGAAGTCTATTTAGCATTTGGTGGTTGGTTACTGATGTCACTGATCTTTTTTAACCTTTTCATTTCCAAGTTATTGTTTGAATCTCTAATGGCTTACCTTTATCTACACAGCATGACAAATGCCAGTGATGGGTCAGGTTTCCTACACTACAAGTCCATCCTGCTTCTTCCATACACCCTGCTGTGTGGATTGAGAATGCATTCAAAGTGCAGCCAGGTCACCTCCCTTCCCTTTGCTCAAGGCCTCTCTTGTGTCTCTGTCATTCACACATGGAGTGAGGTTTCAGAGAAGAGTATTGAGGGGAGGCCTAGGAGGGATGGGGGAGAATGATGAAAGGGTGTCATACTTATAACTGTACTTGTACTCACAAACTGATTTGTTGAATGGTAACCACTTTGTACAACTACTTAAAGACAATAAATGTATAAGTAAAATAAAAAAACATTGCAGAACACCGGAATCAAATACTATGGGGGAAAAATACAAAGAAATAGACAAAAAAAAGATCACATAGTACATTAAAAAGAACAGCAAGAAATATAAAAAAATTGTGTCCCTATCTTGGGGTTCATTTCACTTAACATCAGCTTATATGGTCATACGTACATAGCTTTTGACCTCTTCTGCTTATCCTAGGCATATACTAGCTATTGCAGATAATGGAAACCATATAACCTATGATCCTTTTGGTCTGACTTACACCACTTAATATAAATTTTCCAGGTCTTTCCATTTCCTAACAAATGGGGTGATGCCATTTTTTATGGAGGCATAGAATTCCTATTTCTTGATCCATTCATCTACTGAGGGGCATGAGGGTTGGTTCCATAGCTTAACTATGGTGAATAATGCTGCGATAAAATTAGCTGTTCTGGTAGCATTAGTATGGCCTTGTTTGTGATCATTTGGGTAAATGCCTAAAAGTGCGATTGCTGGGTCATAGGGGAGCTCTATGTGGAGTATTTTGAGGAACCTCCATACTGCTTTCCAAAGTGGTTGAACCAACTTACATTACCACTAATAATGCAATAGGGTTCCCTTTTGGCCACATCCCCTCCAGCATCTGTTATTATTAGATTTCTTGATTATAGCCATTCTAACTGGTGTGAGGTGGAATCTCAATGTTGTTTTGATATGCATTTCTTTTATGGCTAGAGAAGTTGAGCATTTCTTCATGTGTCTACTGGCCATTCTTATTTCCTCTTCAGATAAGTCTCTCTTTAAGTCTTTAACCCACTTATTAATCAGGCTGTTGTTTCTTCAATGATTCATTATTGGGGGATTTATTTTTCTGAATTCTAAGTATATTTTAGATATGAGGCCCTTGTCCATTGTATGGCTAGTGAAGTTCTCCCATTCCCTGAGGTTTCCATTGATCTTTCTTGCTATGTCCTTTTCCATGCAGAAGCTCTGTAGTTTCATGCAGTCTCTTTTGTCCAAACTATCTTTGACTTGTTGTGTTTCTTGGTCTTTATTAAGAAAACTTCAGCCTGTGCTAAGGTGCTCTAGCACCTACTAATTGAAAAATGAACAAAAGACCTCAAGCAGAAAAAGGAAGTGGCAAACTGTCTATACTTGCTGATAAAATTCATGCATGAAGTATTGAAAAATCTCAAAATAGAAGTTTTGAAATAACTTCGAAGTGTCTCTGTGCACATTGTGAATATCTATTCAAGATTTTAAAAACCTGAATAAAGTCAGAGTATTTCCATGTTTTTAGTCTGGAATGTCATTTTAATATTTCAACATTCAGCCCAGTGCCAGTATCACACATCTATAAATACACTTACTCCAAAGATTGAGACACAGAGACTCGCTCATCCAGGATATCCTGAGAAAGATTCCTGTCCTATGATTCTAGGACAGCTCTTGCAAGAGGAAGCATGAGGAAAGCAGCTGGAACAGCCCAGGCTCACACTTCTGCTTCTTGGAGGTTTATGTTATGGCTTGTATCACTGTGGGTTTGTAATCATAATACTGTTGACAGTAATAAGTGGCAATGTCTTCAGGCTGCAGGCTACTGATGGTGAGAGTGAACTCTGTCCCATATCCACTGCCACTAAATCTGGAGGGGATCCCAGATTGTAAATAGTTTGCACCATAGATCAGGAGCTTTGGTGCTCCCCCTGGTTTCTGCTGGTACCAGCTTAACGCATCGTTAATGCCCTTACTGGCCCGGCAAGTGATGGTGACTCTGTCTCCAGGAGATGCAGACAAAGTGGATGGAGACTGGGTCATCTGGATGTCACATCTGGTACCTGCCATGGGAAAAGTAATTATACAAAGAATCAAGTATGTTATAAGAAAGCTTCATAAACAGCCAAGCATCACTGACTATAGCTGACTGAGGAGATCCTCAGCGTAGTCTTTCCTTACCTGTAATCCAGAGCAGCAGGAGCCCCAGGAATTGAGCAGGGCCTTCATGTCCATGCTGTGTGCTGACTAGGACTGACTCCTGTCCAGGATGTGAGCAGCTTTCAAGAACTGCTCAGGGCATTGGGCTGTGTTCTGGGCACATGCAAATCAGTAGGTGTTGGAAGGGGCCAGCACAGCTGCACCAGCATGCCAGATTTCAGTATCTCAGTCAAGACATGATGTCCCAGATACAAAAAAACATACCAAGGTAGCACTGTTGTGCCTGAAGAGAATGTGTTTCTCTCTGGGGCTCAGCGGACAGAATGTCTCTCTGGTTAACTACAATGAACTTTAATTTATGCATGGGTCATGACAGACTTTTCATGATAGCATTTTATCTAAGTCAATTTTTCAAGAAAAAAAATGGTTCCAAAATGTAGAAATAATCATTTAGATCAGATTTTCTAAGTCTGTGGATTCCTTGAACCTGTTTGTTAATCATGGACACAATTTTTCAGTTACTCAATCTACTTGGGTATGTAGGTTGATAGAGAGATTGATAGTTAAATAAATAGATGATAGACAAGTATCAATTAAGACTTAGTGAAAGACAATGAAAAGTCTGAAATTAAAGTATTTGCAGTATTGTGCTCTCATGTACAATGTACAGGCTAGTCATTGGGTTTTGCTATCAACTCCAGGTTGCTGTCCTCTGTTTCTGAATGCACTTTCCCACCAACATCATCCAGTAGACTTAACATCAGACACTGGCTCTCTGTATACTGAAAGGACCTGGCTACAGGTATAGCCTTATTATTATTGTACATTTCTGAGCTGCAAGTCTTGATGACATTCATGCCTTATTGTTCTTAATCCAAGTTATTCCTCCTCAAAAACTGAGCTATTCTCTAAACCAAGGCTGAACTAAACTTCCAGTTACTCTGCCCCTTAAAACTGTAAATTCCTACAGCACCTCCCATTTAATGGAATTTGTAATTAAAGAAGTTTTTAGTGATTGAAATCATAGTTTATGATATAAACAAGCTCTGAAAGGATGACATGTAGCATAGTGAAGTGTGAAGTGGGACACTGGAGCTGCAAAGCCCAGAGAAGACAAGGGAAAATGCCACAGGTGATGAATCCAGAGTACGATGAGGAAGGCTCCCACCTGGAGTCCAGCATGTGAGGGAGCTGTTCACCCTAGTGCTGGATGTCACAACTGGAAAGACACGGACAGGACATTTGCTTGACAATGAATCCACCATCTTATTGTAAGTCTAAGCAGTTGCTACAGGTGCACAAAGATAACACTGCTCCCCAAAGGCCAGTAGCTCACAGACCAGGCATTGACAAAGTCAGAGTCGATCTGTACCAGGCCCTACATGACAGGTTCCTATAGCAACCCTGCTCAATGAACTATTTCACACACTACTGGAGCAAAGCAGAGTATAGAAATAAATTCATGTTTTCTTCTCCCTGCTCCACATAATGAGTAGAGCTTTGATGCTGGACCTGGCTTATGGTAAACATGCACTCCTGGTGCAGACAAGTTCTCTAGATCATCATTCTCTGACATGGGTTTGAGAGAAGAACAATTAGAGGAGTAGCTCTCAGTTGAATTTGGAAGAAGTGTGGATATGAGGATAGAGAGAGAATCACCCAACTAATTGTGAAATAAAACAGTCAGTCCTGGACTGGGAATGTGGCTTAGTGGTAGAGTGCTTGCCTAGTATGCATGAAGTCCTCCGTTCAATTCCTCAGTACCACATACAGAGAAAAATCCAGAAGTGGTGCTGTAACTCAAGTGGTAGAGCACTAACCTTGAGCACAAGGAGGCTCAGACATAGCATCCAGGACCTGAGTTCAAGTACAGGACTGGCAAAAAAGACAGTCAGTCCCAGAGACCTAAGGTGGAGTAAGCCAGACCAAAGGAAATATAGGTCCCACAGTTTCCCTCATTTACAATAATGAGTGTATTTATAGAACAATTTTATCAGATGTGCAGAAAAAGCTCAAAAGCTATGTACATATGACCATATAACATGTTGCTAAGTGAAATGAACCCCAAGATATGAACACAAGAGGTATTTCTTTATTGTTGTTATTTTTAATGTACTATGTGATCATTTTGTTTCCTTTGTATGTTCTTCCTCCTATGGTATATCCCCTGTTGTTACTGTACCTGATTTTGATACCTGCATCTTGTATATACATCTATCGAATTTGGGGAGGGGAAGAGGAATCACAAAATTGTGAAACAAAAACATAGGATGACACATTGCAACATATCCACAAGAGAGTATATTGGAAATGAACTTTACAACTTCAGGGAAGGCAGTGGGAAGGGGAGGGTGAAGGGATGAGGGTGGTGGGGGAGGAAAGGGATAGAGGGAGAACAACCAGGGAAAGGGTAACAATGCTGAACAGGAAATGTACTCACCGCCTTCCTCATGTAAATGTAACCCCTCTGTACAGTATTTTTACAATAAAATAAAATTTACAAAAAATAATAGAAATGTTGTTATTGGATCTAATATACTAATCAGAGTGATCATGCATGAAAAAATAGACACAGAGGAAAAAGCCCATTTCTTACTGTTAGTGAGCTCATAACATTTAAAAAAATAAATTGGATAACAGCAGAGATGTTTATACCTAAAAATGTGAATATAAAACTCCATGGAATTATTTTTACAATTTAAGTAGTAAACCTAAATTATTTCTTCATGATAATTGGGCACTTAATCACATATTTCTTTCTATTTGTCTGTGTACAATGGAACAGAATGACTAATTTTCTGATGAGCAAAATGTGATCCTGTCAAGGTGTACAGCTCTTAGTGAGAACCTTACTTCATCTCATCCCAGGCTGTATGTAGAGCACCCAGAACAAGGAGTCCATAGTTGAAATGTAGATTTCCCAGATTGAAACACAAGAGTAGATCAACTGTTCATTTGTCTCAATGCAATGGCTGAAAATTCATTGGACTTTCATCAAAACCATCTGAAGAACAGGCTACTTTGTCAGAGCTTCACAGATACATTATTTCCCCTTCCAGCAATCAAATATATGACAAAACAATTCCTATCCGCTACTCTGAACACTAAAATTGTGAAATGTTGTTATGGTTGCTGCAACTATTAATACTGTAATTATCCAATATGGAAACTTGGACTCAGGCAAAATGAAGAAGCTGTACAAATTCTGTGATGAGCTCATAGAATGAAAATGTAATCATGAAAACACTTGTTAGATATCAGTTTCTCATGACAATATGCCTAACCATACAGGAGTCTGGAGATCTCAAGGATCATGATCAAATCCCAACTAACATTCAAGAAGGTGGACTGGAGGTGTGGCTCATGTTATAGAGGACCAGACAAGCAAGGAATCTGAACAAGCATGAGGATAAAAAATATAAATAATATAAAATAGGAAGGGATAGTGGGAGAACAATAAGAGAAACGGTACCAATGCTCCACAAGAAATGTACTCATTGATTTACTCATGTAACTCTAACCCTGCTGTACAGCATCTTTATAATAAAATAAAATTAAAAAAGAAAAATAGAAAGTACCATTTTCACAATGTAGCCTCTTGTCATGCTTCAAATTCATAATCCTGTTTTTTTATTTCCAAAAGCATGTGTCCCCAAGAACCTAGGATCTGGCCATCATTAAGGAAAAGACTGAGGCAGGGGCTGGAAAGGTGGCTCAGTGTTAGAGCACTTGCCTTGCATGCACAAGGTCCTGGGTTCGGTTCCTCAGCACCACATAAGCAAAAAGAACAAAGCCTGAAGCGGTGCTATGGCTCAAGTGGTAGAGCACTAGCCTTGAGCTGAACAGCTGAGGGACAGCGCCCAGGCCCAGAGTTCAGGCCCCACGACTGCCCCCCCCCCAAAAAAAAAAGTCTGAGGAAGGTGCACTGCTTTTTAATGTCTATTGTGTTGCCAAGTGCTATTGTTTGGGGCCACGACACTGTCTGGCTGCTGCGCCTCCTGTGCCTTGGAAAACTACTTGTTGAAGGAATTCTTTGCCATCCCCTGTTGGCAGATGTGGGTGAGTTGAGCATGATTGGACCACAGGTTCTGCACACTGTCCTGTAGACTCTGTCATCACACCCAGCCCCATCTCTCACTGTTTGATGACAGGTTAATCCACACAGAAACAGGTTCCCTTCCAAGGTTGAAATGGATGTTCTTTCTGATCAGATGGGGAGTGTTTGCATAATATAAAAGTGATGTCTAGTCACAAAGCACAAAGCATTACTCCAAACTGTGGGTGGATGGAGTAGATCCTTGAATCTCAGGGCACACAGAATTGAACCTGCCTGTTTTTTCTAAATAGCTTCTGAGTTTGAAGTCTCTTATCCCCAAAGTAGAAATTTCTTAACAGTCTTCTCTGCATCTGAATACAGTTTAAAGGTAGCATTTTGCTTTGTAGCCCTCTTCTGTACTCCATGAATAGCAGGCAAGAAGGGCTATGCATCCTATTCAGTGGTTGAAGACCTGTCTCTACTTTCAAGGAAAGAAGCAGCTAAAGACCACATCTTGGACTAACAGTCAGGTGGCAGCAAAAGGTGAATATGAATTTAAAACAACACAATTGGAAATGAAATCCTCAAAATCTCACCCCCTTCCATAGCTTAGGATAATAGCTACACAGCATTGTGTCCAGCACTATCAGCTTAGAAGGGGTCTTGTGAACTTTTTGTCCAGGATGGCCTTCAAACCACATATTCTCAACCCTCAATTAGGTAGACTTAGAAGTCATAGCCATTGGTGCCTTATTTCTTTGTTGCTTTGTATGTCCCTCCCCCACAGTATAACCCCTGCTTTCACTATATTTGATGTCAGTATAACTTGTGTAGGAGATGGGGAAAAACAAGTCGTTTAAGGATTCAGTTGGACCTGTTGCAACAATGAGAAATACAAGTTGTCATGTCAAAAAAGAGCTTTACAACGTAGGTGCAGGGGTGGGGAGGGGAGGAAGGATTGGGGGGGAGGGGGAAGGCTGGGAAGGGATGTGAAGGGTAAACAAAGGAGGAGGCTGCAATGCTTGGTAAGAAATGTATGCATTATCCTGCCCATGTAATTGTAACCCCTCTGTACAGTATATTCACAAATAAAATAAAATAAAATAAAATTTTATTTTATTGGAAAGATACTGTGTTGATGGAGTTATAGTTACATGAATAATGTAATGAGTACATTTCTTGTCGAGCATTATTAGTCTCTCCTTTGTTTTTCTCCTCCTATCCTTTGAATGGTCTGAAAAAATTAGTCCAGAAGTTGTAATGAGAAAAATGTCTGTACATATATGACTTGAGTGACGCCTAGTGTTTTGCTGGTGTAAGGACCAGATGATTGTAAATACCATTGAAATCCAGAAGCTCTAATGTCAAATTCCAGTTCTTCTCAATTAGAATTAATAGGAAATTCCATTATCTTGAGATATTTCTCTAAACTATTTTATTCTCTTTTATTTTCATTATACCCTGTAAATGTTTAAAACTGACATAACAAACATTATTGAGAACTAGTCATATAGCACTGTTTTAAAAGAAACAAATAGAAGCACATATTTGCATAAGTTACTACCAAATAAACAAGTCATATTTATTTTCAAATTAGGATGGTTATATTGTCAAAATAATGTATTGATATATTTTGATTACATTTTTATTTTTATGAAGATCCTAAAAAATGCTATCACTTTAAACCATTATTGAAAGGGATTTTTAACCCCATTACAATGCTTTTGTAATGGAAGTAGCAAATAAGTACTCTTCCTATACAAACTATTTAAAGAATAAAATAAAGGTGTATATTACTGTCATCACAAGAAAGCACAAGAATAAGGACCAGTGAGTATAAGATGTCACAGTAAACATCATTCTTCTATTTAGACTCATTGTCAATAAGTTTTTATTTTCACCCATTATTTGACAAATTTATATTCGACACAAGGTTACATTTGGTGTAGAAACTTCTAGGTGGAAAAGGTAAAAGAAATGAGCCACATGGAAATCCAGTACATGCTCTATTACAGAGTCAGTATCTGCTTTTGGATATTAGCTAATGACTGGGTGTGCAAGAAGGCTGCTGGTGATTATGGAGAAAGATAGAATCTTGCACAGGCTCAGGTGTCTTTGCTTCCTATGGTTACACAGAACATTCCTAATGCAGATCTGACTTATGAACATGGATTTCTACTGCCTCTGCTCCATGTTGGGAAAACTCTGACGGATCTTTGGTTATCATGTCACAGCATGCAACATGTTCCTAAACCCAGCTGTGCTAGTCTACCCCTTGAAGCAGACAGCAGTTTGGAAGCTCTTTTTACCTGCAATGAGGGGAGTGACAGAGCATCAGGTTTCTTTGCATGGGATCAGCACAGGACATTGTTAGCTACAGACAATGCAGCACAGGTCATTGTTAGCTACAGACAATGCATTACACTCCTGTGTATCTTGCAGATGTTCAGACACTATATGAGAGCCAGGCTACTGCTTCTTCATCATTCATTGCTCACAAGAAATACCCTAGACCTCATTTTGCACTCATGTCATTGACAGCCATCACATTCCCACCAGAGCCCACTGAATGAAGGCATGAAATCAATAGTAGCTAACACCTCTCTATATCCTACATGCCAATCTCAGGCTTCTAGGTAAAATGAAAGGGGGGACTTTGCAAGACCAGTGCTGTTGGAGCCTCTTCCTCTTGATGTATATAATGTGGTGTGGACAGGGGTGATTGCCTCAGGTTTATCAAGCACCTGGAAGTAATGTCCATCCACACCTGTGCTGATAAACGTGGTGTTCCACTGCTTCCTCCCCCTCTTCCCTCTGCCTCCAAGACCTCACACACAGTGCTTCCTAGGACATGAAGTGTTGGTTTCTCCGGCAGCCTGGCTATGAACCCCTTGGCTCCAGTGTGCCTCTCCAGCTGCCTCACCAGTTGGAGCCCAGGTTGAGGGACACCACCTTTGTCTCTCAGCTTTTCCAGGAATCATCTTTCACCTGGATATTCTTTTTTTTTTTTTTTGAAGATCATCTGGTAGCAAATATAATTTTTAAGTACACAGTGAAATAGAGTAGAGTTGACATATGCACAGATATATAATATATAGAGATAAAACACCACAAACAAAATGAAGTAAAGCAATATAATTAGTATACAAATATCATATAATTCTAGCCTGGTCTCACTGCCCACCATAAATGTTCTAAAAGTTTTATGTCATTGCCATCCATAAAAATAAATGCTAGCTATAGAATGTGCAGTTTCTAAATGGGGTCAGATTACTTAAAGGCTCTACCTTTATGTCTATCTGTGTTAGCAAATATATATGTAATACATACATTCTCACCTGGATATTCTTAAAAATATTTAATCCCTTTTTAATGTACAAGATTTTTCATAAATTTTTAATTGTCACTATTTATTTGCTTGGCTCTGGTCCTGGGGCTTGAAATCAGGGCCTGGTTGCCCTTGCTGAGGTTTCCTTCCTCAAGAATAGTGCTCTACTTCTTAAGCCAAAGCTCCACATCCAGCAATGATTTTCAGGTCAGGGTGGGATGCCTTTGGTGATTTAGGATGGTTATATTGTCAAAATAATGTATTGATATATTTTTGATTACATTTTTATTTTTATGAAGATCCTAAAAAATGCTATCACTTTAAACCATTATTGAAAGGGATTTTTAACCCCATTACAATGCGTTTGTAATGGAAGTAGCAAATAAGTACTCTTTGGTGAAGAGTAGTTCAGTGGGGATGACAGGCTCCTGTACTTTCCTATCTGGTTTTTTTGGAATCATGGTATTCTGATCCCAAGCTCCTGTGTACCTAGAATTGAAGTCTTGAGTCAGAGATCCTCCAGCTTTTCCTCCCTTTGGAAAACATGTGATTACTTTTCCCTATCCAGAGACCCACTGAGTAGTCTGTGCTTTATTTGAGCCTGAGACACACAAACACACTGATTGTGTGTGTTTGTTGTATACATGTGTGTGTCTATTTTTGCTCTAAACAGATGTTCCCAGTGATTTGAAATCCCACCACAGTATTGCACTTATTTATTCATATATTGGTATAAAATTATTTCACTGATTTTGACTTTGCTTGACTGATTTTCCCTATCCACAAATAATCTGTACAATGTGTGCATTATGTGTGTGGGCACATGGTGCATCTTCACACAGCTGTTCTCTACGAATGGGAAAAAAAAAAACCTCCCTCCTCGATAGTATTTTTTTGTGGGGGTCCAGTCGTGGGGCCTGAACTCTGGGCCTGGGCGCTGTCCCTCAGCTCTTCAGCTCATGGCTAGTGCTCACTTGAGCCACAGTGCCACTTCCGGCTTTTTTCTTTTTTTGCTTATGTGGTGCTGAGGAATCGAACACAGGGCCTCAAGCATGCAAGGCAAGCACTCTACCACTGAGCCACCTTCCCAGCCCCTCCTTGAGAGTATTAAGACTTATTAATTTGTATATCTTCTAAACGCAATCCATGTGAGAGATACCTGTTCCTTAGTGCATCTTCCTTCAAGTTGTTCAATGGCAAGAGTTAAGGATGGAGGAGGAGCCATGAGGTGCTAGGGTCCTGGGGTAAGGTAAGAGTGGACATATTGTGAAACTGTTGCCCTGGCAGAGGCATTGGAAAACCAGTGGGCAGTGTCCTTTGGATATCTCCATGTAATTCCAGGCTTCTCCATCTCATCACCAGGGGAACTTGCCATTGCCTTGGTTTTCCTCACGAATGGTCTTGACCATAGCCTGGCAGTTCTTATATCAGCAGCCTTTCTGGTGTTGTCCATGGGCCTGGGGGCAGCCATGGTGATACCAGAAGAGGCACAGGCTGTTGTCTGAACTTGTGGATGAAACATCCTACCTTCCAGACCACTCGCTCCTCCACCCCCACCAGCAATGGCAACACGACCAGCACCATTTCCTCCTCCTACACCTCCAGCTCCTGGCTGACCAGCACTGCCCAAAGGCTTGCTAGGTGGGTGGTGATGTGGAACCTCCCAGTGGGGGCCAGTTTGGACTAACCTTGCCTCTTCAGGACATGGCTGGCCTTAGAGTCTGGCCAAGAAGCTTGCACCAGGGCCAGGAGGCTTTTCTGGAGGTGGGTGTAGATGCTTCTGGACCCGTTGACCTCTGCTCTTCTTGGATTGGGCAGGCTAGACCCTGGCACTCACTGCTTGCAAACCCTGTGTGCCACGGGCCTGGGGTGAGTTTTCCCTTGATGCTGTTGTGGAGAAGGGGAATATGTCCTGGAAACCGGTATGAGGAGAATGCAGGGCGGCCTGGGACAGGCTGGAGAGCTGTGTTGTGGGAGGCCCTGGAATTCCTGGCTGCTCCAGGGAGTGAGGGAGCCCTGCTTTGGTCTGCAGTACAGAGGGATCTTCAGGGACATTCTGACAAAGGCAAGGGTGCCCCTTCCCCTCCCTCTTTCCTTCTTCTTCTCCCACTTCCCAGGGCACAGAGGCTCCGAGCCCAGGTGGAGGGAATGGGGACATCCACTGCAGGTCGGGCAGCCACCCGAGTTGGCCTGCGACCCAGGGAAATTAGGGGTTTCAGTGCTGAGCGGCACCATTGGCACCCTGGCTTCTTGTGTGGAATTGGTAACACTGGCTGTATAGTTGGCTGGGTCTGGGTCCAGTTGTCCCGTGCTCACCCTCCAGACTGAGCTATGCACCGAATCTGAGGGTCTACTGGGGCCATAGGAGCCATTCCCTGTCAGACCTCCTAGAGATGAGACAGCGCACACCTCCTGCCCCTGGACCTCTCTCTCCTCCACACCAGCTGGATCTGGTGGAGGGCATCCTCAAAAGACTGTGGAGGTGAGAGGAATTCATGCTGTTGCTGGGATTCGCTCTGGTAATTGCCCCCACACAGCTTCTCTGGGTTGCCAGAGGTCTGACCTTAAAGATTCTAATCCTCCTTTCTCCTCCACAGAGGCTCAGCATCCCTCTTTTGGTCTGGCCCTGCCCTGTCTCTGGGGTTCCTAAGGGAGACCCTCTTGTGGGCACCTTGGTGAGTCGCAGCCCTACAGTTTGGGAGGGCGCCAGATGCCAGGCATATCCCTAGTACCAGTGGGCCCAGGGTCCTGAGAGCCTCTGGAGCTGTCCATGGACCAATGATGAGGACTGATGCTGCCCCCAGAGGATGCTGGGGCCACTTGGGGATGCTTCTCCCACCTGCTACTGGGCCAAGGGCAAGCAGTCTGCCTGCCAGGTCTCTGGAGCTCACACAGCTTCCCAGGCCATGGGGTCTCTGGCCCAGAGCAGGGGCCTCCCTTTCTGGGCACCATGGCTTTTCCCCCGGAGCCCCAAACTACACTTGACTCTTTCAACTTGTCCTCTTGCACCCACCCGGACTCTGACAGCACAAGAGCCTCCTTCCTGGGTTCTTGAGCGCCATCCTGTTCAGAGACCTGGTGTAGACTCGCCAAAAGAAGCGCTGGGTTGCAGCCTAGGAGAGCCAAGGTCTCCCAGCATGTGTCCAGCTCCTTTGCCATACTGCCCACCAGTGGGTGCTTCCTAAAACCCTTCACCATCTCTCTGACACCCGTGGCGCCAAGGATTTCTGCCGTGATGGGCAAGACAAAGAGCAGATTCAAGGATTTGCAGAGCTCCTCCGAATGTGTGCTGGAGGCCAGGTGCTCTTGGAGCAGCCGCACGGCTCCCCACACCCACTCGGCGGTCTGATTCCCCAGGCCACCCGTGGCCACGTCTACAGAGATGTGGGAACCACACATCTGGACTCCTCCATCCAGGGGTTCACTCGCCCTGCACTGAGAGGACAGATCCACGTTTGACGCCTTCAACAGGTCCTCCTGCTCCCTCTCACCATCCTCCACCTCCCTTTGCCCCTCCCCCTGCCCAAGATCATACTTTCTGTGCTCTAGACCTCCATCCTGGTCAGGGACCTGGCTCAGAGCCTCTGATTTGTGGCTCAGAACAGCCAAGGTCTTCCAGTGTTTGTCCAGTTCCTTGGCCAAACCAGCCACCTGTGGGTGCTTCCTAAAATGCTTCACTACCCTTCTGACATGTGTGGTGGCAAGGATTTCTGCCGTGATGGGAATGACTGAGAGCAGCCTCAGGGAATTAAGAAGCTCGTCCGTGTCTGTGCTGGAGACTAGGTGCTCCTGGAGCTGCCGCACAACTCCGCACACAGACTCGGCATTCTGCATCCCGATGCCACCCCCCACCATGTCTACAGAGATGCTGGACTCACTCACCTGTGTTCCTGGATCCTGCGGGTCACTCGCCCTAATCTGAGAGAATAGATCCACATTTAAGGACTTCAACATGTCCTCCGTCTCCCGCTCCCTCATCCCCCTCCACTCCCTCTCTGGCAGATCACCCTTCCGGGCCCTTGACCGCCATCCTGCTCAGGAACCTGGCTCAGAGCCTCTGAATTGTGCCTCAGCACAGTCAAGGTCTTCCAGCGCTTGGCTAGCTCCTTGGCCAAACTGCCAACCTGCTGGTACTTCCTAAAACCCTTCACTGTCTCTCTGACACCCGTGGTGGCAAGTATTTCTGCTGTGATGGGCAAGACCGACAGCAGACTCAAGGATTTGCGGAGCTCCTCCCAATGTGTGCTGGAGGCCAAGTGCTCTTGGAGCAGCCGCATGGCTCCCCACACCCACTCGGCGGTCTGATTCCCCATGCCACCCCTGGCCACGTCTACAGAGATGCAGGAACCACACACCTGGACTCCTCCATCCAGGGGTTCACTCGCCCTGCTCTGAGAGGACAGATCCACATTTGACGCCTTCAACAGGTCCTCCTGCTCCCTCTCACCATCCTCCACCTCCCTCTGCCCCTCCCCCTGCCCAAGATCATACTTCCTGGGCTCTAGACCTCCATCCTGGCCAGGGACCTGGCTCAGAGCCTCTGATTTGTGGCTCAGCACAGCCAAGGTCTTCCAGTGTTTGTCCAGTTCTTTTGCCAAACCAGCCATCTGTGGGTTCTTCCTAAAACTCTTCACTACGCTTCTGACACCCATGGTGGCAAGGATTTCTGCCATGATGGGAATGATTGAGAGCAGACTCAAGGATTTCTGGAGCTCCTTGGCATCTGTGCTGGAAGCCAGGCGCTCCTGTATCTGCCTCAGGGCTCCACACACCCACCTGGCCAATCCATCATTTGCCAACCATGTCCACATTTACGTAGGTGCCTGGGCCACTCACCTGGGTTCCTGGATGCCATGGGTCACTCACCATGCTCAGAGCACTTGTCTCTGGTCGGTCACTGTGAGGCACATGGCACTGCCCGGCACCATCCAGAGTGACTCTGATTGCCAGCTGCTTGCCTTATATAGTCCTCTGGCTGCCCCACTTCTTCCCTCAGTTCCTCCTCTAAGCCCTTCCCTGACTCCTGCCTGTTAAGCCCTCACATCCTAGTAGGGGTCTCCCAAGATGCACTTTCCCAGACCTTCCACAAGTCCTCTCCCCACAACTCTCTAGAATCTTGGCCCAAAGCAGTACAGACAAATTGGGGCAAGTCTGGTGTAGAAAAGCATTCAAAGACTAAAAACCAGCAGAGGGTGAGTCCTCGCGAGAGCTGTACCGGCAGCTTTGACAACACCAAGAATGGCGTCTGAAAGCCATGAGTGCCAGGTTCTGGGCTGCCCAAAGCAAGATGAGCCGAGGCTGACAGGCCCAGATGCTCCTACACCAACATCCAGAAAAGTCTCCTGGCTCTTGCACAAGCTTCTAGGCCATGACAACAGGGGCACAGTGTCTGGGGAGGTCAACTCCAGCCTGACCTGGCCTGCACTGAGAGTGGCCACATCTCTGCCCACCTAGCAAGTGTCATGGGCAGTGCTGGTAAGCCAGCAGCTGGAGGTATAGGAGGAGGAAGGGGTGCAGGTAGTGTTGCTAGTGCTGGCGGGGTGAGGACAGGGGTGGTCTCAGGGGAAGGAAGTTTAATCCCAAGCCCAGACAACAGCCTGTGCCCCTTCCAGCACCACCATGGCTATCCCCAGGTCCATGGGCAACACCGGAAAAGCTGCTGGTATGAAAACTGCCAAGCTCATGGTCAAGACCATTCCCAAGGACAACTAACATAATTGCAAGTTCCCCTGGCGATGAGCTAGAGAGGACTGGAACACCGGTGGGATGTCCAAAGGACAATGCCCACTGGTTTTCCCATGCCTCTGCCAAGGCCACAGCCCCACAATATGTGTGTGTGTGTGTGTGTGTGTGTGTGTGTCAGGCTCAGATCGAGCACAGACTATTTAGTGGGCCTCTGGATAGGGGAAAGTAATCAGATTTTTTTCCAAACAGGGGAAAAAGCTGGAGGACCTCTGACTCAAGTTTGCCATACTAGCTACTCAGAAGATTGGGATCTGAAGAACATGGTTGCAAAAAGACTGTGCAGGAAAGTACAGGAGACTGTCCTCTACAATGAACTACTCTTCCCCAAAGCCATCCCCCATTCAAAATCATTGCTGGAAGTGTTAGTTCAAGTTATAGAGCACTATCCTTGAGGAAGGAAGCCTCAGCAAGGGCAACCAGGCCTTGAGTACAAGCCCCAGGACCAGAGCCAAACAAATAGTGACAACAATTATGCAGGGTGGTTGTGGAGGTGAGAGGGAAGGGATGGTAGGGGAAAAACAAAGGAGTAGACAATAATGCTCATTAGGAAATGAACTCATTACTTTGCTCATGTAATAGTAAGCCCCCTGTACAGTATTTTACAATAAAAAAGTATTTAAAATGATATATTTTATAACACAAGCACTAATACTTCAGTTATCTTTGTAATTTCCTATTCTGGTATCTCTCAGTTCACCTTTCACATTGTGTTTCTATTGAAAGAGTACAATTGATATTTAAAGTACTTAACTACTGGAAATTCTTGAAAACTGTGCATTTAAATAGTCATCTTAACCTATAGTAGGCTCACAATGTTAATTGCTGCAACAGCTCCAGTTTTTAGTTCATTTCTAAAAGATTCCACATTTCCTTTTTTCTTTCACACCATCTGATCAATTACATAGTATCCTTGGGACCAAACCTGCCTACTCAGAGTTCTGCTTACAATTAGCTTCTTTAGGTGCAAGTAACTCCTGAAGAATGTTAGTATATTTGAGTCCAGATTAACCAGCTTTTGTAACTATTTTTCCCTACATCACTTCACTTCTGAATCAAGGTCAGGACAGCAAGCAAATGCTAGAGGAAAGGGTTTTACACATTGTTGCTGGAAGCAAAGATCAAGCTTGTATGCAAAGCTACTTGGGAGGTTGAGATCTGGAGAATCTGGGTTGAAGATCAGTACATGGTCACAAAGGGTCACATGATCTATCTCCTAAATAACTACCATCAAAGAATGCTGGAGGAATTTCCCAGGGAGGGAGGACTAGTCAAGATGATATAAGGCTCCATGTTCAACTCAGCAGTTATAAATAAATAAATATTAAGAAAATATAGATTTATATAATTTAACCCAAAACCAAGTAATAAAATGTAATCTTGGGTAATAAGCCCAAATTAAACCCAGTACTTTATTTATTAAAACATCCATAAAACCAATCAATTTCTAGATTTGGTTCTGTAAGAAAGCTAAATTTGAAATGTCTTCTGGAAAATTTAGCTATATATGATGCTTTAATGACATTACAAGAGATAAGAGTAAAAATTACATTGGCTTTGAACATTGAATTCAGTGCAATGATCTCTGTAATGTACAACAAATGATGATGAAGGTGTCAATTTGGAGTAAATATTTTTTCATAAAGATATTATTCTTTTTAGTGTAGTTTGTAAGGTTTGTGGCATTTTTTTCACTTAGGCCAACTAAGAAAAAACTGATTACCATTCTCTGAATGAATAAGTTTATGCTTCAAACTATTGAAAGTGACTTACTTTGTTATAGCAACTGGAAATGGACTGTGTATGTGAGTATATGCACTTGCATGTACATGTATATATGTGCACAGTCATATGTGTATATGCACATGTGTGTATTTAACATGTGGATTAACTAGATATGTTCTTAATAGGAACTAATAGTGAAGTAAAGAGAATCTCTCAACCTTGATATTCATCCTCTAAACACAGATGGTTTTCTTTTGTTTCTGTCCGTTTGCTTGTTTGTGCCAGTCTTTAGGCTTGAACTCAGGGTGTGTGCAGTGTCCTTAATCTCTGTTTGCTCAGTGCTAGTGCCTTGCCAACCTTCAATCACAGCTCTTCTTCCAGATTTTTGGTGGTTAAGTGGAGATAAGAGTCTTAATATCTTTCCTACCTTGTCTGGTTTTGAAAGTTCCTTTTCTACATAGTGTCTTGTACAATCATTGTTACAATGGGTCAACTTGTATCCTTATTTAAGCATTTTGTTATTTCCCTTTCCCTCCCCAAATTAGAAAAATGTATATACAAGATGCAGGGCACCAAAAACATTGAAAACAGCAGATTCCATGTGGTAAAATACTCATAAGAAACAAACAGCACATTATAAATACATTAAAAACAACAGCAAGGAAGATAAAACCACTTGTGTCCTTATCTTGGGGTTCACTTCGCTAGTTTCATCTTATATGTTCATATGTACATAGTTTTTTTTACCTTTCCTGCTTGTTCTAGACAAATACTAGTAATTGCAAATAAGGGAAACCATGGGGTCTCTGTTTATTTGGGTCTGTCTTACTTCTCTTAATCAAATCTTTCCATTTCATAACAAATTGGGCCGAGTCAATCTTTCTGATGGAGGTATAGAATTCCATTGTATATATATTATGAGGTCAAACTATGTAAAAACACAATTGAACAGTGATATCACAATGGCAGTGTGATGTCAAAATATCATATCATAATAATGATTTGATGTCACAATTAATTGGTGAGGCCATACTGGTCATAATAGGTTTGTAATGTCACAAAGGGTTGGTGCTGTCACAATGGCATGATGGGTCTCAATTTTCTTTAATTCACAATGAGTATATGTGTTCACAAAGGTACCATGGTGTCTCCAAAGGCATGTGTTGTCTCAAATGTTCTCAAGTCCTAACTGGTTTGTATTTTCATAATGTAACACAATGGTCATGATATCTGGCACTGTGATGTCATAATGTTCAAGATGTCACAGCAGATGTGTGTTCAGTGTCCTTAATCTCTGTTTGCTCAGTGCTAGTGCCTTGCCAACCTTCAATCACAGCTCTTCTTCCAGATTTTTGGTGGTTAAGAGGAGATAAGTATCTTAATATCTTTCCTACCTTGTCTGGTTTTGAACCACAATCCTCAGACCTCAGACTCCTGAGAAGCTAAAATGGCAGCTGTGAGCCATCAGCTCCTGGGTTAAACATGGCTTCTTAAACCCAATAAAAGTGACCTGCCAAAATGCTGAAATGCAGATTCACATTCAGTTGATCTCAAGTGGTTTCTAATTTTGTATTTGCAACATGTTTCAGTGTAGTTGATGATATTGTTGAATTCTGGAAAACTGAATATGAAAGAAAATATTATTTCCATATTTAGTTGAATTTTGCTTTTATTGTGTTAAGCAAGAATTTAGTTTGTAAAGAGACTCATATATATAATATAAAAACTTTATTTCCATTGATGTGTGACTTTATGAAACTTTGTTGCTTTTATTGCAACCTTCTGATGACACTTAGATGCAATACGGAAATGTTCTTGGGCAATGCTCTCCTGATCAAATCCTGAGAGTTGGGCCATAGGACCACACTGGGTAGTCAGCTCTGAACTTCATTACACAGTCTCTGCATCAAGTGAATTTTCCAGAACCCCTTCCCTCTCTAGATCCCTATCCATATGGTGAATGAGGGCCTTATTTAGGATTCAATGCTGTAGAATGACGGGGTCCTATCCTTCTCTGAGAGAGCATAGGACAGAGTTGAGTGCTGCAGGCAACTGAGCTCTTTATACAAGTTTCTATGAACAAACATACAATATGCTGTTAGTGTGTACACTGTAGTAAACTTCTTATCATCAGTACTTTCACATATTCTAAGTCCTTTTTTAAGTCCTCTGATATTGATGTTGGTGAATCTCTTGCAAATTAACTGCTCGTGATAGAAGGTTCCTTGGAAGATCTCGCTCTACTTCATTGATTCACATGTTCATATTGTCCCTGTATTCTTTATAATTTTTGTAAATAGTTTAGTTATGTAGTCAGTTTTGATAAAAATTCATCTCTCTGTGTACATATTTGACATGAAATCAGTCAGTGTTTCAACAATGATCGTGTGTAAAACAAACTTACACAGTGAGGAGACTCAGTGAGAATTAGAAATCAGAAGCGTGCCTCTCTGTATGTGGGTAAGATGCTTGCCAGGACAGAGGTGAGAACTGAGAATACACTCTAAGGTAGTTCTGACTAGCATTCTACAGAATGCTACAAATGAGGATAATCTTTACAATAAATGTTCATAAGTGAATCAAGGGTATCCCTTTTGTTAATATACATTCTAGTCATATATTTTGCCAATGAATGATAAAATCTGGAGCTCAGAGCATCTCAAACTCCAACTGTTAGTTTCCCAGATGGATTTGAGAAAATCATGGTGAAACAGTATACACTATTTAATACAGAAGCACACTAGATGCTGGCATAAGACAAAATATCACCCAAATGCTAGGGAGTACATTGTCGTTGTTTAAAATTTAGGATTATAGAGATGGATGTAAAATAAAATTAAGTTATTAACGATGCCCTCATGCCATGATTTTTCAAATCAACTCACTAAGCCTGGCCAGATAGAGCTATGAATGCTGTGTGTATTAACAAGGCTTAGTCTTCCACTTTTGGGACCTATGGATACCATTACAGGGCTTGATCACACTCGATAGTCTTAAATAGACCAAGGGCCTGGGGCACAGAAGGTGAGAGACTAGTGTACAGGGTGTAGTACTGTAACTGCGGAAAGGTTAATCTAACCAAAGGACAGTGACCAAACTCTGCTAAGGGCTTGAAGGTAAAGCAGCATTTGGGGAACATATAGAGCAGAGGCAAGAAATGCACAACTGGACCTCCAGCTGGTGAACAGAAAGCACAGCATTTGCTATAGTTGTGAGCCAGGATCATGTGCTTGATGGAAGTATTTCAAGTTTCATTATAAATGGAATAAAATCACAAAAGACATTTCATTCTTATATTTCCTGTTAACTATAATATTAATTAAGACACAAAGAATTTTTTTCAATAAATGCTTCATGGTTTATCTGAAGTCTCCTCGTCTCTGTGCTACTATGATTGTTCTCCTGTTCCATGATTGTAGATTGAATGGAGTCATATTGTCACTCAAACCTCATCTGTACTCATAGTTACTCATAGTTACTTTGATCAAAGTATCTTCCTCCTAGACAGACTCAGATGATCTGCTCTGCAGTTCCCAAGACCAGTAACCCTTAAGGGTAGCTCACACAGCCTAAAAGGAAATTTTAGTTCAGGGATATATCACTGTGGGAGGCTTATGTGTATCTTGAAGCAGTGATAACTCCAACATCCTCAGGCTCTACCTTGCTGATTTCAGTGTGAAATCTATGCTTGACCCACTGCCAGTGAATCTGTCTGGAACCACAGAAAATCAGTTGGAAACTGTGTATATCAGTAGTTGTGGAGACCAGCCTGGCTTCTGCAGGTACCAGTTCAGATAGGTATTTCCATTGCTATGCAGGAGGCTCTGACTAGACCTGCAAGAGATGGAAGCCGGATCTTCCAGCGTGACAGGCAAGGAGACTGGAGTCTGGGTCATCATAACATCTCCACTGGATCCTGAAATTAGAATAAGATAGAAGGGCAAGGTTATTCACAAACATAGACACGTTGATATTATTTGTATTTTGATATATGTTGCCACTCTAGTTCCCCATCTCCCTTTGCCCTTATCAGGGATCCAGAGCATTAACAGCCCCAGTAGTTGAGATAAGGACTTCATTTTTAAGAGTTACATGAGGAGTGCTGACAGGTCAAGGCAAGTTCAGATCTTAGAAAGGAAGGTCCTCCTTAGGGAGTAATATGCAAATCTCCAGGTGGGTGCAACAGTGTGGGAAGAGCCAAGGGGAAGGTAAGGCCTGCTCTTCTAAGAAAAGTGATACCAAATATGCTCTGTGTTTGGGGACAACCAATAAAATCCTTGATTCCTGCAGCACTGGGAAAGAAGACCCCACTGTGAAAGAAGATAGGATGCACACGGCTCTGACACCCTAAAACATCATCAGAGACCAAAGATAAGCAGGTTCATGTCAAAGACAGTCTGTAGGAAGGGAATGAGCACAATTCCCAGCTCGCCTTAAACTCATGCAGAAGGTCTAGAGAGAAACACTGCACTCACCAGCAGCAGCAAGGATCCTCAAGGGAGTTGAACAGTTTAGCTTTATAAAGTGGCATCTTATGCCCATAGTTACTAACTTATATGTTCAGGAATCTCAGCTATAAGTGTTAGAACTTCTGTTTCCAAAGGAAATTTAACATAAAGAATTGACAGGAAGAACATAATTTTCTGCTACTAGTAGTGATCTAAATGCATTTATTTATAAGATTAAAGGGCAATGCTCTCTTTCTGACAGAAGCATAGAATTCCAGTATAGATAGATAGATAGATAGATAAATAGATAGATAGATAGATAGAAAGATATAGATGTATACAGATGCATATATAGATGTACATATATATATATATATATATATATATATATATATATCACATTTTCTTGATCCATTCATCTATTGAGGGGCATCAGTGTTGGTTCCATATCTTAGCTATGGTGAATAGTGCTGCTAAGAATACAGTTGTGCTGGTAACATTAATGTGGCCATGTTTGTGGTCACTTGAGTAAATTCCCAGAAGTGGGATTGCTGGATTGTAGGGAGTTCTATGTTTAATCTTTTGAGGAACCTCCACAGTGTGTTCTATAGTGGTTGAATCACGTTATGTTCCCAGCATCAGAGTAGTATCTGGCCTCATCCCTGCCAACATCTATTATTATTTGTTTTCTTAATAATGGCCCTTGTAACTGTGGTGAGGTGGAATCTCAATGTGGTTGTGAATTGCATCTCTCTTATGACCAAAGATGGTGAACATTTCTTCAGGTGTCTATTGGCCATTCTTATTTGCTCTCCAGAATAGACTCTTAATTCTTTAGCCCAATGATTAATGGGCTGGTTTTTCTTTGAGGATTTTTTTGGAGGGGTGTTTATTGAGCTTTAGTTATATTTTTTATATGACGCCTTGTCTGTTGTACAGCTAGTGAATATCTTCTCCCAATCTGCGAGATTTCTATTTATCTTGCTGGCTATGGCGTTTGCTGTGCAGAAGCTCTGCAGCTTAATATGATACCATTTATCCATCCATTCTTTGATTCGTTGTGTTTCTGGATCTTTATTCAGAAAGTTTTCACGTGGATAAAGGAGCCCTAGAAATTACTTTGCAAGAAAATGTAAAGACTTAGAATAAACCATATTAAATGAAAAAAGCAGACCCAAAGAAACATAGGCTCCATAGTTTCCTTTATTTGTAATAATTAATATATGTCTAGTATAGTCCTTGCAGACTATCACAATAGATCAATAGCTATGTATATATCACCATATAAAATGATGCTAATCCAAATGAACTCCAAGATATAGAAACAAGATGTCTTTTTTGTTGACTTTGTTGTGGTTTATATATTGTATCAAGTTCCTTCTTTTTATTATATATTTTTTAAATTTCCCTTTGGCTTATCCCCTGTAGTCACCGTTTATATTCTGGTACCATGC
Source organism: Dipodomys spectabilis (assembly GCF_019054845.1). NCBI lineage: Eukaryota > Metazoa > Chordata > Mammalia > Rodentia > Heteromyidae > Dipodomys > Dipodomys spectabilis. The sequence goes on along the minus strand of NW_024870864.1, from coordinate 14,033,117 downwards.
ATCTTTTATACACGTTTCTGTGACTTGAGAAGAGAAGGAGAATAACAAAATGGTGAAATAAGGACAAAGGGTGACCAATGCAACAGTGATAATCACAGGACACTGTGTTGGAAATGAACTTTATAACTTCAGGGTGGGTGGGTTGGGTAGAGGGACGGTAGGAGATGAAGGAATGGGTAACAATATTTTTGACAAGAAATGTTCTCATTACCCTACTTATGTAACTGTAACCCTTCTGTGCAGTACCTTTACAACAGAATAAAATTAAAAAGGATAAAAGAAAAATGTTATAAAGTTTTACTTCAAAGTGTCACTATATATTCAATGTAATGAGTTTTAAAATCCATTATCTATCCTGTTAATCTTCTACACTGTATTTGCACAACAAATTGCTCACAGAATTTCTTAAATCTTCCCTCTAGAGAGTAAAGGGAGAAAGTGATCAAGATATATTCCACTCCTATACCGTTATGTTTTTTAACCCTTTTTGAAACTATGTAAAGACAAATGTAGGTATATAATTCTGGTTATCTTAAATTAACATGAAATCTTTTAATGTCTCCATTTCCAATCTGAATTTACCTGTCTCTGCTTATTTGTCACAGAGAGTTCAGTCCCTACTTCTTGTGTCCAAGGATTCTGCTCTGTCATGCGGCAGAATATCACATGGTAAGGAGGAACAAGTGGAGAAGGAAGTTGGTGCTGATGCTCCAGAAGACCCCACATGGTCATCTGAAGGGCCTCCTTGTAGGAAGTGATTAGATCATTGGAGGTCCTGTTCTCAGAAGGGCTATATCTCCTCTCATGGAATGTGTCAGTTTTCACAGAAGTTGCTTGTTATAAATCATATATTTGGGCTCTTCTAACTGCAGCTTGTTTTTATTTTTATTTATTTAATTTTTTGTTTGGTCGTGGGGCTTGAACTTTGGGCCTGGGCACTGTCCCTTATCTCTTCAGCTCAGGGAGAATGCTCTACCACTTGAACTACAGTGTCACTTCCGGTTTTCATGTGGTTTATTGGAGGTAAGACTCTGAAGGTCTTGCCTGCCCGGGCTGGCTTGGAATCTCGATCCTCAGATCTCAGCTTCCTCAGTAGCTAGGATTACAGGCGTGAGCCACCAGCGCCCAGCTACTACTTGTTCTCTTCACATTAATACAGCATATTGGTTGACATACAGAAAAGGCCTCACCTGAGTAGAAGCAGATGAGACTATTTCATCTAGAATTTTCTATATCTAAAACTGAGTTAAAAACTGGAAGTGGCATTATTGCTCAAGTGGTAGAGTGCTCGCCTTGAGCTGAAGAGCTGAGGGACAGCACCCAGGACCAGAGTTCAAGCCCCAGGACCAACCAAAAACAAAACAAAACAAAAAAGAACTGCTTCTTGAGTAGAGCAACCAACAAAAGCCTGCAAGGGCAGAGCTTTGTGGGCTGTAGGCTCAGGTGAGTGGGGTCTCAGAAGTTATGCTCTGCTCTGTATTCTGAGAGCCCTTAGCAGCTGAATAAAATATGTTACAAATCAGACCATGGCTGTTACAGGGATTGCATAAACTTGCTATTTTATGTATTGCTACTGGGTGTTTTATATATATATATATATATATATATATATATATATATATATATATATATATACACATAGCACATATATATCTGTATATATAGATACAGATATAGATATGATAACTAATGTATGTGTCACTCAATGAACTAGAAATTTTCCATTTTAATCAAGAAATCTGCTTTATGTTTCAATAATTAATGATGATTTTTTTATAATCTAAAAACAAAATCTTTTCTAAAGCTCTATTACCTTGCTTTTAAAACCTGGTTTGATATTCCTAAAATGTCTCTTTCTTTTTGTGGCTGCAAATTGTAAGTCAGAAGAGGCATTCTTAGCTGTGTGCTGCTTAGGATGCACAGGAGGACAGAGAGTTAGGGTGTGCAAATGCCTCCATGACCTCTCTACCAATACTTTCCAGTAACTTTAAAGTTTGCGTCTGTCTGAGAAGTTGTGTAGAGTAGAGGCAGTTGTGCAGGTAGAAGAGAAGCTGGGGCAGCCCAGGCTCTCACTTCTGTTTCTCTGGGAGGTTTTTGTTATGACTTGTGTTACTGTGGGTGCTAAACTATAACCCTGTTGACAGTAATATATTGCCTCATCTTCAGGCTGCAGGCTGCTGATGGCGAGAGTGAACTCTGTCCCAGATCCACTGCCACTGAACCTTGGTGGGAACCCAGATTGCAAAGTAGTTGCATAACTGATCAGAAGCTTTGGAGCTTTCCCTGCTCTCTGCTGGTACCAATGTAAACTATTGCTAATGCCCTCACTGGCTCGGCAAGTGATGGTGACTCTGTCTCCCAGAGGTGATGACAGGGAAGGTGGCTGGGTCAACTGGATGTCACATCTGGCACCTGACATTGGAAACATAAAAGCCATTAGCAGTTTAATTAATTCTGCTGTCCAACTATTCCATGAACAGCCAAGTGGCTCAGCTGAACACTGGGTGAATAATCCCCAGTATCATCTTTCCTTACCTGCAACCCAGAGCAGCAGAGGCCCCAGGAGCTGAGCAAGGGCCCTCATGTCCATGCTGTGTGCTGACTGGAACTTCTCTTGCATAGAGTGTGAGCAGCCTATGAAGAAGTTCCCAGTGTAGTGGGCTGTGCTCTGGGTACATGCAAATCAACATGGTTTGGGCAGTGCGAGTCAGAGCTTCAGCTGGCAGATCTCAATGAGAAAACACAGACCTGAAGAACCCAGATGTCCAATGTGCTTGTGGAAAATGTGTTTCGAGAGACAAGAAAACATTATGATTCTGTTGGCCTGTGATAAGAATAGATTTTTTTCCCCAGAGCTGAGGACTGAACTGAACTTTGCAGGTAAGCACTCTTCCACTGAGCTCAATTCCCAACCCCAAATAGAATTTTTAACATTTTCAACTTATACATGACTTGGTATGATTTTCTTCACTTAAATCAGTCACTCAAAGACAAACATTTCCAAAGGAAATTAATTTTAAAATGTTCCTAACTCTGGTATCAGTGGAGTTTGTGACACAGAATTCTTAAGAGTATTCAGGTTGTTTGCCTGAACCTTGTTATATGGTTTAATAATAAACATTAGTACACAGACATATGTTATAAAAGTGATAATACATACGTAGGTAGAAAGACAGATAGATGTATTGATAGAAAGAGAGAAATGAACAGTTTTCAAAGTTTTTAATGGAAGGTAGCACTGAAATATGTGCAATAAAGTGTCATGATCAGAGGTATATGGACAATCCATTGGTGCATTCATTGGTGTCCTGTGAACTCATATAAATGACTGGATTGCTTCCCTTCTGAATGTTCTTCCCTATCGCCTCCCTCTAGAACAGTTCACCTCAGGTATTTCTTCTTTAGTTTTAGGAAAATACCTGGAATCATATCTAGCTTTGTGGTTATTATGCATGTATGTGCACTTTCAGAGGACATTTGTTTCATCTATTAATGGACACTATTCCTTCTCAGAAGCTGAGTTGTTCTCTAGCCCGAGGACTCAACTCTACTTTAACTTCATTATGCTTCTTAAGCTGCATAGTCCTTCAAGTTGCATGTCTTTTAGATCTTAAGTGAAGCAGTTTTTTGTGTACTAGGCCTGGGGCTTGACTTAGTCCCTGAGCTTTTGTGCTCTAGTGTGATAGTGTGCCAAATGAGTCACAGCTTCACATCCAACCTTTTGGTGTTTAACTGGTGACAGAGACTCATTGTCTTTATGTCCAAGGTGACCTCCAACTCTAATCGTCAGATCTCAGCCTCCTCTGTAGCTAGTATTATATGCATGACCACAAATAAAGCAATTTTCACAAGTTGTATTTGGGAGATGTGATTCATATAGTTACAGAAATGGTAAATTGCAATGAGGTCAAGGGTAGAGTTGAGAAACTGGAGCCACTCAGTTAGCAAAGAACATCTTCAACCTGGGGATTCACAAACAGTGATGCAAAAGTGAAATGAAGAAGGTCTCCACATAGAGATTAGCATGTGGACATACTTCATCCCATTGTGTAGATTTGACAATCTACAATCTACACAATCATACCAGAGTTATAGGAACAGGGTGATCACATGGTATTTAACACTGGCAGTCCGAGAAGATGATGTGTAAAGATAACACTGCTCTTTCAAAACCAACGGACCAGGAGTAACTCATTACCCAATCAGTGTATTCTTCAGTACCATTTCCTACCAGAACTTCATCTGAGTCTTGATTTGATGACCTTCATCTTTTAAAATATTAATGTTCTCTGCACCACATGCTCACATAATTCTTCTACAATGCTCTTTTTTTAACCAATTTTGATGATGATTTATAAGCTTCCCTAAAAGATATGCCAACCTCCTTCACTGTTCTGAAAAGAAAAAAGCCAGAAGTGGTGCTGTGGCTCAAGTGCTAGAGAGCTAGCCTTGATCTGAAGTGCTGAGGGACAGCACCCAGGCCCAGAGTTCAGGCCCCATGACCATACCCCCCCAAAAAAGAAAATGTGATACATATATACAATGAAATTCTATGCCTCCATCAGAAAGAATGTCATTGCCCCACTTGTTAGGAAATGGAAAGTCTTGGAAAAAATTATATTTAAGTGAAGTAATCCAGCCTCAAATAAACATAGGTGCCAGGGCATGTGGAGGGCTTAAGTGGTAAAGGAAAATCTGTAACTATTCAGGCATGACATGGAACAAATGGGGAGAACCAGTGGTTCATGCTGAGCTAGTTGTTTTGTTTTTTTAAATTGTGAAAAAATCAAAGAGAGGGTTTACAATTACATGGGCAAGATAATGAGTACATTTCTTATCAAGCATTGTTACCTCCTGCTTTGCTTACCCTACCATCCCTTCCCATCTCCCCTACCATCCCAATCCTCCCCGCTCCTCGCCCTGTGCCAAAGTTGTGAAGTTCATTTTTCTTTTTTTTTTTTTTAATTTTCTTTTATTTTATTTGAGAACATACTGTACAGAGGGGTTACAATTACATGGGCAGGATAATGCATACATTTCTTACCAAGCATTGCAGCCTCCTCCTTTGTTTACCCTTCACCTCCCTTCCCAGCCTCCCCCCTCCCCCCCACCCAATCATACCCCCACTTCCCCCCCCACCGACATTGTAAATCTGGTTTTGACATGACATTTTGTACTTCTCATTGTTGCAACAGGTCCACCTGAATCCTTAAACGACTTGTTAGTCCCCGTCTCCTCCACATGTTATACTGACATCAAATATAGTGAAAGCGGGGGTTACACTGTGGGGGAGGGACATACAAAGCAACAAAGAAATAATCTTATAAATGCGTTAGAAACACATGCATGAAAGAAACAAAAACATTAAAATACATATTTGAGGTTCGTTTTCCTAACATCACATTCTCTGACTTTTTCCGCTTGACTCATACCTATACTAGATATTGCAAATAAGGGAAACCATGGGACCTATGTTTCTTTGGGCCTGGCTTACTTTACTTAATATAATTTTTTCCAAGCCTTTCCATTTCCTAACAAATGGGGAAATGTCATTCTTTCTGATGGAGGCATAGAATTCCATTGTGTATACATACCACATCTTCTTGATCCATTCATCTACTGAGGGGCATCTGGGTTGGTTCCATATCTTAGCTATGGTAAATAATGCTGCAATAAACATAGTTGTGCTGGTAGCTTTAGTGTGGCCTTGTTTGTGATCATTTGGGTAAATGCCCAAAAGTGGGATTGCTGGGTCATTGGGGAGCTCTATGTGGAGTCTTTTGAGGAACCTCCATACTGCTTTCCAAAGTGGTTGAACAAGTTTACATTCCCACCAACAATGAAGTAAGGTTCCTTTCTGTCCACATCCCCTCCAGCATCTGTTGTTGTTAGAGTTCTTGATTTTTGCTGTTCTAACTGGAGTGAGGTGATATCTCAATGTTGTTTTGATTTGCATTTCTTTTATGGCTAGGGATGCTGAACATTTCTTCATGTGTCTATTGGCCATCCTTCTTTCTTCTTCAGAGAAGCTTCTCTTTAAGTCTTTCGCCCACTTACTTATTGGGCAGTTGTTTCTTTGAGGATTTGTTGTTGGGTGCTTTAATTTTTTGAGTTCCAAGTATATTTTAAATATGAGACCCTTGTCCGTTGTATGGCTAGTAAAGATCTTCTCCCAATCCGTGGGCTTTCTATTGATCTTGCTAGCTATGTCATTTGCCCTGCAGAAGCTCTGCAACCTTCTACAATCCCATTTGTCCAACCTTTCTTTGATTTGTTTTGTTTCCTGGTCTCTATTCAGAAAATTTCGGCCTGAGCCAAGGAGACCCAGGGTTTCTCCTATTCCATCCTGTAATGTTTTCAGAGTGTCTGCTTTGAGGTCTTTGATCCATTTGGAGTTGATTCTGGTGCAGGGTGATATATAAGGATCTAGCTTTAGTTTTCTACATGTAGTTAGCCAGTTTTGCCAGCACCATTTACTGAAGAGGCTGTCTGTCTTCCATTCTATTGTTTTAGCTCCCTTATCAAAGATTAGATGGCTATAGGTCTGTAGGTTCATTTCTGGATTTTCAATTCTATTCCATTGGTCCTGAGGTCTGTTCTTATGCCAATACCAAGCTGTTTTGATTACTATGGCTTTATAGTAGAGTTTGAAATTTGGTATTGATATTCCTCCAGCAGTGTTCTTTCCGTTGAGGAGCGTTTTTGCTATTCGGGGTCTTTTATTGTTCCATATGAATTTTTGGATTGCCTCTTCTATTTCCTTGAAGAATGAGGGTGGAATTTTGATAGGTATTGCGTTGAATTTGTAGATAGCCTTGGGAAGTATTGCCATTTTCACGATGTTAATCTTTCCAATCCAGGAGCATGGGAGATTTTGCCATTTTTTAAGTTCTGTGTTGATTTCCTTTTTCAAGATTTTAAAGTTTTCCTCATAGAGGTCCTTCACTTCTTTAGTTAAGTTAATTCCTAGGTATTTTATTTTTTGTGGGGCTATTACAAATGTAGTTGCTTTCCTAATTTCAGCCCCACTTTTCTCATTGTTGGCATACAGAAAAGCCATTGATTTTGGGGGGTTAATTTTATAACCTGCTACTTTGCCAAAGTTTTGAATCAGCTTGAGTAATTTGGGAGTGGGGTCTATTGGATTCTTTAAATACAAGATCATGTCATCTGCAAAGAGGGAGAGTTTTATTTCTTCTTTCCCTATTTGGATCCCCTTTATGTCTGCATCTTGTCTTATTGCTGTAGCTAGGCATTCTTATACTAGATTGAAGAGAAGTGGAGAGAGTGGGCATCCTTGTCTTGTTCCTGAGTTAAGAGGAAATGGCTTTAGTTTTTCACCATTGAGTAGAATGCTGGCTGTAGGTTTGTCATATACAGCCTTTATTGTATTGAGGAATGTTCCATGGATTCCTAATTTTTCCAAAACCTTCATCATAAAGGGGTGTTGGATCTTGTCGAATGCTTTTTCTGCATCTATTGAGATAACCATGTGGTTCTTATTCTTGCTCCTGTTGATGTGATGAATAATATTAATTGATTTGCGTATATTGAACCAGCTTTGCATCCCTGAAATGAATCCTGTTTGATCGTGGTGTATGATTTTTTGGATGAATTGTTGAAGTCGGTTGGCCAAAATTTTGTTGAGAAATTTTGCATCAATGTTCATCAAAGAAATGGGTCTATAGTTCTCTTTCTTTGATGAGTCCCTGCCTTGGTTTTGGGATGAGGGTTATGATGGCTTCATAGAATGTGTTCGGTAGTGAGCTTTCTCTTTCAATTTCATTGAAGAGTTGGAAGAGAATTGGTGTGAGCTCTGCTTTGAAGGCCTTGTAAAATTCCGCTGTAAAACCATCTGGTCCTGGACTTTTCTTAGCTGGGATGTCTCTTATTGCTGTTTCTATTTCAATGCTTGATATGGGCCTGTTAAGATGGTTTAACTCATCTTGGTTTAGTTTTGGCATGTCAATATTTGCTAGGAAGAGGTCCATTTCTGTCAAGTTCTCAAACTTATTAGCATAAACTTTTGAGAAGTATTCCCTTTTAATGTTCTGAATCTTGCTTGTTTCCGTGGTGATGTTTCCATTCTCATCTCTGAGTTTATTAATTTGGGTGTGTTCTCTTCTTTTTCTGATAAGAATTGCTAAGGACCTGTCAATTTTGTTAAGTTTTTCGAAGAACCAACTCTTCATTTTGTTGATTCTTTCTATAGTTTTTTTGGATTCTAATTCATTTAATTCTGATTTAATTTTGATTATTTCTTTCCATCTACTGGATTGGGGTTTATCTTGCTGCTCTTTTTCAAGGATGTTTAGATGTGTCATTAAATTGTTAGTTTCAGATCTCTCCAATTTGTTGATGTAGGAGCTCAGAGCTATAAACTTGCCTCTGAGTACTGCCTTTGCTGTGTCCCAGAAGAGCTGGTATTTTGTGTGTTCATTTTTGTTGAATAGCATGAACATTTGAATTTCCTTTCTAATCTCTTCCATGACCCACTCATGATTCAGCAGTGTGTTGCTCAGCCTCCATGTGATACCGGACTTTCTTTGGTGGCTTTTGATGTTGAGTTCTAATTTTATTCCCTTGCGGTCAGAGAGAATGCAAGGTATAACTTCAATGTTTCTGAATTTAGACAAGTTTGCTTTGTGGCCTAAAATGTGGTCTATTTTAGAAAACGTTCCATGTGGTGCTGAGAAAAACGTGTATTCCGATGCTGCTGGGTGAAATGTTCGGTAAATGTCTGTTAAGTCTAGTTGATCTATGCAGCTGTTTAGATCTGCGGTTTCTCTGTTGAGTTTTTGCCGAGTTGTTCTATCTAGTGGGGAGAGTGGTGTGTTAAAACCCCCAACAATTAATGTCTTTGGATCTATATGGGATTTGAGGGAAAGTAGTGTTTCTTTGATAAATTTGGGTGCTCCATTGTTTGGCGAATAGATATTTAGAATTGTAAAATCCTCCAGAAGGAGAGATCCTTTAATTAGTATGTAGCGACCTTCTTTATCTCTTTTCACGAATTTTAATTTGAAGTCTATTTTATCTGATATTAGGATTGCAACTCCCGCCTGTTTATGCAGTCCGTTTGCTTGGTAGATTTTGTTCCAGCATTTAACATTGAAAATGTGTTTGTTTTTACGGGCAAGATGAGACTCCTGCAGGCAGCAGATAGAAGGGTCTTGTTTTTTAATCCAACTAGACAGTCTATGTCGCTTAATTGGAGAGTTCAGTCTGTTAACATTAAGAGATAGGACTGAGAGGTATTTGGGAGTTCCTGCCATGTTATCTACCTTCTTGGGGGCTGCGAAAACTGGGTTCTTCCTATGGTTCTTGGATTCTCAGTTTGGGTGCAGTTTCTTGGCCTTTATTGCGGTCTTGTTGGTTTTCTATGTGTAGGACATCTTTAAGAATCTTTTGTAGGGATGGATTGGTGGAGATGTATTGTTTCAATTTTTCTTTGCTATGGAAGGTTTTTATTTGGCCTTTAGTTATGAAGGAGAGTTTAGCTGGGTGCAGTATTCTTGGTTGATAGTTGTTTGTTTTTAGGGCATGGCATACATCATTCCAGGCTCTTCTTGCTTTGATTGTCTCTGCTGAGAAATCTGAGGTGATTCTAATTGGTTTCCCTTTATAAGTGATTACCCTTTTCTCCTTGACAGCTTAAGGATCTTTTCCTTGTTCTGAGTTGATCCTGTGTGGATTATAATGTGGCGGTGGGATGTCCTATTCTGGTCTGGTCTATTTGGGGTTCTAAAGGCTTCTTGTATCTGGACAGGCCTATCTTTTTGCATGTTTGGGAAGTTCTCTGCTAGGATCCTGTTAAACAAATTTCCTAGACCATTAACTTCTGTTTCTAGGTGCTCCTCTACACCCATTATCCTTAGATTAGGCCTTCTGATGGTGTCTTCCAGGTGTTGGATAGATCTATCATATTTCTTGGACTTGTCTTGGTTGGTTGTATGTTCTTTCTCTATAATATCTAGGCTGTCTTCAATCCCTGAGATTCGATTTTCTGCATGGTCTAACCTGCTGTCAAGACTCTCTACATTGTTTTTTATCTCTTTTCCTTCTAGTTGGTCAGCTTTGATGGCTTCAAGTTCTTTGTTGAAGCTCTGTTTTAGGTCTTGTATGAATTTCTTTACTTCCTTAATTTGGTGTTCAGTGTTTGTCCTCAAATCACTTAGTTGATTGGTTATGGTTTCTTTGGGCTCCCATTCCTTCTGTTGGGTTCCATTCAGCATTCCCTTTGTGGTCTCCCTGACTTCCTTCAGCTCTTTGTTAATGGATTCCATGAATGCCTTTAGTGATCTTTGTGTGTTCTCTACCTGGTCTCTCAATTCCTGTATTACTCTTTGATTAGCTTCCTCCCGTTCTTGGGATTCCTGCAGATCTCTTTGAGTGTTCTCAGCCTGCTCACGCCATTCCTCCCTTTCTCTTTGAGTATTCTCAAGTTGTTCACGCAAATCCTGTATCAGTTTTTGAGTAGCTTCCTCGCGCTTATGATATTCCTGTATAAACTTCTGGAATGCCTCCTCTCTCTCCCTATCACGCTCATACAGAGTCCTTTGTATGTTGTCAAACTTTTCATTTATCATGTTTGCCAGCAGTGTTTGTAGAGCTGTTTGGAAACTCTCCTCTGGATTATTCATTATCTGTTCTAACCCCTGATTATCAGGATTGGGAATTGAGATACCCGAATTTGCCATTTTTCTTGTGTTTTTCCGGCTTACTCTGCCCATTTGAGATGAAGATAGCACCAGTTTTGTGCTAGAACACTATCTTAAGGCAACCATCAACCAAAGTTTGCATTTGTACAGTCAATAGTCTACAGATACAATCTAGTTCAACAGATACATCTATTCGACATCAAACAATTATAAGTTAAAGGGCTTCGAAATGCAGAGAAGAATTTGGATAACCAGAAATTATTAGGGTTTGGGAGAGATGTGGGTAAAAAATAGGAATAGATTGGTGTGGGGAGGCACAGGGAGAGTTAACAATGTCCTAATCACAATGCAGGAAATAGGTTGGGTAGGATGCAAGTAGAGAGAGAGAGAAAAAGAAGAAAGGGAAAGGGGAATGAAAACAGACCAGAAAAAAAAATAGAAACGTAAAAATTAATGTTATTTTAGAGATTAAAAGACCATCTATTTATAGAGGAATATGAATATGTTGAGAGAAAGGGAGGGACATAGAGGAGATGTGAAAAACTTTAAAAAAATGCTTAAAATATTATATAGGTATAAAGAGGTAGTACTGCTATTAATGAATTTAAGTCTCAGAGGTTTTGAATTGAGTAATAAGTTTGTGGATTAAGTGTGTACACAATGGGGGATAGGGTCTACTGGTTAACTACGGGTTTATCTGAGGATGTGCAGGACAAGAGTTAAGTCACATAAAGAAGGACAAAGAGGAAATGATGGAAAGGATAGGGAAGTGAGAAGAAAAGATCAGAAGTTCAGTAGAGCTAGACAAAAAACAAAAAGATAATTAAGAATGAAAGAAAAAGAGAAAGAAGACAAGAAAAGAAAGGAAAACAAACATTCACGTATTCCTAAAATAAAAATTATAAGAGGAGAAAAAAAAAAGTTAATGGAAAACAATTATTTTTTCAGAAGAGGCAAAAATTAAAGATTAATAAAAGTTTTAGAAAAGCAAAAAAAATTTTTATATATATATAAGGTAACAAAAAACGAAAAAAAAACAAAACAAAAAAAAGAAAAAAAGAAAAGAAGAAGAAAAAAAAAAGTTCTTTGATTTTTTTTTTTTTTTTTTTGGGAGGGGTGGGAAGAGTCCTGTATCTCCCTTTTGTCTGTAACCAGAGTCTGGTTGGAGTCTCTGGTCAGCTTGAGGTCCTGTGGCTTGATTGGTTTCTTAAGTCAGTTTGTTGGAACAGGCAGAAAAATGCTCTGCTTTACCCAAGATTTTGATGTCCTCCTCCCAGGTTAGTTTACTGGGAGGGTGATCTTCTTTGAGAATCACAAAAGAGGGGGATGCAGTGATGAGGCTAGGTTCTGGGTAGAGTTGAGGCCTTTCAACAAACAGTAGCATTTCCCTGGGGCTATTTTGTGAAAAAAACTCACAGCACCCAGCCTGGAGCCATTCTCAGGGTTTCTGTTTTTCAATTGATTGTGGTGGCTGCTAGAGGGAGGGGCAGCCTCTGGCTCTGGTTACCCGGTGAGGAGAGCCACTCCAATGGCTGGCGCCTGAGCTGGGTGACTTTTCCCTGGATGGAACTGAGTCTGTGAGGTCACTTCGCCGTTAAGTTTTTGTGACCTACTAAATGACTAGTTTTATTCCAAGGCCTGAGCTGGAGCTAGCCGCTCCTCCGAGCTTTGTCGGTATCCAAGATGGAGATCACCGGTGCTGGGGGGGGGAGGGGTGGCCTTCCCTCCACTGCTCCCAGAGAAGGAGTGAGGAATTCGGGCTTCTACTCACGCCAAGTCTTGGATCCTGGGTCGTCTCTGGTCTGCAAAGTGCAGGATGAAGTTGTCCGCTCCTTGTCGGTTCTTGCTGGTGTTGAGTAGAATCCACTCGTCAGCTGCGTCTGGCTCCTTCGTCCCGGACTGTGTCTCAGGTGTGCCCCCGCGGCGGTGTCCGCTGCCGTGACCCTGCTGCCGCTGCAGCAGCTGCTGGCAGGCGCTCAGATGTGTCTGCTTGGCTTCCCCTCTCTTGACTAACTCTCTGTGTTGTGATGGCACACTTGGTGTGATTCTCTGGCTTGGGACTGTTCACTGGAACTCTGAAACTGTTTTCTATGCAAGAGCTTGTTCAGATTCCAGCTTCTCCTCCGCCATCTTCCCGGAACTCCCGTGAAGTTCATTTTTCAACATAAGGTGTTGTACATCTCATTGTTGCAATGTGTCCACCTGTATCCCTATTTAAACAATTGTTTTTTCCTTTCCCCTCCACAAATTATATCAACATCAAATAGAGTGAAAACAGGGGTTATAACATGAGGGAAGGACATACAAAGGAACAAAGAAATATCTTATAAATATATTAGTAACAATAGCAAGAAAGAAAAATGAAACATTTGAGTCCTTATCTTGGGGTCAATTTTGCCTAACATCAACTTATCTGACCATTTCTGCTTGTCTCAGACATATACTAGTTATTTCAAATAAGGGAACCCATGGGACCTATGTTTCTTTGGGCCTGGCTTACTTCACTTAATATATTTTTTCCAAGACTTCCATATCCTAACAAATGGAGCAAGGTCATTCTTTTTGATGGAGGCATAGAATTCCATTGTGTATATAGACCACATTTTCTTGATCCATTCATCTACTGAGGGACATCTGTGTTGGTTCAATATCTTAGCTATGGTAACAACTATGTTTATTGCAGCATTATTTACCATAGCTAAGACATGGAACCAACCCAGATGCCCCTCAGTAGATGAATGGATCAAGAAGATGTGGTATATATACACAATGGAATTCTATGCCTCCATCAGAAAGAATGACATTGCCCCATTTGTTAGGAAATGGAAAGGCTTGGAAAAAATTATATTAAGTGAAGTAAGCCAGGCCCAAAGAAACATAGGTCCCATGGTTTCCCTTATTTGCAATATCTAGTATAGGTATGAGTCAAGCGGAAAAAGTCAGAGAATGTGATGTTAAGAAAACGAACCCTCAAATATGTATTTTAATGTTTTTGTTTCTTTCATGCATGTGTTTCTAACGCATTTATAATATTATTTCTTTGTTGCTTTGTATGTCCCTCCCCCACAGTGTAACCCCCGCTTTCACTATATTTGATGTCAGTATAACATGTGGAGGAGACGGGGACAAACAAGTCGTTTAAGGATTCAGGTGGACCTGTTGCAACAATGAGAAGTATAAAATGTCATGTCAAAACCAGCTTTACAATGTCGGTGGGGGGGAGGGAGGGGGGGTATGATTGGGTGGGGGGGAGGGGGGAGGCTGGGAAGGGAGGTGAAGGGTAAACAAAGGAGGAGGCTGCAATGCTTGGTAAGAAATGTATGCATTTTCCTGCCCATGTAATTGTAACCCCTCTGTACAGTATGTTTTCAAATAAAATAAAATAAAAATATCTTAGCTATGGTAAATAATGCTGCAATCAACATAGTTGTGCTGGTAGCTTTAGTGTGGTCTTGTTTGTAAACATTTGGGAAAATGCCCAAAAGTGGGATTGCTGGGTCATAGGGGAGCTCTATGTGGAGTCTTTTGAGGAACCTCCATACTACTTTCCAAAGTGGTTGAACAAGTTTACACTCCCACCAACAATTAAGTAAGGTTCCATTCTGTCCTCATCACCTCCAACATCTGTTGTTTTTAAAATTCTTGATTTTAGCCATTCTAACTGGAGTGAGGTAGTATCTTAATGTCGTTTTGATTTACATTTCTTTTATGGCTAGGGAGGTTGAGCATTTCTTCATGTGTCTATTGGCCATCCTTCTTTCTTCTTCAGAGAAGTTTCTCTTTAAGTCTTTAGCCCACTTATTTATTGGGCAGTTGTTTCTTTGAGGATTTGTTGTTGGGGAATTTAATTTTTTGAGTTCCAGGTATATTTTAGATATGAGACCCTTGTCCATTGTATGGCTAGTGAAGATCTTCTCCCATTCCATGGGCTTATATTAAGTGATGTAAGCCAGCCCAAAGAAACATAGGTCCCATGGTTTCCATTATTTGTAATATCTAGTATATGTCTGAGTCAAGCAGAAAAGGTCAGATAAGGTGATGTTAGGGAAATGAACCCTAAGATATGTATTCAAATGTTTTTTTTTCTTTCATGTGATTGATTCTAACACATATATAAGATTGTTTCTTTGTTGCTTTGTATGTCCCTCCCCCACAGTATAACCCCTTCTTTCACTGTGTTTGATGTCAGTATATTTTGTGGATGGGAGGGGGGAAAAGCAAATCGTTTAAACGGGGATACAGGTGGACCCATTGCAACAATGAGATTTGCAAGTCGTTATGTCAAATAATGATCTTTACAACTTTGGTGGGATGCAGGGAGGAGGATGGGAAGGGGAAACAAAGGAGGAGGCAATAATGCTTGATAACAGATGTACTCATTATCTTGCCCATGTAATTGTAACCCCTCTGTACAGTATTTTCACCATAAAAAATAAAAAAAACTTATTAGAAATAAAATACAACACTTAATTTGAAACATGAAAAAAAAAAAAGAGTGAAGTTGTACATAGAGCCGTAGGGGGAAACCTTTCTCTATACTCACTTGCCTCCTGCAGAGAAGAGCTGCCATTCTCTTCCTGCTCCAAGAATATGGCAACCAGATACCAGTGTTCTGAACCCACCTCCTGGCCTGCAGCTCTCCTGCCTTATTCACACCCACACTTCATCCTCCTGAGGCTAAATCGATGAGTTTGGGATATTATTCTACACATCATGCGTATAAACTTAGTTTCCCTCACTTATACACCCTCTTTAAAGGAATCTACCTCACCATTTTGTTATCTAACAAATTGCCAAAGTTTCCACTACAAATAATAGCTATCCCTCGCAACCCAGAGATGGTGATGCCAAATGCTCTCAGTACAGCATCCATCTTATATCATTGGTCAAAGTCAGTTAAAACATGTTATAAAGATGTGTACTTAACTTTTAATTGCTGTAACAAGTCCTTAATAAAAACAACCTGAAGGGAAGAATTCATTATTTCAATCTTAGATTAGAAATTTTACTCTGCCATGTGGGCAGAGTACAGTGGAGCTCACATCATGTCACCCAAGAAGCAGAGTGAATGTTCTCCTTCCTCCCCCTGCTCTTTTATTGCACAAGAGACCACATCCTATTGAAAGGAGCTGTGGACTATGAGGTGGATCTTCCTCTCACAGTCAATTCTCTCTAGAATGTTTCTCACAGACAGTTTCAGAAATACACTTTCTTAATCTGCAAGCAATCCTACCCATTTGACAATGCAGAAGAACTACTAAAAGGGTCTTCCAAAGTATATGTTTTCTTGAAACTTTCATGAAAATGGTAAGTGTAGAAATAAGATTATTTAGCAATATATAGGTTAGCAATATATATGTTTCCTCAGAAGTGTCCATGCTCTACATTCTTATATTTCTGTCTTTAGGACAGGCTCTGGACAAACTAAGCTATGTTTCATCAGATGCCTCATAATCTGTGTTTGTGTATGTGTGTTTGTGTGTGTGTATCTGCACATGATGCATCTTTCTCTTGATATTTATAAATATACACACATATATATGTATGTATGCAGCAATAAATAAATCTATATGCATGTTTTAAAACCTATAGCCCATAGGGATATATGCCACTCATTTTTTAACTGTAAAATTAATGATATTTGAAAAGTCTTTACTGTACATATAAAGTCACATTTTATCGCTCATTTATATATTACCATACATTTATATATTACATTATATAATTCTGTAATATTGGTAATAGTACTAACTATTCCTTGGATGTTTCCATAAATGAACTAAAATGTATTCTATTCATTCATATATTTTGTAGATTTTTGTATTTCTACTGTTTCCGATTGTTTTGTAAATATCTAAAGTGTAGCAATTGGTTTTTAACGAAAATAGTGTGCAATGAACCACTCCAAAAATTTTTGGCATATAACCCAATTACTTATATTCATCAGCAATTCATACTTTTTTTGGTCACTCATGGAGCTTTAACTCAGGACTAGCACTCTCCACTTTAAGCCACATGTCCACTTCTGGTTTTTCAGTGATAATTGGAGGTAAGAGTCTCATGGACTTTCCTGCTGACATCCTCAGACGTCAGCCTTCTGAGTAGCTAGGATTTACAGGCATGAGCCACCGGCTCAAGAGCATTCACACTCTTAATGACCATTGTTCAGACTGGAGCTCTTGTATTGCAGGTCACTCAGCTTGCCTCTGACATGGATTTTGTTTGATCTTCCTCAGTGGCCAAAGAGTTACTTCTAAAGTTCATAAGCAACATCTAGAGACCAAGGTACATAGAGAAATTCAGGTCACAAAATGCCCAACACAGAAACACATTTGAAAAGGTCTTGTAGTCCAAAGCCTTGAGCTTGCTAAGCAATTGTTTTATTTTATTTTTATTTCATTTTATTTTAAAGATGCTGTATAGAGGGGTTATAGTTATATGAGTAAGGCAATGAGTACATTACTTTTCGATCATTGTTACCCATTCCCTTGTTGTCCCACAATCCCTCCCTTCCCCAACCTCCCACACTCCGTGAGCCATACACCTAGGCTTTCTGTTTTAGTTTTGTCTATTAGATAGAGGTAAGACCACGTTCTATCTATCTGTACCTCCCTTGTAGCCATAAGTATAAGGGGGTATAGCACAATGCCTAGATTCCTTTCAGATTGCTTTGTGATAATGATTTGCCAGTCTAGCTTCAACTTCAATCTACTTATTTCCTTCTGTGACTTTTATGCAAAATGCTTAATAATTGTTTAATCTTGATATATACTCAAGTTTCTAAAACTATTATTATTTTGAGGCCTGAGATCATGGTATTGATAAGGAGTTGTGCATATCTAAATAATTTTTTCCAAGTTAAGATCTTCTTAGCCAAAATAAGCATGTGCTAAAGCCTAGTTTCTGAAGCTTTGTATGGATCCTTGTTACCTGATTAAAGTAGAGATTGCTAGTCAGAATATATAGGTGAGTTCCTAGTATTTGTATGTCTGATCCCAAGTACCTGACAGGAACAACCTAGGGGAAGAAAGACAGTATTCATTTGGGCTCATTGTGTCAGAGATTTCAGTTCACCATCCTTAGCTTCCTTGGCCTATGGAGAGGCAGAATATCATGATGTTGGACCATATAATAGAGGCTACTCAACTCATGGCAAACACGAATTCAAAATTATATAGGAAGAGGTAAGGGCAAGATTTAGGCCCAAGGACAGTCCCACAAATGTATTTCCTCCAACTAGGTGCTTTTACCACCTCCCAGTAACACCACCCCATCGTTAACCCATCAAATGATGAATAAACACAGAATCCAGGAGTGTGAAGAAAGCATAGAGGACAGAGCTAACTGAGAGAGACCACTTCTTTGCTACTTTTCCACTGAATGTTGATTAATGTGAATGAGAGAAAGCATGAGTTTGGCTAAAGAAAGAAATGCTGATTGGCTGAGGAAAAATTCCCGTCTGTTCCTTTGTACCATCTGACTGCACAGGTGAAAGTATTAGTATCCCCCGTATTCTTGTTTCACTTCAGATTTGAAGACCCGGAAAATTGTTCCTATTTGCCTCCAATGATAAGATACATTGGGTAAAAATTATAATTAGCAACAATAGCCTTGGAAAAAGTTGTACTAATTAAAGCAAGCCTGACACCTAGTAACATAGGATGTGCCTATAAATCTACAAGTAAACACAATGGATACTAAAAGACAAATCATTACATATAGACATAATTTAACAATAGTCTAAACATTCACACAATGAAAACAAAGGAGTATGTTCTTAGGAACAGAACACAAAGGTTCAATAGCTATGTGCATATGACCATATAAATGATGCTTATCAAAATGAGCTCTAAGACATGTGCTGTTTTCAGTTCTCTCTGTTTTTTCTTCTCTTTTTTCTTTTTTTAATTGTAAAAATACAATTGTAAAAATATAGAGGGGTTGCAATTACATGAACAAGGTAATGAGTATATTTCTTATTGCCTCCTCCTTTGTTTCCCTTTACCATCCCTATGTAGGACAAAAATCAGCATCACATCACCTGGGTTATTATCCTGAGTTCAGAGACACAGAGAGGAAGAGAGTGAGGGCAGAGATGAAAAGTGCTGCCAGGAATCTAAGAACACCAGAAAGCAGAGAACTGATAGATCAAAAAGGACCCTATGTAAAGGGCAGTGTCTTGGTTCAAGTTCCCATCTTCTATTTCAATTAGGCCCTCAGAGTGTAACAACAATAATCAGAGCTTCATGGCACACAGTCCCATTTTGACAACCCAGTAAGTATACGTTGCCACTTTGATATCTTCCTTTGATAACCAGAAATTAGATCTCTGGCATAGCTCTCCTTCAGACATTCTGACAGAAAGGACAATTCAAGCATCAATTTTGTCCTTTGTCTCATCATTTTGTTGTTCCCTTTTCCTTCCTTAATTCAGATAAATGTATATATAGTACACAGGGTACCAAAATAAAATAGAGCCAACAAGGGATAAACCATAAGTGAAAATAGAAAAAAAAATGAGATGTACAAGTCGTTTTGTGGAAAAACGAACTTTACAACTTTGGTGGGGGGTGGGTGAGAATCGGGTGGGGGGGAGAGCAGGGAGTATGGGAAGGGATGGGAAGGGGAAACAAAGAGGAGGCAACAATGCTTGATAAGAAATGTACTTGTTATCTTGCCCATGTAATTGTAACTCCTCTGTACAATATTCTCACAATAAAAATTAATAAATAAAAGAAATAATGCAACAGTGATACTCACAAAACAATATGTTGGAAATGAACCTTTCAACTTGGTGGGGGTGTGATGAGGGAGGGAAAGTGGGAGGAAATTGGGGGAGAGTGTAACAATATTCAACAAGAAATGTACTCACTACCTTACATATGTAACTGTATCCTCATTGTACCTAATCTTGACAATAAAATTGAATTTTAAAAAAGAATCAACTTTCCTTGGAGGGACAGGAGAGAATGATATTATTTTACTCAAATCTGACTTGTTGAATGGTAATTTCTTATCTTACTAGTTAAAGATAATAAAGATGTAATTAAAACGGAATCATCTTTTTCAATTTATATTACCCTCATGACCACAAAAGTTTTAAACTAAAATTCAAAGCTTAAATTTTATAGGCTCTGTGGCTCTCTTCCTCAGATCTATCCTCTTGACCATCATTCCATGACAGGTTATCCATTCCCCAGATCCACAGGGGTCCAACCCTGCTGCTTTTAGGAAGGTGGATGGATTCTGAATATGTGAACAGACAGTCCACACAAGAGTTGTTTTGTGATTTGTGTGGAGAAATGTGAGATGAAGGGTGGAAGTGATCTGCTGACGATCAGTACAAGATGAGGACTAACTATTGCTAAATCAAGCAGAAGAATTGAAGGAGCCTAACTTCAAAAACAGAGCTCCCAGACAATTAAATTTGTGCCCTAAAAAATCTCAATATTGTTGAATTACATGGGTGTCTGGATTATCTAAAACACAAGACACTTGAGTGGAAAAATCAATACAAAACATTGCCTTTTAAAATGAAACAGCTGAGCCGGGCGCTGGTGGCTCACGCCTGTAATCCTAGCTACTCAGGAGGCTGAGATCTGAGGATCGCGGTTCAAAGCCAGCCCGGGCAGGAGACACCGTGAGACTGTTCTCTCCAATAAACCACCAGAAAACCGGAAGTGGCGCTGTAGCTCAAGTGGTAGAGCGCTCGCCTTGAGCTGAAGAGCTGAGGGACAGCACCCAAGCCCACAGTTCAAGCCCCACGACCGACCAAAAAAAAAAAAAAATGAAACAGCTGGGCACCAGTGACTCAGTCTTGTAATCCTAGCTACTCAGGAGGCTTAAATCTGAGGGTCGCAGTTCAAAGCCAGCTGAAGCAGAAAAGTCCATGAGAGTCTTATCTCCAATTAACCACCAGAAAACCAGAAGTGGCACTGTGGCTCAAGTGGTGAGTGGTAGCCTTGACATGAAGATTTCAGGGACAGTTTCCAGTATCCAGTGTCCAGAATTCAAGCCCCATGAAATACACACACACACACACACACACACACACACACACACACACATACACACACACACATATATATGTATGTATACACAATATGCATAAAGAATCAAGAAATCCTATAGTCTGCAGCATGATGGATAGAAGTAGAAAACACCTTGTTAAACAAAGTAGTAAAAACAAAGAGCATCATCTATACTGCTTCTCACTCAAGCAGACTTCAAAAAAGTAAAATGCAATAGTGATACTATGGGGCTGATAAGGGCACAGGATCAGAGCGCAGGAGGTTGAACACAGAAGAAAGATGGAAGACTATGATCAATGCACATAATACACATATACTGAGAAACCCAGAATCCCCTTAATTGTTACAGATATGTACATTAATAAAAAATAGGCTATCAGAAAATAAAGGAATAAAATCTGAAGCAATGAATCCATTCTTTGTATTAGAAGCAATTCCTGCTTAAATTACCGTTATTTATTTTATTATTGCATAAATATCAACTGATGCCACAATTCAGACTCTGGAAGTATTAACTGGCTTTTTCTGACAACATTCTGAGCAGGTGGAGGCAGCAGGAGGAGCAGCTGGGGCAGCCCAGACTCACACTTCAGCTTCCCTGGGAGGTTTTTGTTATGCTTTGTATCACTGTGGGAGGCAAACTGCTATACTGTTGACAGTAATAAGTGGCAACATCTTCGGGCTCCAGGCCACTGATCCTGAGAGTGAACTCTGTCCCAGATTGACTCCCACTCCCACTGAACCTTGATGGAACTCCGGCCGCCAAACTATCTGCATCAAAGATCAAGGGTTTAGGAGCTTTTCCTGGTTGCTGCTGGTACCAGGCTAAAATATACCCAATGTCCTCACTGGCCCTGCAAGTGATGGTGGCAGTGTCTCCTAGAGACACAGATAGTGAAGATGGAGACTGGGTCATCTGGATGTCACACTTGACACCTGGAAGCAGACACATGAAAATAAATATCCACATTAATTATCAAGTTATAAGAAGGCATCCCTGAAGAGTAAGCATCCTGCATCACACTGAGTTGTGTTAATCCCTAGCATTGTCCTTCTTTACCTGGGAGCCAGAGCAGCAGGAGACCCAGGAGCTGAGCAGGGGTCCTCATGTCCATGCTGTGTGCTGACTTGGACTGACTACTGCCTAATGTGAGCAGCCTATGAAGAATTCCTGAGCACACTGGGCTGTGCTGTTGGTGCATGCAAATCAGCAGCAGAGTTATACACAGCTGTCCAGCTGAATCATCTCAGAAACTCTGCACATTCTGAGTCTCAAGGGAACTAGGTCGGGCAACAGAATAAGTTTTAAACACAGAAGAGAATCTCCAAGTTGCTTTCCTGTGATGTGCTCACAACAATGGTAGCTTTGAGGATCAAAGCTTTTCTTCTTATTTCTTTAACTGAGTCAAGACGTTCACTGGACTATTAGATCCAGGAATTCACAAACAAATTTTGCACAACACAAATTTGGCATTTCTTTATTATTATGCTGGACAGAAAGTTTTACAGTAGCTCTGATTCACTGATAATCTATATGTGTCAACTTATCAGCACTGCTGGCCTGTAATGAATTCAATCCATGGAGGTGGAATAAGTGTAGCTGTTGTGTTGATAAGAAAATGCCTGGACTTCTGTACTGTGCTGTTCAGGCTTATTATCTCCTCCATCTCTGAGTTTTTGTCCCAGGTGATCCATACAAGCATGTCCTTTCACAGCCTTTCTCCCTTCATATCTGAACAGCCTTTATAATTTTTACTGACCTAGAATTGTGTATCATTTTATATATCCATGCTGAAGGTTCTCATATTATTCCTTCTGGCTTTTAATCATCTTCACCACAACTACTATGTTCAGAAGCAGAGATAGATTATCTTGAAAGCTAGGATAAACTCAGGTTATCTTGAAACCTATTTTGTGGCCTAAACCTACATATGTCTCCTCTGTTCGGTGGACTCTTCTAGTTCCTGAGAGAACACTGTGCTGCACACCTTGGTAAAGATATTGGGCCAAAGCAGGGTGAGTATGTTGTAATCTCTGAACGGAGTCTTGAAATCAATAGAACATGGAAATGTCATCCATATTGGGAGGAGGCAACATGGGAGAGCTGATTTTCTCTGCAAGGGAGAAATAGCATTGTTGACTCCATTGTAGATGCTGAGATGGAGTGACCCAAGAGGACATCCATATGTGTTGGATTTGCCTGTGCAGTTGTCAGGGCTCAGGAAGTCACTGTTGCATGGGATACAAAGTTAGCTCATCTTATCCATGTTATCACATTCTGAGGAATGTCTGAACAAATCTGGGGGTGGAGACAGGGGGTGTATTATATAATAATGTAAGTGACGTAACACTAAGAGTTTCATATTACCCAGAAGAGTTGTTGATCATATGACTAAATTAATGAGGGAAAATTAGAGCCAATATTCATATTCTTGAGTTAAAAACTGTAAGCTAATTAAATGAAAATTTTATCTATTGTTAGTGACATATTTCAAAGATTTTATACTGAATATTTTGTGGAAAGAAGAAAATCAGAAAATTTTTCCAATAATTCATTTAATAATAACCTAATTTTGTGATGTGAGTGAAGTAATTACCATAAACATACATGTGTATGCATGTATACATATGTATATATGAATGTGTACATATAAATATATATACATATAGATGAATAGATGCACAGGTGAATAATTTTTTCTAATCTAGAAGTAATGATGCTTTAACTTTAATAATGGATAGCACCTTCATTAATTGACCTCATTTCTTCTCTCATAAATAAAGCCAGTGACCCTTGAAGAACAGTTTATTTCTTTATGAAAACAGGAAGAGAAGAAGATGAGTTTGGATCATTTGTTGTCACAAACTACAAATTCATAGTGGATGATGTAAAGGAAGAGTGGAGAGAAATCAGCTAATAAGTAATGCCCATTGGCCAATTTTGTGAGGTTTTGAATATTGAATAAATACCAAAGTATTCCATGAAATAAATTGTAAGTCCTTGGATTAGTAGTGATGTTTTCATTAGGGGTGTGATAGCCATAAACCACCATATATTTCTCCATAAATCTTCACAATTTCAAAGGAAAAAGAACAACTATATAGCAGAGAAATCCAACAGCCAACACCTTAATCTAGAATTGAAATAAAGATCATCAGTAATGATGTCCTTACAGAACTTAGCAGCACTTCAGTACTTTGCTCACAAATATCCATTACTGACAGAACACTGAGGGGGAAAAGGCACAAATCTAATCCAATCTGGTATGTGATCACCATGAGTGATAAGACCACAAAATTTAAGACCAAACTAAAAACCTGTTCCTTGTTGGGTTGATTATTGGGGATGTGGTCTGACTACTTTGTTCTGACTCAACTGGAACCACATTCCTACTGTTCTCTGCTTTCCTAGAGGTTGAATTATAGCTGTGAACCACTATGGCCATCATGACCATTAAAGTATTCTTTTATTTGGAATTTTTGTGTCTTGAGATCATTCATCTACAGCCATCTCTTCACAAGTTCATAAGCATGGTATGTACAGTGACTAAGATTAAAGATTGAGTTCACATGTCTGGTTAAGAGAACATCAGTGACTTCAAACTGAGATCTTTTTGAAAACATAATGACATAGTGAGCTATATCTGTAAAAAAAAATAACCAGTTACGTATTCCTAAAATAAAAATTATAAGAGGGGAAAAAAAGTTACTGGAAAACAATTATTTTTTCAAAAGAGGCAAAAATTAAAGATTAATAAAAGTTTTAGAAAAGGAAAAAAATTTTTTATATATATAAAATGTTCTTCATCATACCAATGGTCCCTTTGTTTCAAAGCAGTTTTTCTTTTGATTTCTTTTAACTGGGACAAGACCTGTCCACTGGAGTGTTAGTTCCAGAAATTTACAGACTTTTTTTTTTTTGGTCGGTAGTGGGGCTTGAACTCTGGGCCTGAGTGCTGTCCCTCAGCTCTTCAGCTCAAGGCGAGTGCTCTACCACTTGAGCTACAGCGCCACTTCTTTTACAGACATTTTTGACATATGTCTTTATTATCCAGAACAGAACATTTTGGAACTGCTTTTGTTCACTGATAACCTTTATATGGCAACATATCAGCACTGCTGTCCTATAAAGCAATCCATAATGGTGAAATAAGAAATTAGACCTCATTGATAAGAAAATGCCTGGACATTGTGTAATGTACAATTCTACCTTGTTCCTCCTTCTTCTCTGAAGATTTTTTGTGCTGATCAGTTCATAAAAGCAAGTCTTTTCAGAGATTGACTCCCTTCATACATGAATAATCTTTTCTACCAACCTAACCTTGTGTATAATTTCAAAAGCTTGTGCTTAAGTGCCTTCTGGGTTTTAAACATCTTCACCATAGCTACTGTGTTCAGAAGCAGATTATTCCTGATAAGGAGGATAAACTCAGGTTATCCTAGAATCTATTGTGTTGTGCAAACCTGCATCTGTCTTCTACACTCCATGGTGTCCTAGTTACTGAGACAATACTGTGCTCATCACCTCTGCTAAAGATATTGGGTCCAAGCAGAGTGAGTAGAACATCAGAAAGGAAGATGATGTTGGCATGTTTGAACAGATTTTTGGAATCATTAGCACCCAGAAATGTCATCCATATGGGGAGCAAGCTACAAGGGGCTTGGAAGCAAGAGTGAGGAGAGCGGATTGTCCATGCAAGGGAGAAATAGCATTGTTGACTCCATTGAAGGTGCTGAGATGGAGTGACACAAGAGGACATCCAGATGTTTGGGATTGGCCTGTGCAGGTGTCAGGACCCAAGGAGTCACTACTGTGTGGGGTACAAAGTTAGCTTAAGCTAAACTAATAAGAGAAAAGAAATGAGCTATCAAGTGCTATTCATTGATGAATTTGGATATCACATCCATTAAAGAAATTGTAAATCCTTGAATTCATAGCGATATTTCAAAAGGAAAACCTATTTGTAAGCTATCAACAAGGTCTCCATGCATTCTCACAAATTACCAAGGGGAAAGAATAACTGAGCAGAGCAATCTACCAGCTATCCCCTTAGTCTAGAACTGGAAGGAAGATTGCTAGTAATGGTAATTCAAAACATGAACCTCCTAACAGACACCAGAAAAACAACACAGCAGCACTTCTGGACTTTGCTCACATATATGCACCACGGAATATAAACCTGTGAGAAAACAAGTACAAATCTAATCTGAGAAACATTCAGCACCATGGTTAGTTTTGGTCACCGATAGTGATAAAACCACAAAATTGGAGGCCAGACTAAAGAAACTGTTCTCTGGTGGCCTAATGAATGAGATGTGGCCTTCCTAATTTTCCCTGACTGACCTAGAAACACATTCCTACCATTGTCTGCTTCCTTAGGAGTCTGAACTACAGGTATCAGCCATCATGCCCAATATGGTATTAATTCATCAATTTTTCTGTGTGTTTTGAAATCATTCACTTTTTACAATCATTTCTTAACAAGTACATGATTATTGTATGTACTGTGACTAAGATTAAAAATTGAATTTACATGTCTGGGTAAGAGAATTTCTGTGACTTTGAACTGAGATATTTTTGACAACATAAAGACAAAGTGACATTTTTCTGTAGAAAATAGCAACATATACAGTTTTTGACCTCTGCTTTTGTACTGCTAGAAAATAAGAATGAATTTGCTTGTTTTTCAGCATATATAAGTTGCACAAAAAGGGTTTCATTGTGACTTTTTCACTCATGCATACAATGTAAATCATCAACTTCATGGCGTTAATCCCTATTCATTATTCCCACTTTTCCCATCTTAAAACCTTTCAACAGGCTTCACGGTTCTATTTTACATATGACATTAAAGCACTTAAATCATGTTCACCTTCATTTCCTCTCCTCCCTCCTCTGTCCTTTCTTCCCAGAAATCCATAGAACCTATTTTGTCTTCCTTTCATTCATTTATTTAGTATATATTAAATACGTGATGGGCTTTCACCATGATATCTCACCTGTGCATGTCTCATATTTCTTGCCTTTTCATTTATCTTCTCTTTTGTTCACTTTTCTTATCTTTTCTTTTCTTTTTGCTGGTCCTGGTCATGAACTCTGGGCCTGGCCTATGTCTCTAAATTTTTATGTTCAAAGCTATCCCTCTACTACTTGAGCCACAGCTCTGCTTCATTATTTTTTGTGATTAATTGGAGAAAGACACTCACTGAATTCCTTCCGAGGATAGCTTTTAAACACTATCCTGAGATAATGTTTAAGTAGCTAGATTTACCACCAGCACCTGGCTCTCACATCATATTATAATCTGAATAATCCATTCCTTAGTCTTTCTTTTAGAACCATCAAAGTTAATTTGAAGTAAGCCAGGCCCAAAGAAATATAGGTTCCATGGTTTCCCTTATTTGCAATAACTAGTATATATCTAAGACAAACAAAGACTGTCAGACAAGTTGATGTTAGGTGAAATGAACCCCAAGATAAGGATTCAAACTTTTTTCTTTCTTGTGATTGTTTCCAACATATTTATAAGATGATTTCTTTGTTGCTTTGTATGCACCTCCCCCATGCTTACACCTCCCTGCTTTCACTGTATTTGATGTTAATATAATTTGTGGAGGGGAAGGGAAAAAACAAATTGTTTAAATTGGGTTACAGTTGGACCCATTACAACAATGAGATGTACAAGAAGTTTTGTCAAAAAATGAACTTTACATCTTTGGTGGGGCAAGGGGTCCAGGGGGTGGGGGATGGCGAGTGGAAGGGATGGTATGGGGAAACAAAGGAGGAGGCTACAATGCTTGATAAGAAATTTACTCACTATCTTGCCCATGTAATTGTAACCCCTCTGTATGGTATTTCACAATAAAAAAGTAAGGATTCACAAGCTTCCTTTGCATTCTTCCCTTCTTAATATTTTAAAAATCAATTTAAATTGAAGTATAGTTATATATTTCTTTATACTTGCATAGTCAGATGTAAGATAGAAATATTCTTCCATTACTGAAAAATATCCATTAGAATTCATAGATCATTTGACAAATTTTCAAGGAGAGTTGGCAAAGATTTCTGTTTACAATACAGTGAATAGTAGAATAGAGAAACGAAAGAAAATTCCAGAGAGGAAGTTCAAACAAACTTGATCCAGAAGCTCATTTGTATACTAAGATATGATCTTTCCCTGCCTCTGTCCTCTGCCTTCCTGTGTGCTACTTATGTATCAGGAGAAGCATTTCACTTGTTGCTAATCAATCCTAGATCCTTGGCATGTACAAACTTCTTTCCTGACATACCACTAGGATCTCAGTTTCTTAATATGAAGCCAAGCCTTAAATAGCCAAGCACACGGCTTCTCAGAAAGCTCAATCTTCTTTTCTGTACATTGTCTTTGCAAAGGATTTTGATTCATAATCCTTAATAGCAAAGTCTTTACAAACAATAATAGCTATTTGGAGTAAGAACCCTATGTGTAATAGGTATATTGTAATAAATAGGTATAATAGATACATTAGAAGAGAAAACACCATTGTCCATTCTTCCATCTGTGAACAAGGCTGTGAGTTAAATATTAGAGAAGGAAAGGGTAGTAAGAGTTCCAAGGAACTGTCATTATGAATTCTAGGGACATAATACATAAAATTACTTTCTCTTCTTTTACCTGTGTACAAATCACCTAAAACAAATTAAGATAGTTTTCACTGACAAAAATGTTGAAAATGGTCAATGATATTATAGTATACTACGTGTGTCTCCAAATATGACTACATAGAGGATCTGAGTATGTTCATGACATTAAACATTCTCTCGGATGATTTCTAATTATAGGGACATGATGGAATGAATAACTAACATCTTTGATCAAAAGGTGATTTGGTTAATCAGTGATATTGCATCAGAGTTTAATTGTAACTTTTTCCCATTCCTCTCCCTCTAATGTTAAGAGATGAGGAGACAGTGTGGTCCAGGAGACCAACAGTCCACTTCTCTTTTATATTCAAATTTTAATTTTTATTGTCAAGGTGATGTACATAGGGGTTACAGTTAATTATATAAGTTAGGCAGTGAGTACATTCCTTGTCAAACTTGTTACCCTCTCCCCCATTTTTCTCCCATTTTCCCTCTACAACAAACCACCCCAAGTTGTACAGAATATTTCCAACATATTGTCTTGTGAGAATCACTGTTGCATTCATTCTCCCTTTGTCTTTTGTCTCACCATTTTTGTTCCCCTTCTTTCCCCTAATTCAGACAAACATATATACAATACCCAGGGTACTAAAATCAAATCCAGTGAGCAGGGGATAAACTATATGGGGAACTAAAGACACAAAAGGAAAAGGAAATTACATAGTACATTAAAAACAACAACAAAGAGAAACCTTTTGTGTCCATGTGTTGGAGTTCATTTCACTTGCCATCATCTTGCTATTTGTTATTTGAATACTAATGTCATTGAATTTTTTCACTTTTTATTTCAATGTACTGTTTGAATTGTTAATAGCTGACCTCTATCTACATAGCATGAAAGTACCAGCGATGGGTCAGGTGTGGAAGAAACACACTGAAAGTTCATCCTAGTCCTCCCAGTTTTGAGACTGCATTCAAACTGCAGCCAGGTCACATCAAGTCCCTTTGCTCATGGCCTCTCTTGGGACTCTGTCACTCACACATGGAGTGAGGGTTCAGAGAACAACTCAGTGATTGAATGGTTTATCATTGACAAGAATCAGTGAACCTTGGCTGTTCTGCATTTTGCTCCCAAATTGCCAGCACTTAGCACTAGCAAAGCATCAAACATTTGCTTATAGATTTCTATAGAATCCTTCACAATTATTTGAAAATATGAAAGGATCTCACACTATGCCACACAGCAATTGTGAAGGTTTGTGATGTCACAAACTATGACACAATGGTCATGACACCTGGTAGTTTGATGTCACAGGGGTCATGAAGTCCCAGTGGATTCCGATATCACATTTCATATCTGAAATATTATAAGCCCAGAAAAAGAATATGATCCCAGAAAGGGCCTAATATATCACAATGGCAGCATGTCACAAAAGTTATGAGGACAGGACAGGTTCATGTTGTCAAAGTGGATTAGTGATATCATAATGGCAATGTGATGTCACAAAGATATTGTGATATCACAATGGTTATGAGGTCACAATGCATTTCTGATATTAATCCACATGCCAAATTTGAAATAGAATGAAATCACAGAGTAGGCATTCAAAAATGTTTATGGTATCACAATGACCATATGATGTCATAATGCTATGATGTCATTGTAGGCTGGTGTCAAAATGAGCTCATGGTATCTTAATGACTATGTGATGTCACATTTATAATGATGTCACTATGATGTTACATTGGCATGTCTGACCTCAATTGTCCTTAGTTCACAATGAGGATATTGGTACACAAAGGGACTGCAATTTCACAAAGACCATGTGTTTTTAGAAAGGTTCTCAGAGATCATAATAGGTTTGGGATGTCACAATGTGATTGTGAAGTCACAATGGCAATGTAATTTCACAATGGTTTTGTGAAAGTGGTGATGAGGTCACAATAGGTTTGTGATGTCATGAGTTTGTAGTATCACAACCACATGTCCAATTTTAATTGCTGCTATTTCCCAATGAGGATGTCAGTTCACAGAAGGTGCTTGAAGTCCCAAAGGCCATGAATTTTCTTAAATGTTATGAGGTCATACTGGGTTTGTGAAAACACAATGGAACAGTAATATCACAATGGCAATGTGATGTCACAATATTATGTCATAATAATGTTTTGGTGTCACAATTATTAGGTGATGCTATATTGGTGATGGGATCACAATATGTTTGTGATGTCACAATATAATGGAAATGTCACAATTGCCATTCATTCACAATGAGTATATGAGTTCACAAAGGGACTGTGATGTCTCCAAAGGTACATGTTTTCACAAATGTGATGAAGTCCTAACAGGTTTTGATTTCTCAGTGTGACACAATGCTCATGATATCTGCCAATATGACATCATAATTTTCATGATGTCACAGTAGATTTCTGATATCACATGTCAAACCTGAAATATTATGAGGTTGAATACAGATTATGAGCTCACAAAGGGCCTAAGATATCACAATGGTAGCACATCACTAAAGTTATGAGGACAGGAGGACAGGACAGGTTTGTGATGTCACAGTGAGTTAGTGATATCACCATGCAACATGATGTCACATTGGTTATGATGTCACAATGGATTTCTGATACCAAACACATACCACATTTGAAATAGCATGAAATCACAGACTAGGCATTCATAATGTGTCTATGACATCCCAATAACAATGTGATGTCCTAATGGTATGATATTGTAGTTTTATAATGTTAAAATGAGCTGATTGTATCATACCAACAATGTGATGTCACACTGGTGATAATGTCAGAAAGGGTTTGTGATGTTACAATGGCATGTTTGATCTCAATGGTCATTAGTTCACAAAATTGGTACACAAAGGGACTGTGATGTCACAAAGGACATATACTTTTTCAAAAGTGCTAAGATGTCATAAAAGATTTGGGATGTCATAATATAATTGTTATGTCACAATGGCAATGTGATGTCACAATGGGATGATACAATGTGATGATATAATGGCATGTCTGATCTCAATTGTCATTTTTTCACAATAAGGATATGGGTACACAAAGGGACTGTGATGTCACAAAAGCCATGTTTTCTCAAAGAAGCTCAAAGGTCATAATATATTTCGGCTGTCACAATGTGACTGTGATTTCACAATGGGAATATGGTGTCACAATGGATTTGATGTCACAGCTGTGATGGGGTGAGAAGGGGTTGGGGATGTCACAACAAGTTTCTAATATCACAGTGACATGTCCCATTTTCACTGCTACTAGTTACCAATGAGGATACAAGTTTACAGAAAGAACTTGAATTCCTAAAGGATATAAATTTTCTGAAATGTTATGAGGTCATAATAAGTTAGTGAAAACAAAAAGGGATGGATATCACAATGGCAATGTGATGTCACACTATCATGTGATAATAATGTTTTGATATCACAATGTGTTGCTTATGTCATACTGGTGTTGAGGTCACAATAGATTTGTGATATCGCAATGGGTGGGTGAAGTCAAAATTACATGTCAGGTCTCAATTGTCATAAATTCACAGTAAGTACATGAGTTCAAAAAGGGACTATGATGTCTCAAAAGGTAGGTGTTGGCACATATGTTATGAAGTTCTAACAGGTTTGTGATGTCACAATATGACACAATGGTCATGGTATCTGACAGTGAGATGTCACAATGGTCATGATGTCACAATGGATTCTTTATATCACATATCTTACCTGAAATAGGTCGAAAACAGACTGTGAGCCCACAACAGGCCTAAGAATATCACAATGTTATCATGTCAAACAGTTCTGAGATTAGAACAGGTTGGTGAAGTCACAGAGGGTTAGTGATATCACAATGGCAATGTGATTTCAAAAGATATTGCAATGTCACATTGTTCATGAGGTCAAAATAGGTTTCTGATATCAACACACATGCCACATTTGAATAGAATGAAATCACAATAGCCATTCAAATGTGTATATGACATCACTGTGACAATTTGATGTCATAATGCTATTATGTCATTTTTATTTTGTGAAGTCACAATGAGCTGTTAGTTTTACAATGACACTGTGATGTCACATTCCTGATGATGTCACAAAGGGTTTGTGATATTACAATGACATTTTTATCTCAATTGTCATTAGTTCACCATGGGGGATGGGTTCAAAAAGGGACTGTGATGTCACAAAGGCCAAGTATTTTTCAAATTTGATAAGAGGTCCTAATAGTTTTGTGATTTCACACTGTTTCTGAGGTCACAATGGATTTGTGCTGTACTAATGAGTTTGTAATATCACAATGGCATGTCCAATTTCAATTGCAACTATTTCACAATTAGGATATGAGTTCAAGGTAGGAGCTAGAAGTGCCAAAGAACAGGAATTTTCTAAAAGGTTATGAGTTCATAATAGGTTTGGGAAAAACCTAGTCCCTTTGTGTGCTAATATTGTAAACTAATAACAATTGAGATCAATCATGCCATTGTAACATCATAAAACCTTTGTGACATCATCACCACTGTGACATCACATTGTCATTATGATACCATCAGCTCACTGTGACTTCACCAAACTACAATGACATCATAGCATTATGAAATGACATCATCAACCCATCACAAACATCACAAACCTATTGTGACCTCATCACTGGTAATTGTGACCTCATCACCAACTAATTGTGACATCAAAATGTTTTGACATGATATTGTAACATCACATTGCCAATGTAATATCACTGTTCCATTGTGTTTTCACAAACCTATTATGCCCTCATAATATTTTAGAAAATTCATGGCCTTTCTGACTTATAGCTCTTTCTGTGAAATGGTATCTTCATTGTGACCTTGTAGCAATTGAAATTGGACATGTGATGGTGATATTACAAATTCATTGTGACATCACTATCCAATGGAGACCTCATCAGCACTGTGACAACACCAACCCTTTGTGAATCACATTGCCCTTTGTCACATCACAAATCACATTGTGACATCCTAAAGCTATTATGACCTCTTAGCACCTTTGAAATAACACATGGCCTTTGGGACATCACAGTCTCTGGATAACCATATCATCATTTTGAATTAAGGACAGTTGAGGTCAGACATGCCATTGTGCCATCATTATTGCTTTGTGACATCATCTCCACAGTGACATCACATTGTCCTTTTGTTTGCAGTAAGCACACTGATCTCCTCCTAGAGGTTCCCTACTACCATTTGCAAATGAAATTTACTGTTTTTGCCAAGGGTTTCTTGATCCCAATACTGGTGCTGCTACCAAAACTCAAACTCCCTTCTTAGACTATTTTTCTTCCAGGGTATCTCTGTTATCAAACACCCACTGAGCAACCATTACCAATACAGATAAGACCTTTCCCTCAAAATCTTCTAACTTTTGAAGCTTTCTTCAAATATCTGGGGCTAATTGGTTAACAAAGGCCATATTTGGGTCTCTTCAATTCTCCGGGGCCTCAGGATCTATAGCCGTATATGTCCTAGGGACCCCTAGAGCCATTCCAGAAAAGCATTAGGGGACTCCCTGGAGAGCTGTAGAGTCTCACTCAGTATAGTTAAATTAGTTGGTTTCCTAGCCACTGCCTGTATCCCTGCTAACATAGTGGTGATAATTGAAAAGCACCTGCTTACCTCGAACACTTTTGTAGTCCCAGCTTGGGCAAGTCTGAGGAAAGATTTGCTCCAAATGGACGGGTTCATCAGTGGGGAAACCATCTGGTACATGGACTGCCTTCAAGGCAATGTGCTGGATTCACTCTCTTTCCTCCCAGGTGAAAAGCACCTGTAAATGTTGCTGACAATCATCCCAGGTAGTTGATGTGTGAAGAATACTGTCTCTAATAAGGAGATGAGCCCCTGGGGTTTATCACAAAAGGACAAATTTTGCTGTTTCCAGTTATACAGGTCAATAGTTGTCAAGGGAACATACATTAAAAAGAAGGCCTGCCAACCATTTCCCCCATGCACCTGTCTCAAGGGTAATAAGGGGACTGTACCACCTTGTACCACCTCAGGATTGTACAAGGAACCACTTCTGGTATCTGGGGACTTAATGTCAGAGGTGCTGATAGCATATACCAGTGGGTCTTCCTCTGAGCGATCCTGCAACACCAGTGGAGAAGATTTTTCAGTTATGAGAAGTTTAGGACATTGTTATCCCATCCTGGAATAAAAGAAGTTAAACAGGACACAGAATTATCAGCAAACACACACAGAAAAATAACCACAGACACTTAACCCACATGTCACACATCTCTTAAAGATGACCCCTGGAGGAGGCCCCAGATGACTTCTCAAGGATGTCCCAAAAGGCTTCCCAAGCAAGCCCCAGATGACCTGCAGAGGAGGTCCCAGTTTGCCTCTTCAGGAAGCCCCAGATGACCTCCAGAGGAGCCCCCAGGTGACTCAGGAGGAGGTCCCATGTGGTCTCTTGAGTAGTCTCCAGATGACCTTACTAGGAGGTCGCAGATGGCCTTTCAAAGAAGCCCCAGATGACTGCTTGAGGAGTCCCAGATGGCTTCTCAGTGAATCCTCCAAATGACCTCTGGAGATGACAGATGTCCTCTCGAGGAAGCCCCAGATGACCTCTGGAAGAGGTCTAAAATGGTTTCTCAAGGAGGCCCCAGATAGCCACTCGAAGAAGCCCCAGATTACCTCCAGTGGAAGTCCAAGATGACCTATTGAGGAGGACCCAGATGACCTCCAGAGGAGGTCCCAGATAGCTTCTAAAGGTAGCCCCAGATAACCTCTCGAGGAGGTCCCAGATGGATTCTTGAGGAGGCTCCAGATGACTTCTGGAGGAGGTTCCACCTTCCTGGAGGCCCCAGATGACTCTCAACGAGGAAACAGATGACTTCTCAAGGAAACCCCAGATGACCTCCAGAGGGGGTCCCAAAAACAGTCTGGCAAGCGTGCCCATACTCACCCCTACAGGGTTCCTAAATGACTCTTGTCCATGTTGGTCTCGGGAATCAAACTCTTGAGGGAGGCTCTCACCCCTGAGGGCTGAGACACTCAACTATGAGGGGATTTTCCAGGGGCCAAGGCCCAAAGCTGTCCAGATGGATTATTTCACTGGGGCCTACAAAAACTATGACCTTTAAAGTATAAGAAAATCTATCTAGGCACATTAAGATAATAAACAGATTTATTTTACATTAGAAAGATGCCTGCGACTACCTTGTCCTGAGCTGGATACACAGAGCCAATAGCATCCTCGACCACAAACCCCAGACCTCCAATGAGCAGGCCTGCCCTTTGTTAATTGGTCTGCAAACCACCAACCCCCAAAATTATGATCTTCAAAGCTCCAAATTTCAAAGGGCAAGGCTTTTGTCCTTTTCCTTTTCCCCCTCCTTCTCTACAGACCTATCCTTCCTTCCAGGTCTTTCCATTTATCCCCTCCACCACTTCATTCTTCTCTTTAGGCCTCTCCACTCTCCACAGGCCTGTCCTGCTCTACCCCTGTGGCAAGTTGCCATCCACCCCCTCCTGCTCTCCCTCAACTTCCTCTCCTCCCAAGTCTTTCTCCTCTTGCTGTCTCAGCACTTCTTTCCTTCTAGGTCTTTCCTCTCCTTCTCTCCCCTTCAGTTGCTCTGAGCACACCATCTATATATAGACTGTACTCCTCCCCCACTTCAACCGGTCACCTCCCTAACGGTTTTCAGCCATCACTTCCCAAACTGCCCACTGCCAAATCACTGCTTGACAGTTCACCATGTGGGGCTTGACACCCTACCCTCTCCAGTAGCATGCCCCACCATCTTAGGTGGCATGCCCCACCCTCTCTGGAGATCTAGACCATGAGGCCACAATAACTATCATTTCCCAGGGATTATAGGGGCTCCACTGGTAATTATACTATTCTCATTGTGAACTAATAGCAATTGAAATTGGATATGTCATTGTGATGTCACCAACTCTTTGTGATATCACTACAAACCCATTTTGACCTCATCACCACTGTGACATCCCAAACCAATTGTGGCATGGAATTTCATGGGACACCAGGATCATGTTGTGACATCCAAAATCTATAATGACCTCTTAGAATCTTTGATAAAACACATGGCCTTTGTGACATCACAGTCCCTTTATGTACTCAAATCCTCATTGTGAACTAATGACAATTGAGATCACACATGACATTGTAACATCAGTAACCCTTAGTGATATCAAAAGTATGATATCAC
Source organism: Dipodomys spectabilis (assembly GCF_019054845.1). Taxonomy (NCBI): domain Eukaryota; kingdom Metazoa; phylum Chordata; class Mammalia; order Rodentia; family Heteromyidae; genus Dipodomys; species Dipodomys spectabilis. The sequence goes on along the minus strand of NW_024870864.1, from coordinate 13,996,578 downwards.
ATTGTCATTATGATAACATCACCTCATTGTGATATCACCTAACTACAATGACATCAAAGCATTATGATATTACCTTGTCTTTGTGATCTTGTAAACACATTTTGAATGCCTATTCTCTGAATTCATTCTAGTTCCAAGGTAGCATGTGGATTGACATAAGAAACACATTGTGACCTCATAACCATTGTGACATCATAATCCCTTTGTGACATCATATTGCATTGTAATATTACTAACACTGTGACATGACCAACCTCTCCTATCTTAATAACTTTTGTGACATACTTCCATTGTGCTATCTTAGGCTGTTGGTGAGCTCATAATCTGTTTTTGACATCATTATATTTCATGTAAGATATTTGATATCAGAAATTCCCTGTGACATCATGACCATTGGGACATCACACTGCCAGACATCATGAACATCGAGTCACATTGTGACATCACAAAAAAAACTAGGACTTCATCACATTTGTGACAACACATGCTTTAGAGATATCATAGTCCCTTTGTGAACTCATATACTCATTGAGAGTTAATGACAATTGATATGAGGGATGCCATTGTGAGGTCTCAAACACACTGAGACATCACAAACCTATTTTGAACTCATCAACATTATGGCATCAACAACTAATTTTGACATGAATACATTATGACATGATATTTGGACATCACATTGCCATTGTGATATCACTCACATTGTGTTTTCAGAAACCTGGTATGACCTCATAACATTTTCGAAAATTCATAGCCTTTGGGACTTCAAGCTCCTTCTGTGAATTGATATCATCATTGTGAACTAGTAGCAATTGAAATTGGACATGTCATTGTAATATCATGAACTCTGTAACATCACAAACCATTGTGACCTCATCACCACTGTGACATTACCAAATCATTGTGACATCTCATTGCCATTGTGAAATCATGAACAAATTGTGATATTCCCAAACTATTATGAACTCTTAGCTCCTTTGAAGAAGATATGTGGCCTTTGTGACATCGCAGTTTCTTTGTGTATCCATATCCTTACTGTGAACTGACATTTTTGATCAGACATGCCATTTTAACATCAGAAACTCTTTGTGACATCATCACTTGTGTGACATCACATTGTCATTATGACACCATCAGCTCATTGTGACATCACAAATCCAAAATGGCATTATAGTTTAATGTCATCACATTTTCATTGTGATGTCATACATCCACTTTGAATGACTATTCTGTGATTTCATTCTATTTCAAATGGGGCATGTGGGTTGATATTAGAAACCCATTGTGATCTCATAACTGTTGTGACATCACTATCCCTTTGTGACATCACTTGCCATTATGATATCACTAACCCACTGTGACATCATAAACTTTTCCACTCCTCATAAATTTTGGTACATGCTGCCATTATGATATTTTAGGCCTTTTATGAGTTCATAGTCTGTTGTTGATATAATATTTCAAGTATCAAATGTGATATGAGAAATCCACTGTGACATCATGACCATTGTGACAGCATGACTGCCAGAAGTCATGAGCATTGTATCACATTGTAACATCACAAACATGTTAGGACTTCATCACGTTTGTGAAAACAAATGCCTTTAGAAACATGTTAGCTCCTGTGTGAACTCATATACTCATTGTAAGTTAAAGCCAATTGAGATCTGGCATAACATTTTGACTTCACCAACTCATTCTGACATCACAAACCTATTGTGAACTCATCACTATTATAGCATCATCAACTAATTGTGACACCAAAACCTTATGACATAATACTGTGACATCGCATTGCCCTTGTAATATCAGTATCTCATTGTGTTTTTATAAGCCTATTATGACCTCATAACATTTCAGGAAATTCATGACCTTTGGAGATTCAAGCTCCTGTGAATTCCTGTCCTCATTTTGAACTAATAGTTATTGAAGAAAGACATGTTATTGTGTTATTACAAACTCATTGGGACATCAGTAAACCGTTGTGAATTCATCACCACTCTGATATCACAAACACATTGTGACCTCAAATTGCCATTGTGTCATCATAATCACATGTGACATCAAAAACCTATTATGACCTCATAGCAACATTGAAAAAAATTGCATGCTTTTGTGACATGACAGTCTCTGTGTATCCATACCTGATTGTGAACTAATTTCAATTGAGATCAGACATGATATTGTAATATCACAAACTCCATTACATCCTGTCAGCTCATTGTGACATCAATGAACTACAATTACATCATAGAATTATTACATAGAATTATTACATGATGTCATACACACATTTTGAATGCCTGTTCTGTGATATCATTTTATTTCAGATGTGAGCATGTTGGTTGACATCAGATACCCATTGTGATCTCATAACCTTTGTGACATCACAATCTTTTTGTGACATCACATTGCCATTGTGATATCACTACCCACTGTGACATCAAAAATCTTTCCTATCCTCATAAATGCTGCTATTGTGATATCTTAGGTCTTTGTGAGCTCATAATATGTATTCAAACTCATAATATTTCAGGTATGTCATGTGATATCAGAAATCCACTGTGACATCACCCACCTAGATGTTATGACCATTGTGTCAATTTGTAACATCATAAACCTGTTAGGGCTTCATCACATTTGTAACAACACATACCTTTGGAGACATCACAATCCCTTGGTGAACTCTGATACTCATTGTGAGTTAATGACAATTGTGATACGGCATGCCATTATGACATAACCAATGCATTGAGACATCACAAACCCATTGTGATCTCATCACCATTCTGGCATCACCAGCTAGTTTTGACATCAAAGCATTATTATGACATGATATTTTGACATCACATTGCCATTGTGATATCACTGTACCATTGTGTTTCCACAAACCTAGGATGACCTCATAACTTTCAAGAAAATTCATGGCCTTTGGGACATAAAGCTCCTTCTGTGAACTTGGATCCTCACTGGGAAGTAACAGCAGTAGAAATTGGACATGTGATTGTGAAATTACAAACCCGTTGTGACCTCACTAACCCACTATGACCTTATTTCCACTGTGAAATCACAAACCCATTGTGAAATCACATTGCCATTGTGACATCATGATCACATTGTGGCATCCCCAAACTATTATGACCTCTTAGCACCTTTGAAAAAACACATGCCTTTCTGACATCACAGTCCCTTTTTATTCCCATCTCCTCATTGTGAAGTAATGACAATTGAGATCAGACATGCTATTGTAACATCACAAATCCTTAGTGTCATCACATTGCTGTTATGACCCAATCTGCTCATTGTGATATCACCAAACTGCAATGACATCATAGCATTATGAATCAAATTGTCATTGTGATGTCATAGACACATTGTGAATACCTATTGTGTGATTTCATTCTATTTCAAATGTGGCACATGGGTTGATATCACAAGCTCATTGTAATCTAATATCTATTGTGACATCACAAAGCCTTTATTATGTCACATTGCCATTGTGATACCACCAAACATCTGTCACATCACAAACATTTAGGACTTCAGAACATGTGTAACCACCCATGCCTTTGTGGAAATCAAAGTCCCTTTTTGAGCTCATAAACTTATTGTGAATTAATGACAATTGAGATACAGCATGCCATTGTGACATCCAAAACACATTGTGACATCACAAACCTATTGTGACCTCACCAACAGTATGGCATCACCAACTAACTGTGACATAAAAACATTGTTATGACTTCATATTGTGACATCACATTGCCATTGTGATATCACTGTCCCATTGTATTTTCACAACCCTATTATGAATTCATAACATTTTAGAAAATTCATGGGCTTTGGGACTTTGAGCACCTATGAACTTGAATTCTCATTGTGAACAAGTAGCAATTGCAATTGGACATGCTATTGTGGTATTACATACTCATTGTTACATCACAAATCCATTGGGATTTCATCACCTCTGCAACATCACATACACATTATGACATACTGAAATTTTATGACCACTTAGCTCCTTTGAAAAAAATACATGGCCTTTGTGTGACATCACAGTCAATATGGGTAGGTATATACTCTTTGTGAACTAATGATAGTTGTGATTAGCTATGCCATTGTAACATTACAAACCTTTTGTGACATAATCAATGTGATAGCACATTGTCCTTTTGACTCCATCAGCTCATTGTAACTTGAGAACACTATGATGACACCATAGCATTTTGACATCACATTGTAATTGTGACATTATAGACACGTTGTAAATGCCTATTCTCTGATTTCATTCTATTTCCATGGTGGCATGTGGGTTCATCAGAAACCCATTGTGACCTCTTAACCATTGTGACATCCTAAATCCATTGTGATATCATATTGCCATTATGATATCACTAACCCACTATGACATCACAAACCTGTACTGTGCTCATAACTTTTGTGACACGCTGCTATTGTGATATCTTAGCTCTTTGGGAGCTCATAATCTGTTTTCGACCTCATAGTATTTCAGGTAAGACATGTGATATAAGAAATACTGTGTGACATCATAACCACTGTGACATCACACTGCCAGATATGACCATTGTGTCACATTGTGACATCACAAACCTGTTAGAACTTCATCACATTTGTGACAACACATGAATTTGTAGACATCACAGTCCCTGTGTGAACTCATATACTCATTGGGAGGTAATAAAAATTGGGAAGTGGCATGCCAATGTGACATGACCAACCCATTGTGACATCAAAAACCTATTTTGACCTCATCACCAGTATGGCATCACCAACTAATCATGACATCAAAACATTATTATGATGTGAAAATGTGACATAATATCCTTCCCATTTGACAACCAGTGTTAGACTTGACTGACATCCACATGGTGGTAGCACAACTCTTATCAATGACCTGGGATGAATACAACACTCTTAACAGCTACACTCTTCCTGTTCTTCCTCAAGCTCTAGGACTACCTTAACAATAAGTACTTCTCAATATTTCTATGTTTCTGGAGATTTGGAAAACTGAAATCATTATTTTACTATTTTAATTTGTAAATTAAACTTTTCTCCTTTGCTGCTTGTTAATACAAGAGGATGAGCAAGTTCTTTGAGATACCATAACTACAAGAATTCTCCAAAATAAATTGAAATGATAGCCACTCAGGAAGGGAGAGGATGCAGAGTAACACAGATAATTCCGAATAAGTTTTTGCTACAATCCTGACTACATCTGTTATATAATGATAAAGCTCAAAAGAAATATTGAAATATCATCCTTTGTTTTTTCCTCCTCAGGTATTTGCAACTACAAGAACTGGCATGTATGACTAAATGTTTCTGTGTTTCATAAACTCTGGGTGTGTGTGTGTATGTGTGTGTGTGAGTGTATTTGAGTGTGTCTTGGGGCTTGAACTCAGAGCCTGGGAAAAGTCCCTGAGTTTTTATACTCAAAGCCAACACTCCACCACTTGAGCCACAGCTCCATTTCTGGCCTTTTGTTAATTATTTGGAGAGAAGCCTCTAAGGACTTTTCTTTTCCTGTGTTGCTTTGAACTACAATCATCAGAACTCAGCCTTCTGAATAACTAGATTTACAGCCATAAGCCCCTGGTGCCAGATACTTGTAGATTCATAAGTCTTGCAGAACACCAGAATTTGAATCTGTACCTCTACACACAGGACAAAGTGTAGCTGCAGAAACCACTGTCCCTCCCCCACAGAGGCAGGCATGTAGGAGGTTTCATACTCAAGACAGGAACATATTGGAGTTGCTGATCGGTTGGTACTACTTGGCAACTGCCTTCAACTGCACACCAGATGATGGTCTTCTCCCCTCAGGTATGCTGCCATTGTAAAGGCTCAGTAGTAGTCATTCTTCCTATCAAATTGGATGTGGAGAAGCACCAGAAAATATAAAAAGATAATAAGTTTAAATGCTAGCATGGATGTGGAGAAAAGAGATTGATAAAACTCTAAAGGACTAAAATAGAAATACATTACTTCAACACAATAAAAGATATATGTGACACAAGTATTGCCAACACCATGCTAAATAATAACAATGTGTAAGCATAACCAAGGAGATGAAAGATCTCTACAATGAAATCTATATGAATGAATAAATAAATGCATAAATGTTCAAATAAACTCACAAATGCACATCTACATTCAGCTTGCTTCTTAGAGAAATGCTTCTCTTCTCTGGGTGAATCTACAGTAGTAGCATAAGCCAGACTCCCCAGAAGTAAGTAGATATGTCACTTGCAAGTCAGGAATAGTATTAACCAGTCTGTGCTTCTGGCCCAGATACAGAGAAGAGTGTTAGAATAAAAAGGATCTTCCCTAGTCTCTTCCATCAAAATAAAGCAGTGATGTTCAGATCTTGGAATCCTTTGAGAAGCATTGTTAGCAGGTGGAGGCAATAGGAGGAGCAGCTGGAGCAGCCCAGACTCACATATTTGCTTTCCTGAGGGTTTTGTTATGCATTACAGTAGGAGGGAAACCAGTACCATGTTGATAGTAATAACTTGTGACATCTTCAGGTTTCAGGCTGCTGCTGGTCCAAGTGAACCCTGTCCAAAACCTACTGCCACAGAACATGAATAGGACCCCAAATTGTAAACTCATTGCATATTAGATTAGGATCTTAGGAGCTTTCCCTGGTTTCTGCTGATACCAGGTTGAATTGGTACCATTGCTCCTAGAGGTCCTACAATGATGGATACTATTTCCTGGAGATGCAGACAGGAAAGATGGAGACTGGGTCATGTGGATGTCACATCTTGCACCTGACATTGGAAACTTAGAAACAAACACTATTACTCTTATTTAAGTTCCCTGATACTGACCAGTACTGGCCACACTGGCCCAACATTTTTCTTCCTTACCTGCGAGTCACAGGAGCAGAAGCCCCAGGAATGAGTAGGGGACCTAGGTCCATGCTGTGTGCTGATTGGGAAATCCTATATATACATCATGGTTAAATATGCACAATATTTGGATACACTGAGAAAATATTTTCCTGTCTAATGTAATAGATAACTTTATATTTTGGTAACTTGCCTTGAAGACATAAAACCAACATTGACTGAGCATTCTCATGGTCTTCTCCACAGTCAAGACCTCCAAACATCAAGAAACTCCTCCTATAGACACCACTCCCAAATTACTCAAGCTGATTCAAAACTTTGGCAAAGTAGCAGGGTATAAAATTAACCCCCCAAAATCAATGGCTTTTCTGTATGCCAACAATGAGAAAAGTGTGGCTGAAATTAGGAAAGCAACTACATTTGTAATAGCCCCTCAAAAAATAAAATACCTAGGAATTAACTTAACCAAAGAAGTGAAGGACCTCTATGATGAAAACTTTAAAATCTTGAAAAAGAAAATCAAAACAGAACTTAGAAAATGGCAAAACTACCATGTTCCTAGATTGGAAAGATTAACATCGTGAAAACGGCAATACTTCCCAAGGCTATCTACAAATTCAATGCGATACCTATCAAAATTCCAACCTCATTCTTCAAGGAAATAGAAGAGGCAATCCAAAAATTCATATGGAACAATAAAAGACCCCGAATAGCAAAAACGCTCCTCAACAGAAAGAACATTGCTGGTGGAATATCAATACCAAATTTCAAACTCTACTAAAAAGCCATAGTAATCAAAACAGCTTGGTACTGGCATAAGAACAGACCTCAGTACCAATGGAAGAGAATTGAAAACCCAGAAATGAACCTACAGACCTATAGCCATCTAATCTTCAATAAGGGAGCTAAAAAAATAGAATGGAAGAAAGACAGCCTCTTCAGTAAATGGTGCTGGCAAAATTGGTTAACTACATGTAGAAAACTAAAACTAGATCCTTATATATCACCCTGCACCAGAATCAACTCCAAATGGATCAAAGACCTCGAAGTCAAAGCAGACACTCTAAAAACATTACAGGATGGAATAGGAGAAACCCTAGGCCTCCTTGGCTCAGGCCGAAATTTTCTTAATAGAAAACCGGAGACACAACAAATCAAAGAAAGGTTGGACAAATGGGATTGCATGAAGTTGCAGAGCTTCTGCATGGCAAAGGACGTAGCTAGCAAGATCAATAGAAAGCCCACAGATTGGGAGAAGGTCTTCACTAGCCATACAACGGACAAGGGTCTCATATATAAAATATACTTGGAATTCAAAAAAATAAATACCCCAATGTTGGGTCTTCGTCCGTCCCACGAAAGACGGACGGGGTCCGAGGAAAGGTAAGTGCGGCGCTCGCCCGTTCCCTAGCCTCCCTCAGCCCAGGAGACAATCAGACACAGCGGGGAGCCAAATCCAGCAGGTAGAAAAACTCGTTTATTAACAGAGAGCAGCCCCTTTTAAAGACAACAAGGGTGGGTGGTATGGTAAGGGAGGAAGAGGAACCAATCACTGTCAAGGTCACACCCTATCATTCACCTGAGCCTTCACGGGCTGGTTAGGCACTGATCAGAAGATCAATTGGGGTCTGCCCACTCAACCCCCTCCCAGCGCCATCTTTGCTGCCCATGTGCTCCACCCCAACAACAAATCCTCAAAGAAACAACTGCCCAATAAATAAGTGGGCTAAAGACTTAAAGAGAAACTTCTCTGAAGAAGAAAGAAGGATGGCCAATAGACACATGAAGAAATGCTCAACCTGCCTAGCCATAAAAGAAATGCAAATCAAAACAACAGTGAGATACCACCTCACCCCAGTTAGAATGGCAAAAATCAAGAACTCTAACAACAACAGATACTGGAGGGGATATGGACAGAAGGGAACCTTACTTCATTGTTGGTGGGAGTGTAAACTTGTTCAACCACTTTGGAAAGTAGTATGGAGGTTCCTCAAAAGACTTCACATAGAGCTCCCCTATGACCCACCAATCCCACTTTTGGGCATTTACCCAAATGTTTACAAACAAGACCACACTAAAGCTACCAGCACAACTATGTTTATTGCAGCATTATTTACCATAGCTAAGATGGAACCAACCCAGATGCCCCTCAGTAGATGAATGGATCAAGAAAATGTGGTATATATACACAATGGAATTCTATGCCTCCATCAGAAAGAATGACATTTCCCCATTTGTTAGGAAATGGAAAAGCTTGGAAAAAATTATATTAAGTGAAGTAAGCCAAGCCCAAGGAAACATAGGTCCCATGGTTTCCCTTATTTGCAATATCTAGTATATATATGAGTTAAGCAGGAAAGGTCAGATAATGTGATGTTAGAAAAATGAACCCTTAGATATGTATTTAAATGTTATTTTCTTTCATGCATTTGTTTCTAACTCATTTATAAGATTATTTCTTTGTTGTTTTGTATGTCCCTCCCCCACAGTATAACCCCTGCTTTCACTATATTTGATATCTGTATAATTTGTGGAGGAGTTGGGGAAAAACAAGTCGTTTAAGGATACAGGTGGACCCAATGCAACTATGAGAAGTACAAGTTGTCATGTCAAAAACCAACTGTACAACTTTGGTGTGGGGTGGGGGGAGGGGATTGCAGGGGGAGGCTGGGAAGGGATGTGAAGGATAAACAAAGGAGGAGGCTGCAATGCTTGATAAGAAATGTACTCATTATCTTGCCCATGTAATTGTAACTCCTCTGTACTGTATGTTCACAAAAAATTAAAATCAAAATTAAAAAAAAAGAAACTTATCCTGTATTTCTGCTAATGGAGAAATTTGTTTTGCATTGTTGAGAATGAAAGGTTATCTAAATGGGTCTAAGACACAGAAAACCACATGCTCTGGGAACCTCAGGATATCAAAGCTCCATTGCAGAGAAGCTATGGGTGAGGAATTTACAATGAATTTACTTCCCTTGGATTTCCCATCACTCAGTGCATATACCTTGGTAGGATCTATGTGGGCACTGAACAAAGAACCACACAGACCACTGTCAGCCTCCTCTCTGACCTGCAGCAATGAGGGTTTCTCTGCTCACCTGGGAATCTATTTCTGAAGGGCTACAAGTTCTCCATATGTAATCCTCTGTCTCTGTCTATATAGCACTTCTTTGGAAGTTTGTCAATAACCACAATTAACCAAGGAAGATTCTTACAGTATAGTAGAGACACTAGTAAGCCAGAGTCCAAGATCTGGAGAAAGGAGAACTGAAACTCAACTCAAGAACAGCTACGTGAGAAGTAGGGAAGAATTGGCTTGTGAGCATAGTGTAAGAGGCAAGTGGGGTGAGGAAACTGAGAAGTCCTCATTCAGAAATGCAGAGAAGAATCATGGAGGTGTCTTTGTATGAGAAACAGAAGGATGTTATTTCAGAGCTGAACCCTCATCCCTCAGCCTCCACTCCACTCCAACACCTGTTTTAAATTCCCAGGCTCCCAGCTGCCCCCTGCAGGGCAGCAGCTACTGTGAGATTGCCCCTTCTAGTGGTGACAGGAGGAAGTTCATGTGACTCAAAGGCAATGAGCTGCTGATGGCTAGAGTGACCTATGTCCAGACTCCCACCCTAACTCTGGTAGACTTGATGACCAGGCAGGGAATGAGCAGGAGTTCAGGATTTCAGGCTTGGTTTCTGCTGATTCCTGTCTGGGATGCTCTTTATATTCTTGCTAGGACACAGGAAGTAGTCTTGAGACCATGTTCCCATAAGGTGTTCACTGACATCTGAGCAGGAGAAAAAAATGGATCTGCATCTACGAAAAAAAAACAATGAAACCCTGCATATAGTCAGTTTTTTTCTGAATCTGATCAGAAAACGAAGCAGGCTCGCACTTTTACTTCCAAGGAAATATTCTCGTTGAATGCAGGCATCCTCAGCATGAAGCCTCAGTCCTGATTCCTCCCCAAGGTCAGAGCAGAGAGAAGAAGAGAAGCAAGGCTGTGACTCCATGTCCAGAAGTCAACTCCTGAGGTAGGCTGACCCATTCAGAGAGCGCTGGTTTGGTGCCTTACTCTGCCTGCATTACCATGGAGAACATAAATATAGTCTGGGCAGATAAATCAACATATTTTTTAAAACGAAAATTCTGCAGGTTGCAAAGTCAGGAGCCATCATCTTTCTAACTGTTCAACTTCTGGCAACATCCTGAGGCCCTGATACCTTTCACAGACACAGAGACAGAGACAGACAGAACAACCAATGCCTCATCTCCTAATGGTATTAGTACTACGGGGTTTACTACAGCACCATTGACCTCACATGACCTCACACACTTCTTAAAGGCCTCTTTTCCAAGGACACATATCTCTGGGTAAAATGAATCAATCCTTAAAACATGGCCTGTGCTGAGAAAGAAAGCAGGAAATAGAGGCAGGCCCAGCTTCCAGTCTCCAAATACCAAAGACAGAAGACATTTTCCCCACAATTCAGCCTGCTGACAGCTCCTCCTGAGTGTCCCTTATCATAGTCAAATGCCCAAGCTCAGAGCCTCTTCATTGATGATAAAACACTAATTCTATGGCTTCCTTATGATTACTAAACAGCATTTTTGTTTATTGTGCAGTTTCTCTCCCTTCTAGTGGTATTTTTTAATATTACATCTTACAAATCCAGGATTTTTTTTATTTTGAAAAATACTGTACAGTGGGGTTACAATTACATGGGCAAGATAATGAGTACATTTCTCATCAAGCATTGTAGCCTCCTCCTTTGTTTCCCCTTCCCATCCCGTCCCATCCTCCCCCCGCCCCCCACCCAATCCTCCCCGGCCCCCTCTTCCCCGCACCAAAGTTGTGAAGTTCATTTTCAACTTAATGACTTGTCCATCTCATTGTTGCAGTGGGTCCACCTGTATCCCTATTTAAACGATTTGTTTTTCCCCTTCCCCTCCACAAATTATACTGATATTAAATACAGTGAAAGCAGGGGTTATACTGTGGGGAAGGGACATACAAAGCAACAAAGAAATAATCTTGTAAATGTGTTAGAAACAATCGCATGAAAGAAAAAAAAACACTTGAATACATATCTTAGGGTTCATTTCCCTAACATCTCCTTATCTGACCTTTTCTCCTTGACTCAGACTTTACTGGATATTGCAAAAAAGGGTTTTTTAAAGGAAGAATTAATTACGAATTACACTTTAAAATGTCTTTTTATCCTTTTCTATAGATTAAATTCAGATTGCTTGGTTGGGGTTTGTGTGTGTGGGGTGTGTGTGTGTGTGTGTGTGTGTGTGTTCATCTGTTTATGGAAGTACTGGAAGTCAAGGACTAGGTGCTGCCCTTAGCTCTTTTGCTCTAGGCTGTTGCTCTACCTCTTCGTAACTCCACTTAAACCTATTTTGCTGGTTAATCAGAGACAGGGTCTCATAGTCTTTCCTTCCCAAGTTTCTTCGAACTCTGATCTCAGATCTTATCCTCTCATCCTTAGATTTCAATAGTACCTGGATTAGATTGCATATTTTTTGGGAAAAGTAATACAGAAAGAATACTGTCAGTATGCCACATCAGGAGTTACATAATTGTAACCTATCTTATTTTTTCTGGTAGTAATAATTAGGAAAATGAAGATGTTTTAGGCAAGATATATCTGGCATCATGGTGGCAGCTTTCATTATTTTTCCTATTTGGTTTGTTCACAGTTTATTAAGAATATTCTATTCCTATTGGAGTCTGTATCTTCTGTCTGTATTTTAGGTTATCCTCTTCTTCCTCAGTGATTCTATATGCAAAGTTTTAGCCCCTGGTATTGCATTATAGAGAGTTTTGGCTTCAAACTGAATGAATATTGTTTTGTTTAACCTGAGAAATGTTTAGTGAGATAAAATTCCACTTTTTCCAGTAGTATGTGTGTTTGAAAGAGAGAGAAGGGCAATGGAGAGAGAGACAGAGAGAAAGAAAGAGAGAAAGAGAGCATGTCCGTGGTTTGCTAGTAGGAAGTAGAAAAATAGAGCTAGGAAGTCCACAAAGTTGAAGACAGAAAAATGAGAGATAAAAGCTGCACAGAGATCCCAGAATCTCTTCAAGTCACCCCTGGGATTCTACCAAATATGAATCATTAAATGCATGTGGAGAGCTGAAGTGATAAAGGAAAATCTAACTCTCTTTGTTGCACAACAGGTGCATGTGTGGAGAACCAGTGGCTCTCCCTGTGCTTGTCTGACTTGAGTCATGATGTCTTACAGGGTTGCTTGTGTTGGCTTCCTGAAGTCAGTGTGCTGGGGAAGTATGATAATTCGACAAAAAAGAACCTGTTGCTCTTCATGTAGGTTGTTCACTGTTCTTAGTTATAGATATCAAGTGCCTTCAGCACCAATGGACTTATGAGGTATATTTTTGACACAAACTATTGAATTCTTAAATCAAACGTTCTGGAAATCACGCTAAGAGTGGAGCTGTAGGGGGAACCCCAGCTGTCTGAGGCTCTATACTCACTTGCCTCCTGCAGAAAAAAACTGCCCGTCTCATCCTGCTCCAGAAATACTGTACCCAGACACCAGTGTTCACAACCCATCTGCTGTCCTGCAGCTGTCCTGTGCTGTTTATATCCACATCTCACTCTCCGGAGGTTAAATCTATCAATGCAAGAAGTTTTTCTACACATTCAGCTTATTTTTCTTCACTGATAGTTATTTTTGCCCATTTAAACAGTCTCTTAAAAATCTACCTCTACATATTGTTGCCTAATAAGTTACCAAAGTTTCTACTACAAATAAGAGCTGTCCTTTTCAACTAAGTGATAGTGAGTCCAAATGCTCTCAGTTCAGCATCCATCTTCTATCATAGTCAAAGTAAGCTAGAACATGTTATAAAGATAGGTTAACTTTCCATTGCTGTGACTAAGATCTTACTAAAAGCAACTTGAAGGGCAGAATTCTTTTTTTTACTGTTGATGGGAAATTAAACTTTTATTGTAAAAATACTGTACAGAGGAGTCACAATTACATGTGCAAGATAATGAGTATATTTCTTATCAAGCATTGTAGCCTCATCATTTGTTTCCCCTTCCCATCCATTCCCATCCTCCCTCAGCCCCCCCTCCCAATCCTCCCTACCCCTCACCCCCCGAACGAAAGTTGTAGAGTTTGTTTTCTTTTTCTTTTTCTTTTTTTAAAATATTTTTATTGTGAAAATATCATACAGAGGGCTTACAATTACATGAGCAAGGTAATGAGTACATTTCTTTTTTTTTTAATTGTGAACATACTGTACAGAGGGGTTACAATTACATGGGCAAGATAATGAGTACATTTCTTATCAATCATTGCAGCCTCCTCCTTTGTTTACCCTTCACATCCTTTCCTAGCTTTCCCCCCGTCCCCGCACCCAATCCTCCCCCCCCAACAAAGTTGTAAAGTTCGTTTTCGACATGATAGCTTGTACTTCTCATAGTTGCAACAGTACCACCTGTATCATTAAACGACTTGTTTTTCCCCTTCTCCTCCACAAATTATACCGACATCAAATATAGTGAAAGCAGGGGTTATACTGTGGGGGAGGGACATACAAAGCAACAAAGAAATCATCTTATAAATGTGTTAGAAACAATCGCATGAAAGAAAGAAAAAAAACATTTGAATAAATATCTTAGGGTTCATTTCCCTAACAACACTTTATCTGACATTTTCTGCTTGACTCAGACATATACTAGATATTGCAAATAAAGGAAACAATGGGACCTATCTTTCTTTGGGCCTGGCTTACTTCACTTAATATAATTTTTTCCAAGCCTTTCCATTTCCTAACAAATGCGGCAATGTCATTCTTTCTGAAGGAGGCATAGAATTCCATTGTGTATATATACCACATTTTCTTGATCCATTCATCTACTGAGGGGCATCTGGGTTGGTTCCATATCTTAGCTATGGTAAATAATGCTGCAATAAACATAGTCATGCTGGTAGCTTTATTGTGGTCTTGTTTGAAAACATTTGGGTAAATGCCCAAAAGTGAGATTGCTGGGTCATAGGGGAGCTCTATGTGGAGTCTTTTGAGGAAACTTCATTCTACTTTCCAAAGTGGTTGAACAAGTTTACACTCCCACCAACAATGCAGTAAGATTCCCTTCTGTCCACATCCCATCCAGAATCGGTTGTTATTAGATTTCTTGATTAAAGCCGTTCTAACTGGAGTGAGGTGGTATCTCAATGTTGTTTTGATTTGCATTTCTTTTATGGCATTTCTTTTATGTATATTGGCCACACTTCTTTCCTCTTCAGAGAAGTTTCTTTTTAAGTCTTTAAGTCTTTAGCCCACTTAGTTATTGTGCAGTTGTTTCTTTGAGGATTTGTTGCTGGGGAATTTAATTTTTTGAGTTCCAGGTATATTTAGATATAAGAACCTTGTCTGTTGCATGGCTAGTGAAGATCTTCTCCCAATCCGTGGGCTTTTTATTCATCTTGATAGCTATGTCCTTTGCCATTCAGAAGCTCTGCAATTTCATGCAATCCCATTTGTCCAAACTTTCTTTGATTTGTTGTGTATCTGGGTCTCTATTCAGAAAATTTCGACCTGTGCCAAGGAGACCTAGGGTTATCCTCTTCCATCCTGTAATGTTTTCAGAGTGTCTGCTTTGGCTCTGAGGTCTTTGATCCATTTGGAATTGATTCTGGTGCAGGGTGATATATAAGGATCTAGCTTAATTTTCTACAAGTAGTTAAACAATTTTGCCAACACCATTTACTGAAGAGGCTGTCTTTCTTCCATTTTATTTTTTAACTCCCTTATCGAAGATTAGATGGCTATAGTTCTGTAGGTTCATTTCTGAGTTTTCAATTCTATTCCACTGGTCCTGAGATCTGTTCTTGTGCCCGTACCAAGCTGTTTTGGTTACTATGGCTTTATAGTAGAGTTTGAAATTTGGTATTGATATTCCCCCAGCAGAGTTCTTTCTGTTGAGGATCATTTCTGCTACTTGAGGTCTTTTATTGTTCCATATGAATTTTTTTATTGCTTCTTCAATTTCCTTGAAGAATGAGGTTGGAATTTTGATAGGTATCGCATTGAATTTGTAGATAGCTTTGGGAAGTATTGCCATTTTCATGATGTTGATCTTTCCAATCCAGGAGCATGGGAGTTTTTGCCACTTTCTAAGTTCTGTTTTGATTTCCTTTTTCAAGTTTTTAAAGTTTTCATCATAGAGGTCCTTCACTTCTTTGGCTAAAGGGCAGAATTATTTACTTCAATCTTACATTAGAAGTCGTAGTCTGCCATGTAAGCACAGTGTAGTGGAGTTCACATCATGACCCCCAAGAATAAGAGTGGATATTCTACTTCCTTCTCCCTCCCCTTTTCTTGCAGAAGAGAGCGCAGCCTATTGGAAGGGGCTGTGGACAATGGTGTTCATCTTTCTCCCTTAGTCAATTGTCTCTCAAGAAACTTTCACAGACATGTGCAGAAGTGTACTTAACCTACAAGTAATCCAACCAATGTGACAATGCAGAAGAATCACCTGAGAAGTCACCAAACTTACTTCTGTTTTCTTAAAACTTTCATGAAAATGATAAGTTTAAGAAGATTATTTAGCAGTGTATATATGTTTACTCCAAAGTCTCCATTTTCTGCATTCTTACATATCTTTCTCTAGAAAAGGCTCTGGAAAAACTAGACTACCTTCATCAGATCCCTAATAATGTGTGTGTGTGTGTGTGTGTGTGTGTGTGTGTGTGTGTTGTGTGTGTGTGTGTGTGTGTGAGAATGTGTATCTGCACATGATGTATTTTTCTCTGAATATTAATAAATATACATATATGTGCAGTAATAAATAAATATTTGTGCATGTTTTTAAAATACATGTTCCATAGAGAAACATACCCATATATGTATGAATATGTCATCTATTAACTGGGCAACACTGTGATCCACCTGCTCCCCGCTATTCATTTAAAATCCTAGCTACTCAAGAACCTGAGATCTGAGGCTTTCAGTTTAAAACCAACTTAGGCAGGAAAGTCTATGAGACTCTATCTCCAGCTATAATCACTGGAATAACACAAGTGAAACTGTGATTCAAAGTGATAGAGACCTAGCCTTGAACAAAATAGCTCATGGGCAGTGGTCAGGTCCTGAGTTCAAGTCCTAAGACCAACAAAAATGCATGAATAGCTGATGAATATAAGTGCTTAGGGTTGTATGCCAAAAAGGTTTAGGTTTGCTGGGTGCCGGTGGCTCACATCTGTAATTTTAGCTACTAAGGGAGATGAAATCTGAGGATCACGATTCAAAGCTAGCCAGGGCAGGAAAGTCCATGAGATTCTTATCTCCAATAAACCACCACAAAACTGGAAGTGGCACCATGGCTCAAGTGTAGAGCACTAGCCTTGAGCTGAAGATCTGAGGGACAACACCCAGACCCAGTGTTCAATCCTAAAGAACGACCAAAAAAAAGTTTTGGGGTGGTTCACTGCACTCTATTTTTGTTAAAAACCAGTTGATTAAATATGGATCTTTATAAAAACAATCAGGCAAGAATGAGAAAAACATCTACAAGATATATGAACAAATAGAACTCATTTTAGTTCATTGATTGAAATATCTGAGGAACACAGCATTAATATTACCCATATTGCAGTTTTATATAATATACTATAATGTATGGTAATATATAAATAGAGCAACAAAAAGGAGACATTTCATCCACTGCCACAGAACCTGGATTGAGTCCCAGATTGCAATCTAGTTGCAAAATAAATCAGGAACTTAGGAACATTCCCTGGTTTCTGCTGGTACCAATGTAAATAATTGTCAATGCCCTGATTGGCCCTGCAAGTGATGGAGACTCTCTCTGCAAGAGATGCAGACATGGATGGCAACTGGGTCAACTGAACATCACATTTGGCACCTGACAATGAAAACATAAAATCCATTAGCCATTTAGTAAATTATGCATTCCAAGAAGAGCCAACTAATCCTTAGCGTTGTCCATCCTTACCCGGGAGCCAAAGCATCAGAAGCCCCAGGAGTTGAGCAGGGTTCCTCATGTTCATGCTGTGTGCTGACTGGAACATTCTACTGAACAGTGTGTAAACAGCTTATCAAGTACTTGGGCCTTGCTCTGGGGAAGATGCAAATCAGCAGGGGCTGGGCCAACTGCAGGGTGTCAGATCTCAGTGACCAAATAGAGACTTAAGGACACCATATGGCAAATTTGCCTCTATATAGGTTCCTCTCTGATAATGGGAAAAAAGATTGATTCTTTTTCATTTAAATATAAGTAAATGATATCACATTAAAACTGGGAGAAGTAAACTAAAAACCAGTCCGTTACTTCACATGGCACTGAGTAGCTGTTACTTAAGTTGCAAACTCCACAGCTAGCTACATGACAGATGACTCTGATGTTTGTTCCTTTGTCAAAAGTTTAATTGTTATTAGGCTGGTCTCATATCCTTCTTTTTTGGACCCCCCAACTTAGCCCATGTGTGGCCAGCTCAAGGCTCCTCCTAGTGGCATAGCTGTTGTTGCTTGATGACTTACCCATTCTCTCTGAAGTACCATGGGTAGTTCAAATAGCAGCATTCTCTTAGGGCAGGGGAAGCTGCAAAGGGAGCATCTGGCTGGACATAGCCACCTGTGATTCTGGGGCTATGGGCTTAACTGAAACTTCACATTATTGCTTTGTTGCACGCTGGACACTGCCAGGTGCCTGCTGCTTGACCTCAGTTTAAATAAGGGACTTCAAGACTAGAAAGGATGGTTGTTTTCAGTTTATTGCATGAAGGAGTTACACTAGTCCAAATTAAAAGCGGACCCTAAATGGTTACATTATGCAAGCTGTGAGGTTTTTAAACTTGTGACAAGGGAAAGGAGGAAATTCTACTCATTGCAAGGAAATCCTCACTTAAGCTTTAGGGAGCTATAACCAGGTAAAACCTATGAACCTTCAACTGATCATCCTTAGCCTGTCCAAGCTCTACCAGGAACTGGCATATGTTCTTGTGCTGGTCACCCTGTAGCTGAATTACTTCTCCATATTCTGGATGCTTAATTACAGCACTATTGCAGGCAAATTTCTTCTTAAACACCTTCAGTAGTTTCTTTTTATCATAATAGTCAGTGATCTCTTGGACAGTAGTAAGGGTCTTCCTGCCATTTCTCTATTGAATTCTTCATTTTTTTTAAATGTTTTTATTGTGAAAATAGTGTACATAGGGGTTACAGTTACATGAGCAATGTAATGAGTACATTTCTTATCAAGCACTGTTGCCTCCTCCTCTTTTTTCCCCCTCCCATCCCTTCCCTCAGATCTCCACAACTACACTCCTCCCCCCAATAGCGTCTTGTATACCTCATTGTGAAATGTGTCCACCTATACCCCTACTTAAACAATTTTTTTTCTCTTCTGCTTCTCAAATTATACCAACATCAAATACAGTGAAAACAGGGGTTATACCGCAGAGGAGGAACATACAAAGCAAAAAAAAATGTGGTACTTTATATATACATTAGAAACAATAGCAAGCAGGAAAGAAAAAAAACTCTTAGATATAATCCTTGGAGAGAGCAGGAAGCAGGTCATCACCCTTACTTGCATCAGCAAAGGGATCGACAGGGTGAAGGTTCTGAATAGGAGACAAAGGATAAGATTCCATTTCCTAAATTATATTAAATGAAGTAAGCCAGGCCCAAAGAAAAATAAATACCATGGTTTCCCTTATTTGCAATATATACTATATGTCTGAGTCAAGCAGAAAAGTACAGATAAGGTGATGTTAGGGAAATGAACCCTAAGATATGTATTTAAATGGTTTTTTTCTTTCCTGCGATTGTTTCTAACACATTTATAAGATTATTCTTTTGTTACTTTGTATGTCCCTCCCCCACAGTATAACCCCTGCTTTCACTGTATTTGAGGTCAGTATTATTTGTGGAGGAGAAGGAAAAAAGCAAATAATTTAAATAAGGATACAGGTGGACCCATTGCAACAATGAGATGTACAAGTCATTTTGTTGAAAAATGAACTATATAACTTTGGCCCGGGAGTTGGGGGGTGGGGGGGGAGGGAAATGGGAAAGAATAAGAAGGGGAAACAAAGGAGGAGGCAACAATGCTTGATAAGAAATGTACTCATTACCTTACCCATGTAATTGTAACCGCTCTATATGGTATTTTCAAAATAAAAAATAATAATAATAAAGAAAAGATTACTTACATGAACCTAAAAAAAAAAAGCTAATGAGCCAGTTTGGAAAGAACTGTCCACCCAAGGGCATACTGGGGCATTTCAAAGAAAAGGATAAAATAAACTTTAAAGACAGATGATTTCACTGGTAATCAGGAAATTCAAACCCCAGAAGACTTGAAGACATACATAATCTGCCAGGACTCAGGGTTGGCAAGTCTGTGAAGTGATGGATATTTTCCTAGAGTTCTGGTGAGCACTGAAAATTGGCTTGAGGACCTTGGAAGAAACCAGGGCTGCCATGTAAAGTGGGAGATGTACCTTTTGTACATGGGTTGCCACACAACAACTCCTCTCCTGGTTATACAAGCCTGAAACACCTTGCTCATCATCTCCAGAAGAGGGAAACAACAGCCATCATCCAGAAACAGAAGTCACTGGAAACATCTCAGGGTCTAGCCCAGGAGAAATAAACTGTCCTGCATTCACAGAAATGGAATGCTCTATGTAACAAAAATGAACTACAGCCATATGCATTAATGCAGGTGATTCTGAGAAACATAATGTTGATGTTCAATAAACCACTGAAAAATCTAGGAAGTATAATCCCATTTTTATAAACTTACAAGATGCATTATTTGTATTTATGTCACCCTAAAGAAAAACAAAGAAGATACTAATACTATTATTCTGAACAAGCTTTCGTAAAGGGAGAAATCCAGACTTCAATGTTACTGAGAATGTTATTTCTTAGGCCAGGTAGTCAGTAAGTAATATTCATTTTATTATTTGTCAGTAAACAATATATCTATATCCAAGATTCTCATTTGTCTATAGTGTATAATCAATAAGTATTTAAATAGCATTCTAATTTATTATGAAATGATGTTTTGGCTATCATTTACTGGTAAAGATGACCTATATTAAACGCTAAGCTTATGTGTGACAACAAAGAATAAGGGTTCTGATAAATACAGAAATCCCTCAGACTTTTTGGTACATATTTAAATTAGCTTTGTGTTATGGAGCTGAAAGGTGTGCCAGAGAGTGAATCTTTTCTCTGCTGACTGCAGGAAGGTGTTCATTTTCTGTCTGGATTGAGATTGGCACCCTTCGGATGGGAAAGCATGGGAGGACAGCATTCCTTCTCCATTCCCTTAAGAGGTGTGTTCCCACGGGCTGCTTGAAATCCTCTTATTTACCTTCTGGGTGCAATCAAATTGTCCTTGTCGGTAAGCAGGTTTGAAGAATTTTTGTGTATGTAAGAGGATGGGTTCATGGTTATTGGAAGAAAAGTTGAGATAGAGCATGTTAGGATTTTGTCCTTCAGACATCCTTTAGAATCTGTGGAGAATCCTATAAACACTGAAACATTAATCTAAGGAATACACCAGGTTAGGATGAATAGTAAGACTAATGTTCAAACTCTGAAGACAGAGAGACCTCTAGATCTTAAATTGTTGATAATGTTGACTACATTCTTCAGCAAACATAAGAAGTCTTACAGAAAGCCAAGTATGGTGGCCCATATATGTAACCTCAAGAAAATACTCCCAGGAGGAGGCAACAATGCTTGATAAGAAATGTACTCATTACCTTGCCCATGTAATTGCAACCCCTCTGTATGGTATTTTCACAATTAAAAAAAAGAAGTGAACAAAATGAAGAATTACCCCCCCCCAAAAAAAATAAAGAAAGAAAATATTCCAGAAAAGAGACTAGAAAAGAGAGAAAGAGAGACAATGAAATAGAAGAAGTGGTTAATTTGGAATATAATTTCTCTTGTTAGTAAGGATTTTGAACAAATAAACTATGGGGAATGATTATTTTCTAAGAAATTTTCTAACAATAGAAATGTGGAGGATGGAGAATGAGTAATTTCAGAGCAAGAGAGTTAAAAATAAGATCCTAAAGCCTTCCTATTAAATGTTGTTTGATAACATATTTCAAGTTTGGGATATAGATAGATAGATATCCACATATATATCTGCATATAGAGTGGTATATCTGTGTGTGTATACTCATATATATACATAGGTAAACATATAAATGTATATAAGGATAAATGTATAAATTATATATATATACATATGTATATGCACAAGACAAATGGCCACTAGCTTCAGTTAGATTGGTGCAGAAGTGATCAGCAGTTCCCTAAACAATTATCCAATCTGAGAAATGAAAACTCACCTCAGGTGATGAAAGACGTGGAGGAATCTCTGCCATCTACCGAAGCTGCTTCCTACTAAACCAGAAGGAAGAAGCTAAGATCAGAACACACCCTAACAGCAGGGAGGGTTAGGATATCAGTGTTGATGGTCCACACCTGTGGGACAGTCTATAGGTGGCCAACTCACCAGGTTCCAAAGCTGAAGTTTAACCTGGTCTTCCCAGTGGGACCCTGTCACTGAAACCCAGCAAGCAAATAAAATGGTTCCCCCAAAGCCAGAAGTCTCACAAGCCTACAAAGAACCAAGAAAGAGGAAGGAAAAGCTGGGAAAAGACATTTAACTGTACACACACACATACACACACACACACACACACACACACACACACACATATACATGCAATATATGTTTATTTTATTGGTTTCTGCATATGTATATGTACATTTATGTGTATATATGTATGCATGTGCACATATTACATAAGGGAAAATATACTTACATATACACTTATCTCTAGAAGACCAATAGCCACTGGCTTCAGTTAGATTAGTTCAAGTGTGAGCAGCAATTCCCTAAACAATTATCCAACCTGGGAACTGCCAACACACAGCAGGTGATGGAGGAGATCAAGGCACTCTCTCCCATCTACCCACCTGCTTCCTACCATAACAGAAGCAACAAGCTCAGATCAAAACACACCCTAACCACAGGGGGTAGGAGCTCAGTGTTGATGGTCCACACCTGTGATCAGCCTACAGGCAGCAGATTCACCAGGTTCCAAAGCGCCAGTCCAACTTGGTCTTCCCAGTGTGACCTTTTCTCTGAATCAAAGTAAGCAAACAAAACAGTTCCTTAGCAAGCCAGTAGCCCACAACCACAAAAGGAACAACAAAAGAGGAAGGAAAGACTGGGAAAAGACACTGGCCAGTACAGATTTGCATATAAATGTATATATATGTATGTAAAAACTATATATAATTATATATAACTATATATGCTTGTGTATATATACGTATGTATAAATGTTTGCACATATACATAGGTTAAAATACACACATACACACATAATATACATATTTATTCATTCATTTATATATTTATTAAACTTGACCAGGCAAATGGCCACTACCTTTAGTTGGATTGGTACAGGCGGGATCAGCGATTCCCTCAGCAAGTGTTCAATCCCGGAAGTGCCAACGCACATCAGGTGATGAAGGACATTGAGATCAAATCGGCGACAATGGCCCTGGAGTTTGTGGAGCAACTACAAAAGTATGTCTAAGGTTATCTGTTATCTTTAAAGGTGGAAAATACAGGACCAGATAGAGAGGATCCTGTAAACAGGATGGAGACAAAGGGAGTGTAGTGGAAGTTGCCAGTTGCACTATCCCCTGGTCCCCCAGGTCAGAGGAATAGTGGGGGATCTCTTGATATAGGAGGTCCGGACAAGAAGGTCAGAGCCCACACTTGGCCTTGGGAGTTGTACGGAGGGGACTTGTGGAAGGTCAGGCAAGGTGCTTCATGGGAGACCCCCTGCTAGGATGTAAGGGTGTGACAGGCTTGAGACAGGGAGGGGCTTACAGGAGGAACTGTGGGAAGAGGTGGGGCAGTAAGAGTTTATATAAGGCAGGCAGCTGGTGGGCAGGGTCACTCTGGACTCGGCTGCAGAGAGGACCAGGAGGAAGCCTACGTGCCTCACAGCGATCGACCAGAACAAGAGCCCCAGAGCACGGTGAGTGACCCACGGCATTCAGGAAGCCAGGTGAGTGGCCTGGGCATCTCTGTAGACATAGACGGGGTTGGCAGAAGGATGGAGGCAGCCCAGTGGGAGTGCAGAGCCGTGAGGCAGATTCAGGAGTGCCTGGCCTCCAGCACAGACGTCGACGAGCTATACAAATCCTTGAGGCTGCTCTCAGTCATGCCCATCACGGCAGAAATCCTTGCCACCACGGGTGTCAGAGAGACAGTGAAGGGTTTTAGGAAGTACCACCAGGTGGGCAGTTTGGCCAAGGAGCTGGCCAAGCGCTGGAAGACCTTGCCTGTGCTGAGGCGCAAATCAGAGGCTCTGAGCCAGGTTCCTGAGCAGGATGGCAGTCAAGAGCCCAGGAAGGATGATCTGGGCGAGTTGGAGTGGAAGCGGATGAGGGATCCGGAGCCAGAGGACATGTTGAAGTCCTCAAATGTGGATGCGTTCTCTCAGCGTAGGGCGAGTAACCCGCAGGATTCAGGAACCCAGGTGAGTGGGCCCAGCATCTCTGTAGACATGGTCGGGGGTGGCATCGGGATGCAGAATGCCGAGTCTGTGTGCGGAGTTGTGCGGCAGCTCCAGGAGCGCCTAGCCTCCAGTACAGACACGGACGAGCTTCTTCATTCCTTGAGGCTGCTCTCAGTCATTCCCATCACGGCAGAAATCCTTGCCACCACGGGTGTCAGAAGGGTAGTGAAGCGTTTTAGGAAGCACCCACAGGTGGCTGGTTTGGCCAAGGAACTGGACAAACACTGGAAGACCTTGGCTGTTCTGAGCCACAAATCAGAGGCTCTGAGCCAGGTCCCTGACCAGGATGGAGGTCTAGAGCCCAGGAAGTACTATCTTCGGCAGGGGAAGGGGCAGAGGGAGGGGGAGGATGGTGAGAGGGAGCAGGAAGACCTGTTGGAGGCATCAAATGTGGATCTGTCCTCTCAGAGCAGGGCGAGTGAACCCCTGGATGGAGGAGTCCAGGCGTGTGGTTCCTGCGTCTCTGTAGACGTGGCCAGGGGTGGCATGGGGACGCAGACCACCCAGTGGGTGTGGGGAGCCGTGCGGCTGCTCCAAGAGCACCTGGCCTCCAGCACACATTCGGAGGAGCTCCGCAAATCCTTGAGTCTCCTCTCAGTCTTGCCCATCACGGCAGAAATCCTTGGCGCCACGGGTGTCAGAGAGATAGTGAGGGGTTTTAGGAAGCACCCGCTGGTGGGCAGCATGGCAAAGGAGCTGGACACACGCTGGGAGACCTTGGCTCTTCTGGGCTGCAACCCAGCACTTCTTTCGGCGATTCTACAGCAGGTCTCTGAACAAGATGACACTCAAGAGCCCAGGAAGGAGGCTCTTGGGCTGTCAGAGGCAGGGTGGGTGCAAGAGGACAAGTTGAAAGAGTCAAGTGTGGTTTGGGGCTCCGGGGGGAAAGAAACGGCAGGCAGGAGGGGAGGCCTAAACACTGGGCCAGAGCCCCCACGGCCCGGGGAGCTGTGTGAGTTCCAGGGACCTGGCAAGCGGTCTGCCAGCCCTTGTCCCAGTAGCAGGCAGGAGAAGCGTCCCCGAGTGGACCCAGAGTCCTCTGGGGACAGCAGCAGGTCTCATCGTTGGGCTGTGGACAGCTCTGGAGTCTCGCGGGACCCTGGGCCCACTGGTATCCCGGACATGCCTGGCAACGCGAGCCGTCTGGTCATGCAGTCTCAGGATCCACCAGGGCTCCCACAAGAATTTCTCCCTTGGGAACCCCAGGGACAGGCTGGGACCAGACCAAAAAATGGGTGCCGATCCTCTGAAGAGGGGAAGAAAGGTTCAGGCCCCCTGCCCTCTAAGGTCAAGCAGACCTCTGGCAAGCCAGAGACGCAGACAGCGAAGCTGCGCGGGCGCAATCACCAGAGCGAATCCCAGCAACAGCATGAATTCCGCGCACCTCCACAGTCTTTCGAGGATGCCCTCAACCAGACCCAGCTGCTGCCGAGGAGACAGAGGACCAAGGGCAGGATTCGTGCTGCTGCCTTGGCTCAAGGAGACCTGAAAAGGAATGGCTCCAGCGCCCCCAGAAGACCCTCGGATTCCATGCACAGCTCAGTCCCAAGGGCAAGCGAGGTCCAGGAAAACCAGGCAGGACAGCTGGCGCCAACCTCAGCAGCCTATCCAGCCAGTCCCGTCAATTCCACAGAAGCAGTCAGGGTGCCAATGGTGCAGCTCAGCACTGAAACCTCTAATTTTCCTGGGCTGCAGGCCTATTCGGATCGGCTGCCTGACATGAAAAGGATGCCCTCCTTCTCTTCATCTAGGCCGGGAGCCTCTGTGCCCTGGGAAGTGGGAAAAAGGGAAAGGGAAGGAGAAGGGAAAGGAGGAGGTGTTGAGGAAGGGGTAAATGGAGATGAAAGGGAAGGGGGAAGGGGAGCAGAAGGCAAAGGGGCACAGGGAGAGGGAGGGGAAGAGATGGCCTTGCCTTTTGTCAGAAAGTCCCTGAAGATGCCACTGTACTCTGGACCAAAGCGCGACTCCCTGGCTCCCTGGTGCCCCCAGGATGTCCGTGGGCTCCCGCAACACAGCACTCCAGCCACTGCCAGGCCGCCCTGCATTCTCCTAGCACCCATTTCCCAGACTTCTACCCCTTCTCCGCACCAGCCTCAAGGGAACACTCATTCAAGGACAGTGGCGCACAGTGGCACAGACAGGCTGTGGCAAATCCGCTGTTGCAAAGCATTCAAGGATGAAAAACCAGCAGAGGGCGAGTCCTGGCGAGAGCTGTACCTGCGGCTTCGCCAAGACCAAGAGCAGCTTGTGCAAGCAGCGAGCGCCTGCCCAAGTCAAGAAGAGCCAAGGCCAAAGGGCGCAAAGCTCTTAAACCTACCTCCAGAAAAGCCTCCTGGCCCTGGAAAAAGCTCCCGGGCCAGGACTGTGTTGGAAGGATGCTCAAGGGCCATTCTCACTGCTTCTGAGGGACTGGGATAATGAGGAGAGTCAGCAGAGTCCTAAGAACAGAGTCTTAAATCCACTGGAGTCTGTTCTTATCAGAACATCGAGGAACACTTCATAAATGCATGAATGCAAAAGCTATATGTCTATTGTTTATACATAGTAAATTAGGTATTAATTGATTGGTAAACTAATATTTAATTGTATAACTTATCATTTTAAATTCTGAAATTGAGAAGGAAATCTAGGGAATAATGGACAGTCACTCTGCTGTCCTTCCCTCACTCTTAGCCTGGGCATGATGAAGCTTAGGACACAGTCTGTGCCCTTGAGCACAAGCAGTGACCTGCTCACTGCAGAGGACTCTGGTGACCTGCTGGGGACAGCACTGATCCTGCAGTCCTCTCTCATCTCCCACAACTGGACATGCTGTGTGCACATGTTCCATTTAGCTCTGGAAGTCACAATATAGCTTAAGCTAATACTGAGCTGGTAAATCCCACCACCACAGCCAAAGATGAGAATTATTTGAAAAGCACTAATTTCTAATATTAACTATCCAATTTGTAGTGTTCAAATCCAGTGGACAAATGATAGAGAAGAAAATGGAATCAGAATGAGTATTTATTAAACCATATGATGTATTATCATCCCATCAGCCAAAGGAGCCATATGGCTGCCTGTGCAATTCCATGGCTTTTGCTGCACTATCCTAAAGGGTATCAGAAATGCTTGGTTCAGAGAGCACAACAGTGTTTTAGTATCCTGACTTCTCTAGCTTCTTGCTCTCATATTCACTCAGAAAAGCTGTTGTGCTGCTCCTAACAAAGGCTACACGTGACAGTTCTGCTACACCAGGCAGGGTGGTTTTTGTTCAGGGCTCTATCAGTGTGGGAGGAACATGTGTATGTTGAAAGTAGTAATAAACGCCAACATCCTCAGCCTCCTGCTGATTTTCAATGTAAAATCTGTGCCTGACCCACTGCCACTGAATCTGTGTGGGACCCCAGAATATTGGTTGGAAACCAAGTAGATTAGGGCTTGTGGAGACTGGCCTGGTTTCTGTAGGAACCAGTACAAATAGGTGTTTCCATCACTATATAAGAGACTCTGACTCGACCTACAGGAGATGGAGACTGGCTCTCCCAGGGTGACAGGCAGAGAGAGTGGAGTCTGAGTCAATATAGCATCTCCACTGGATCCTAAAATAATTAGAAAAGTGGACAGGGTTAGTTACCAGCATCATGAGCCATTTTCACAATTATCTTATTGCAGGCTATATTTTTTTTATTTTTGTTTCATCCAACAAAATGTTCATTAAATACATGATGAACACACACACACACACACACACACACACACATCAGAATTTGTAAAACAGCGTGGGTCTTTGTTCCTTTTGGAATCTTCCTCACTCTCAAAGATACATATTCCACATTTCCATTCAAGAGAGCAAATATGCAGGAGTGGACATAACACACATGGGGAGGAGAGCTCAGCCCCTCCCATCTCCTTCCTCAGCTCTAGTGTGTTCTTACCTGATACCCAGAGCAAGAGCAGCCCCAGGAGCTGAACAGGGCACCTCATTTTGAGAGTAAGCAGTGCTGGTCAGTCCAAGCAAACTTAGAGCTGAGCTTTTATGTTGGACTTGCAAGGGAGCTCCTCCCTAAGGAGCAATATGCAAATGTCCTGGTGGTTGCAATGGTGAGAGACAAACTGTCAGATGAAATGGAAACAGACACTGGGAGGTTGGGGACTCTCTTGTGAGCAAATGACATTAACTGGGACCAAGTAAAGCAAGAGAAATCTAATGTGTGTTCCCTGGAAAGGGAATGCCTTCATGATTCCTCCTGCTCTTGTCTGCTGCCTAATTCTTCAACCATGTCTGGTATGTTTTACAGTTTTCTTGATAAGGATGCATTTCCATTAATATTGAGTCATTCTTATTTATTTTCTAGACATTTGTTTTAAAGTTTAGGTCTGGTCATTTTATTTTGCTTAGTATAAACTACATGTAATGTAGAGAGCAAAAAATAAATGTGCAATGTTTAGCACAGATACACAATTCAGACAAACCATGGAATTCAGTATCAAGTTACTCAAAGGCCCCTCCTCCAGTACATACCAGAGGCTGTAGTATCCCTAGGTGACATTCCCAACATGTGGCATTATAGTTTTTTTCCTAGACTTGACCATCACATGAGTTGAAGAGAGAACTTTTATTTGGTTTCAGCTTCTTGTTTCTGAAATACTTTTGAGGTCTTTTCCCCTCATAGGTTCAGCGCCCTTCCTATCACTTCCTTTGGTTCTAAATGGCTTCTTGTTCTGCCAGAGTATGTCTACAGATACCAATTTCCCTTCATTTGCAGTTAGAAAAACAATGTTTTTTTTTTGCCTTCAATTTTAAGGTATGGGATCATGAATACAGTATTCTTGGTTGGCTTTTCTTTTCTCTTGATTGTCACATATGCCATTCTACTATAGTCTACCCTCAAATGTTAATGATAAAATTAATCCAGGACTTTATTGAATTTTCCTGTGCAAATAGGCATAATTTTCTTCAAGATTCTCTTTTTCCTGTATATAAAAAGATTCTCTTTTTATATGTGTTTACCTGATTGTGATTAAGTACATCTCTTTAATGCAAAAGTAAATCTCATTTTGAGTTATTTTTCAAATATTTTTAGCTTATTTATATCTTTTCCTTTATAGATTTTTATACACAGTCTTACCATAGTAATCACTAAATTAACCTATAATTCCCTGAGGAATTATCTGTTCATTTGTTCATTGATTTTTTTTACTAAAAAACTTATATTGTAGTATATTCATTGATTCTTCTGCCATAATCAAGTCATAACATATCTATTTAGTGCATTGTTCCATTGGGTTCTAGAATTCCCAAAACTGATTTTTACACCAATGTAAATTTTTGCCTTACTTCTCCTCTACCTTTCCTCTCCCTTCTCCTTATTCTTCCTAGGCCAAATTTGTATGTTTAAAAATTCAAACTTGCATTTGTTACTCCTTTCTCTCTTGCATGCCCAGGATGGGGAAAAGAAGTTTAACTTACTTTCAACCCAAACGGACAATCACCTCTCATCTCTCCAACACAGGAAGTTATTAAATCTCTGTCAGACAAACACAGAACAAAAGAGATGTGACAACAGTAAACCAAGAGATAAGAACCAATTGTGCTACCATTTAGTCTTGGGATGGACATCTTTCATGTAGCCTGGAGCAGACACCTTGAGCAGCCTCTTAAAACTGGGTCCTTTTCTCTGATTAGTAGGATAATAGAGCTTTGATTTCAAATCTTCACTATTCTTCTCATTTGACATGTGACAAATAATAAGCCTTATTTTATTTTCTTCAACATACTGCTGTCATTTTTTTGGGAATTAGCTTTGTGAATTCAGGGGACCAAACTTTGGAAACACAACAACATAGAAACTCTTTTGAGAGAAAGAAATAACTTAACAAAAAAATGAGTGATAGTTTAAACCACCAAAATAATTTTGATACATAAGCAAACATCCCAAACACATGAGCAATCCTTGGGAAAATGTGTCCATTCTTGTGGTCAAGTGGGAAGAAGTAACCTGAATACTTCCTTCCTCCTTGTAAGAGCATTGGAGGGACACAATATAGATTAGAGGGATATAATTTTTCAATCATCTTCTATGGATGTCATTCTTTTCTAGACATAAAATTCTTGAATGTTTTTATTTTGAATAATCTAGGACTATGGCTAAATGAGTTAGTGAGATGTAGTCTTCAGTTAGATGTTAGTGACTCTGATCTGGAACTCCACCAGCATTTCTGTCATTCGAAGGCCTGGAAATCCTCCGTGCCAATGCTCCCTAGGTTGCACTTCAATGTCACTGGACTTGGGGCTCCAGAGATTCAGTTAGTCTTTATTGTGCTAGACTTTCTGTTTACTCTTTGTTTCTGATGGATGATAAAAACAATCATCCTAATTTTGAAAGCTGGAAGAAAGAGAAGGGAGAGATAAGGGAGGTTAATCACTTAAAAGTTAAAGGCCCAAAGAATTCAAGTTTGACAAGAGCTTTCTGAAAGTTAATTGAAATACTAAAACCTGAGTAGCCACCCACACATAAATTAGAAATCTTTAGTAACAATGAATTTATAGACTGCTAACCCCATTCAATCCCTAAACACCAAATACATTGTTTACAAACAGCCACACTTGACCTCCGTATATACAATGTAACTTGTCTCATTTCTAGCTAATATAGAATTATTGCAAGAACTTTTCGTGAAGGCTGACAAAAATGCTCTTGGTGTTTAGATCCCGAGAGAAATGGTCCTACTTCTATTCAATATTGTCACTGGTGGATATAGGAACTTATCCTAGGATGTGATGTTTTTCTTTTGTTATGTGTCATGACTCAATAATCCATTTGATTTCACAGAGACTGAATTCCAAAAGCTTTAACAGGCAGTATCTCTTTTTCTGGCTAATGTCTTCCCTGGTCATTGTTGGGATGTATTGGGTAGAAAGAAATGATAGTCAAAGAGGAAAGCTTGTCTTCAAATTCTCAGTTCCAGTTGGATCTCATCTTCTTCAATTGTTAATTTCCTGGGATCTGGGAAACACCTGCTTCATGATCATAGAGGAAGGAGATGCCCTGTTATCTTCCCTAAACCATTGATTTCCTAAATCATGTACTTTCATGATCTTATTTGAATAAAAAGAAAACCCTTTCTATTGTCATGAGATGAGCACTACGTATGAAGGTGACAATGGTGCTTGACATACTATGTTGCTTCCTGGTTCCAAAAAAATGAAAGAATACAAAATGTTTTAGGAATTCTTCAGTGTTCTTATGATGTACTATTTAATGTCTCAGCTCTTCTTCCTCAATTACATTTCTGGTCACAGAGATTTGGGGTCTTGTAGATGAAAACTTTATGATTGGTGCTTCTTTAATTTATAATTTTAATTCATTATTTGAGAAATAAAAGTCCAAACTTCAATATATCAAATTATGTTCACCTGGATATTCAAGAATTACAGTTGTATATTATTTTTAATAAATTACCTACTGACCTGACTATATGGCTTGCTAATCATTCAGGAGAGTGTATTCTTATTCAAAGATATTCTCTCTGACTTTCACATTTTCCTTTTACTCTTAAAGAATCATAATTTCACCTTCCTTTATTTTTCCTCATCATCTTTTCCTTTTGTATATGTGTAAGTTTGATATTGTACCCCAAGTGAGAATTAACCAAATGAAGGAAGTCCTGCTCAAAGAAAAATCACATCTCTAATCCATCTGTCACATTGCTGGGTATCACAGCTACTGGGTAGCACATTCTCTTCCTTTATACTTGTAGTTTAGGGTGTTTTTCCCACTTATATTAGAATACCAAATCGTTTTTCTTCTACTTTATATGAAATATATCCAAATAATTATTCAATTTATTAACAATATATACTTGTATCATTTCATTTCCGTTCACAGAAACCATCCTTCTTTTACAGTGGAAAAAAATCCATTGTGTGTGTGTGTCTATGCATGTGTGTCTATGTGCATGTGTGTGTGTACAGGTGTGTGTGTATGTGATCAGAAAGAAAGAGAGAGCGAGAGTGAGATGATTGTTCAGTCACACCTTACGTACATGTATTTTATTTGTTGCCAATATTTTTCCTAGGGTCGAGAAGTTTATCTTCAAGGACATTTTTTTGCAATATATGGGGTATATGTTAAATGATAAAATCATGCTGCTTTGTAGATTTTGTCATGTTTTATTTATCATTTTTAGAATTGTCTCTTCAGATGTTCTCTCTATCGTTATTTCTATTCTTTGCATTAACTTTTGAAAAAGTTGTTACAGGTTAAGACATAAACCAAGCGAGTCTGGAGAAGATGGCAGAGGAGAACATGGGGGCTAAATAAGCTCTCAGGTAGAAACAAGTTTTACTGTTCCAGAAGCAAATCTAAGGCTAGAGTCACACCAAGTATGCCATCATAGTACAAAGAGTTTGGCCAGAGAGGAGAACTTCAGGCAGCTTGGTTCCAGAGACAGATTCAAGCACTCTAGGGTCTATGGCAGTGACAGCAGCAGCTGCTACTGTGGCCACCATATCCACAGAAGGAGTCCAGGACAAAGGCACCAGAGGCAGTGTAAAAGCAGATTCTACTCACCACAAGTAAAAACTGACAAAGAGTGAAAATCTTCATCCTGCTGACCATAGATAGTCACATACCATAGATGGCCCAGAAACCAAGGGAAAGATGCTAGTATCCTCAAGACATCCTCACTCCTTCTCATAGAGCAGCAGTGGAATGGTAGCTCATCCCTCATCCCTGGAGAAGAACTCTATCTTTGATATTTTGAAAGACCAGGCCAGAGCAGCTAACATCTAACTAAGGCCTTAGAATAAGTCAGTAGGAGCCATTCAACAGGTCATAGGAGACTGACCTGTGGGGCTCAGCTCCACCCCTGGGAAAAGTTGTCCTTCCCAAGGAGAGGGAGCTCCACCTGGGCAGGGCAAACTCTCCTCAGTGAGTAAATAGACCCAGAGGCTAACCTACTCATGCAGCATAGGCAGCAACTCCAGCTGCTGGAGGGTAAAAGTAAAACAATTAGAAACTTGTTACACGTAAATCCTGAGAATAGCTCCAGGCTGGCCTGCTTGACTCTCTCAGCAGCTAGTCCATCCGGGAGAAAGCTACTGATTGCTGACTTTCCACAGTGCTGCCTACAGCCTACCTCCTGTGCAGCAACTCTAAGGTGGGGAAAATAACCACATCCCTCTTTTGTGATAGTCAAAGAAGATTACCCTCCCACTGAACCAGCCTGAGAAGATTGTCATAAAGACTCGGGTAAGGCAGAGCTTCATTTTGCCTGCTCAAACAAGCTGATTTAAGAAACTAAACAAACCACAGGAAAACCAAACACCACAAGCAAAGCAGAGACTCCACCAAGAGACTGTTTACAGACACAGGGGATACACAAGATTCCACCCCTCAAAAAAAATTGAAGAACTCTTTTTTCTGCCTAGTTTCATTTAAAAATTTTTGGTTTAAAAAACTGTTGGTTGAATATTATACTTAATGGGGAAAAACTAAAACCAATTCTCCTAAAATCAGGAACAATGCAAGGATGCCCACTGTCTACACTCCTCTTCAATATATTCCTGGAACCCTTTGCCAACAATAAGGCAAGAAAAAGACATTAAAGGGATCCACATAGGGAAGGAAGAAGTTAAACTATCCCTTTTTGCAGATGAGATGATAATCTAACTTCAGGATCCCAAAAACTCCATCCCCAAACTCTTAGAAATTATAAACTACTTCAGCAAAGTAGCAGAATACAAAAACAACCCACAAAATCAGTCGCCTTCCTGTACACCAACAATGTACAAGCAGAGAGGGAAATAAAGGAAACAATCACATTCACAATAACACCCCCAAAAATAAAATATTTAGGACTTAACCTAACCAAAGATGTAAAAGAACTGTTTAATGAGAACTATAAAAACGTAAAAAAATTATAGAAGACACTAAGAAATGGAAAGATCCCCCCCACACACTTCCTTTACAGCCATGCCTTCCACCATGCATGGCAGGGCATCAATTCAGGAAATAAACTTCTGCCTAAATAGCTTGTGGTGTTCTCTTCATTGGATATGTAATGAAACTTACCTATTTAATATACCTTACATATGGTGCCTTGACTTGAATGGGGTTTTTGAGTTGGAAATGTTACAATTTCCTAACCACCCCTTTTCTGCAAACCAAACTGCCTGGAGACATCACAGGAGACTTTTCACCAACAACATGGCTGGCCTTCACATCCACATCCACACCACTTTTCTACTCTGCTGTCTCTAGCATTGACCATGTGGTGGATGCACCATCTTGGCATCATGGGAGAAGTTTGTTCAGTTTGGATTTGTGTTTCAGTACTAGCCAATCTACCTGCAGTCCAGATCCTGTTCATCTCTTCCAGCCTGGAAGACAGGACTCACTCCTGCCTAGACCATCCTGACTACCTACTCCATGCCCCTCTCTCCCTCATGAGATCCTCCAGACTTCATCCAAGAGATTTGCCTCCTCCAGACATCATCTAAGGACTCACACCTACCAAATGACAGCTGCTGCCTGCTGCCTTCTCCCAGAGGGGACCACATCTCATCCTAATACCCCTACTGCTGATGCCCCTTGCCAGCAGGAAGTAGCCAGAGAGAATCTTTGCCCATTTTCATAATTATGAAAGGCTGGAACGTAAGGTCTGAACAGGGACACCTCCCTCCCTCTTGACTAAGTCTCCACCCAGTATCTATTACCGACGTAACTGGCAGACCTGGAAGCAGTCACCTTCCTCTCCTGCTAGGACAAATCCTGGGCCACCTCTGGTCACATGCCTCCCATCTGACCTTAGGAGGGTCCCAGACCCTGAGGTCACATCCAGATCCAGTGTGGCATACATTTCCCCCGTCCTGGCTACACCTCTTCCTCTCCCTGGCCCAGATAAGTCCTGGCCCAGAGGTGGGTTGCGCCCCCCCACCTTCTTTTTCAGCCATGCTTCTGCACCACGCATGGGGTTGGGGGTGGGGCAGCAGTTAGGTAAATAAACTTATTCTCCTGCCTGATAAAAAAAAAGAAATGGAAAGATCTTCCATGCTCTTAGATAGCAGAATTAACATAATGAAAATGGACATACTGCCAAAATTGATACACAAATTCAATGCAAATCCTGTTAGAAACCCAATGATGTACATTTCTGAAATACAGAAAACGGTCCAAAAATTCATATGTAACAACAAAAGACTTAGAATATCTAAAACAATTCTATTCAAAAAAGACAACATGGGAGGGATCTTGATACCAGACTTCAAACTCTACTATAGAGCCATACTAACAAAGACAGCATGGTACTGGCACAAAAACAGACCCAAAGACCAATGGAATAGAATAAAAATCCAGAAATAACATCACATGCCTATAGTCAGTTGATATTTGACAAAGGAGCCGAAGACATACAGTGGAAGAAACAGCTTCTTCAACTACTGGTGCTGGGAAAACTGGGAGGCTACATGCAGAAAACTAAAAGTGGACACCAGCCTATCACCATGCACCAACATCAACTGAAAATGGATTAAAGACCTTAACACCAAACCTGAATCTCTGAAACTACTGCAGGACAGAGTATGAGAGACTCTTGAATTTATAGGCACAGGCAGGAAGTTCCTGAACAGAGTCCCAGGGTCACAACAAATTTGACAGAGACTGGACAAATGGAACTACCACAAACTAAGAAGTTTCTGCACATCTAAAGCTATAGCAACCAAGCTAGAAAGACAACCAACTAACTGAGAAAAAATATTTACCAGCAATATATAAGACATGGGGTTAATATCCAGTATATACAAGGGACACAAGAAATTAATCCCTCCCAAACCTAAAAACCCAATTTCTAAATGGGTAAGGAAAGAGAGACTTCTTAGAAGATGAGATTAAAAATGGCAAAGAAACACATGAGGAAATGTTCACCATCCCTGGTTGTAAAGGAAATGCAAATAAAGACACCCATGAGATATCACCTTTCCCCAATCAGAATGACCCACATCCTCAAGTCAGCCAACTACAAATGCTGGAGGGGATACAGAGAAAGAGGAACTGCTGGTGGGAATGTACACTTATACAACCACTTTAGAAATCAGTCTGGAGTGTCCTCAGAAAGCTAAATATTGACCTCTGCTATGGCCCAGCCATAGCACTTCTAGTCATCTATCCTGAACAACAGGCACCAGTATAAAAGGACACATGCACTTCCATGTATATTGCAGCACTGTTCCCAATAGCCAGGATATGGAAGCAACCCAGATGTCCCACCACAGATGAATGGATCCAAAAACTGTGGTATCTATTCACAATATAACATTATGCAGCCATTAGAAAGGACAAAATAATGATATTTGCAGGGAAATGGTTGGAGGTAGAAGAAATCATGTTGAGGGAGGTAAGCAAAGAGACAAATAGCACATGGACTCCCTGATAAGTGGATGTTAAATCCAAAACTTAAAGGTGATATGACAAAGTTGACAAGGCTTAAGAAACAAAGGACTCACAATTTTAAAAAAATTCAAAATAAATATCATATTAAGAAGAACAAAAAAAAGGAAACAAAGGAATTCCACTCATTTGGTCAAATCACTACTAAATAAAACTATGCTGCTGATCACACTTATTGTATATATGTGCACACCAGAGGGAAACCAAGAGGAAGACATAGAACTAGAGGGAATCAGGGAAAAACATAAAACAACTGGACCCATCAGCTATACTGGTCATTGATCAAAATGAACTAAGCAACTCAATGGCAGCGATGAGAGGGAGGGAACAAGTGGGAAAGAGGGAACAGCTGACTCTATGCAAAACAAAAGAAAGGTACATATCACCCAATGTGTAAGAAATACTGTATTGTCAAAGCTCATAGAACTCATGAATGTTATTGACCACGACAGACAATTTGTCCCATGAAAGTTAGAATGTGTTTGTGACTTTAACTAGCATCACTATTTCACAATACTGTGAAATTAGGGAAATTATAATGTCTTAAAGAATTTGAAGGGAAGATGGTGGAGAAGAAGCTGGAGGCTAAACAAGCTCTCGCATAGAAAGCAGTTTTAGAGTTCCAGTGAACAATCCTAAGCCAGAGAATCACACCAAGAGTGCCTTCACAGGACAGAGAGTTAGGCCAGAGAGGGAAAATCCATGCAAGGAGACAGCTCTGAGCACTTGCTAGCAGCTGCCGTGGTGGTGGCAGCGATGGTGGCGGCTGCAGTCGCCATACCTGAATCACAGACAGTCCGGGACAAAGGAGCCAGATGCGGCAGGCGAGCGGATTCTACTCAACACCAGCAAGAACTGACAAGGAGCAGACATCTTCATCCTGCAGTTCCCAGACCAGAGACGACCCAGGAACCAAGACTCGGCATGAGTAGAAGCCTGATGTCCTCACTCCTTCTCAGGGAGCAGAGGAGGGAAGGCCACCCCTCCCCCCCCAGTACGGGAGATCTCCATCTTGGATACCAACAAAGCTCGGCTGAGCTGCTAGCTCCAACTCAGGCCCTGGAATAAATCTAGAGTCATCTAGCAGGTCAAAAGGGCCTTACCTGACCTGCCAGACTCAGCTCCACCCAGGGAAAAATCACCCAGCTGGGGCACCAGCCCTAGGAGTGGCTTTCTTCACCGGGTAATCAGAGCCAGAGGCTGCCCCTCCCTTTAGCAGCCTTGACAATCAATTGAAATTTAGTAAACATAAACCCTGAGAATGGCTCCAGGCTGGGCTCTATGAGTCTCTCACAAACCACTCCCCAGGAAAAGCTACTGTTTGCTGAAAGGCCTCAACTCTACCCAGAACCTAGCCTCACCACAGCATCTCCAAACTTGTGGAAAAAGCCATCTCCCTCTTTTGTGATACTCAAAGCATATCTGCCTCCCATTGAACTAACCTAGGAGGAGGATCGCAAAACCCTGGGTAAAGCAGAGCATTTTTCTGCCTGTTCAAACAAACTGACTTAAGAAACCAACCAAGCCACAGGAACACAAGCAGACCAGACGCTCCAACAAGAGGCTGGTTAGAGTCATAAGGGAGATAAAGGATTTTTCCCACCCCAACCCTCCCAAAACAAAGAACTTTTTTTTTTTGTACGTTTTATAAAAAAACAAAAAAGAATTTCTAAAAATTTTTTTTAAATCTTTAACGTTTACCTTTCTTTGAAAAAAACAATTGTTTTCTAGTAACTTTTTTTTTTCCTCTTAGAATTTTATTTTAGGAGTATATGTGTGTGTGCGTTTTACTTTCTTTTTTTCTTTTTTCTTTTTGATTTATCTCTACTGAACTTCTGATCTTTTTTTCTTTCTTTCTTATCCTTTTCAACTTTTCTTCTCTTTCATTCTTCTTTATGTGACTTAATTGTTTTTCTGTGCATCATCAGATAAACCCATAGTCGATTATTAGACCTTATCCCTCATTGTGTACACACTTAATCCACAAATTTATTATTCAATCCAAAACGTCTTAGAATTAAATTCCTTAATAGCAGTACTACCTTTTTATACCTATATAATATTTTAAGTACTTTTATTTTTAAGTTTTTCACATCTCCTTTATATCCTTCCCCTTCTCTCACTATATTCATGTCCTTCTCTGAATAGTTTGTTTTTGCGTCTGTATAATATTTTTAATTATTACTTTTCTATTTTTTCTGGTCTCTTTTTGTTCCCTTTCTCATTCTTCTTTTTTCTCTCTCTCTACTTTTAACCTATCTAACCTATTTTCTGCTTTGAGATTAGGACTTAGTTAACTTAACTCTCCCTGTGCCTTCGCACATCACTCTATTCCTATTTTCTACTCACATCTCTTCCTAAACCTAATAATTTCTGGTTTACCAAATTCTTCTTTGCGGTTCGTAGCACATTAATATACAGTTGTTTGATGTTGAATAGATGTATCTGTTGAACTAGATTGTATCTGCAGACTATTGACTGTGCAAATAGAGACATTGGTTGATGCTTACCCTAAGTTAGTGTTCTAGCACAAAACTTGTGTTATTTTCATCCCAAATGGGCAGAGTAAGCTGGAAAAACACAAGAAAAATGGCAAGTCCAGGTACCTCAACTCCCACTCATGATAATCCGGGGACAGAACAGATAATGAATAATCCAGAGAAGAGTTCCCAAATAGCTCTACAAACACTGCTAGCAAACATGATAAATGAAAAGATTGAAAAAATACAAAGAACTCTCTAGGAGCATGATAGGGAGAGAGAGGAGGCAATCCAAAGGTTTATACAGGAATATCATAAGCGTGAGGAAGCTACTCAAAAACTGATACAGGATTTGCGTAAGCAGCTTGAGAATACTCAAAGAGAAAGGCAGGAATGGCAAGAGCAGGTTTAGAACACTCAAAGAGAACTACAGGAATCCCACGAATGGGAGGAAGCTAAGCAAAGAGTAATACAGGAATTGAGAGAGCAGGATGAGAATACACAAAGATCACTAAAGGCATTCATGGGATCCATTAACAAAGAGCTGAAGGAAGTCAGGGAGACCATAAAGGGAATGCTGAATGGAACCCAACAGAAGGAATGGGAGTCCAAGGAAACCATAACCAATCAACTAAGTGATTTGAGAATAAATACTGAACACCAAATTAAAGAAGTAAAGAAGTTCATACAAGATCTAAAACAAAGCTTCAACAAAGAATTTGAAGCCATCAAAGCTGACCAACTTGAAGGGAAAGAATTGAAAAACAAAGTATAAAGTCTTGACACCAGGGGCTGGGAAGGTAGCTCAGTGGTAAAGCGCTTGCATTAGGCCCTGGGATTGATTCCTCAGCACCACATAAGCAAAAAGAAAAAAGCCGAAAGTGGCACGGTGTCTCAAGTGATAGCCTTGAGCTGAAGAGTTAGATTGCTAGCATTGAGCTGAAGACCTGAGGGGCAGCGCCCAGGCCCAGAGTTCAGGCCCCAAGACCAAACCCCCCCACAAAAAAAAGAAAGTCTTGACAGCAGGTTAGACCATGCAGAGGATCAAATCTCGGGG
Organism: Dipodomys spectabilis; assembly: GCF_019054845.1. Taxonomy (NCBI): domain Eukaryota; kingdom Metazoa; phylum Chordata; class Mammalia; order Rodentia; family Heteromyidae; genus Dipodomys; species Dipodomys spectabilis. The sequence goes on along the minus strand of NW_024870864.1, from coordinate 13,956,098 downwards.
ATTGAAGACAGGCTAGATATTATAGAGAATGAACATACAACCATTCAAGACAAGTCCAAGAAATATGATAGATCTATCCAATACTTGGAAGACACCATCAGAAGGCCTAATCTAAGGATAATGGGTGTAGAGGAGCACCTAGAAAAAGAAATTAATGGTCTAGGAAATTAGTTTAACAGGATCCTAGCATAGAACGAACTTCCCAAACATGCAAAAAGATAGGCCTATTCAAATACAAGAAGCTTTTAGAACTAAAATAGACCAGACCAGAATAGGACATCCCACCATCACATTATAATCCACACAGGATCAATTCAGACCAAGGAAAAGATCCTTAAAGCTGTCAAGGAGAAAAGATTAATCACCTATAAAGGGAAACCAATTAGAATCACCTCAGATTTCTCAGCAGAGACAATCAAAGCAAGAAGAGCCTGGAATGATGTATGCCATGCCCTACAAACAAACAACTATCAACCAAGAATACTGTACCCAGCTAAACTCTCCTTAATAACTGAAGGCCAAATAAAAACCTTCCATATTAAAAATTGAAAAATTGAAACAGTACATCTCCACCAAACCTGCCCTACAAAAGATTCTTAAAGATTACCTACACATAGAAAACCAACAAGACCATAATAAAAGCCAAGAAACAGCACCGAAACTGAGAATCCAAGAACCATAGGAAGAACCCAGTTTTCACAGCACCCAAGAAGGTGGATAACATGGCAGGAACTCTCAAATACCTCTCAGTCCTATCTCTTAACATTAACGGACTTAACTCTCCAATTAAGTGACATAGACTGTCTAGTTGGATTAAAAAACACCATCCTTGTATCTGTTGTCTCCAGGAGTCACATCTTGCCCATAAAAACAAACACATGTTCAATAGAAAAGTCTGGAACAGAATCTACCAAGCAAACAGCCCCAATAAACAGGCAAGAGTTGCAATCCTAATATCACATAAAATAGACTTCAAATTAAAACTCCTGAGAAGAGATAAAGAAGGTCGCTACATACTAATTAAGGGATCTCTCCTTCAGGAGGATATTACAATTCTAAATATCTATTCGCCAAACAACAGAGCACCCAAATTTATCCAAGAAACACTACTTTCCCTCAAATCCCACAAAGATCCAAAGACATTAATTGTTGGGGATTTTAACACACCACTCTCCCCACTAGATAGATCAGCTCAGCAAAAACTCAACAAAGAAAGTGCAGATCTAAACAACTGCATAGATCAACTAGATTTAACAGACATCTACCGAATATTTCACCCAGCAGCATCAGAATACACCCTTTTCTCAGCAGCACATGGAACATTTTCTAAAATAGACCACATTTTAGGCCACAAAGCAAACTTGTCCAAATTCAGAAACATTGAAGTTATTCCTTGCATTCTCTCAGACCACAAGGGAATAAAATTAGAACTCAACACCAAAAGCCACCAAAGAAAGTCCGGTAACACATGGAGGCTGAACAACACACTGTTGAATCACGAGTGGGTCAAGGAAGAGATTAGAAAGGCAATTCAAATGTTCATGCTATTCAACAAAAATCAGCACACAAATTACCATCTCCTCTGGGACACAGCAAAGGCAGTACTCAGAGGCAAGTTTATAGCTCTGAGTTCCTACATCAACAAATTGGAGAGATCTGAAACCAACTATTTAATGAGACATCTGAACCTCCTTGAAAAAGAGCAGCAAGATAAAGTCCAATCCAGTAGATGGAAAGAAATAATTAAAATTAAATCAGAATTAAATGAATTAGAATCCAAATACACTATAGAAAGAATGAACAAAACAAAGAGTTGGTTCTTCGAAAAACTTAACAAAATTGACAGGCCCTTAGCAAATCTTATCACAAAAGGAAGAGAACACACCCAAATAAACTCAGAGAGGAGAATAGAAACATCACCAAGGAAACAACCAAGATTCAGAACATTATAAGGGAATACTTCTTAAAACTTTATGTTAATAAGTTTGAGAACTTGACAGAAATGGACCTTTTCCTAGCAAATATTGACATGCCAAAACTAAACCATGATGAGTTAAACCATCTAAACAGGCCCATATCAAGCATTGAAATAGAAATAGCAATAAGAGACCTCCCAGCTAAGAAAAGTCCAGGACCAGATGGTTTTACAGGGGAATTCTACAAGGCCTTCAAAGCAGAGCTCAAACCAATACTCCTCCAACTCTTCAATGAAATTGAAAGAGAAAGTTCACTACCGAACACATTCTATGAAGTCATCATAATCCTCATCCCAAAACCAGGCAGGCACTCATCAAAGAAAGAGAATTACAGACCCATCCCTTTGATGAATGTTGATATAAAACTTCTCAACAAAATTTTGGCCAATCGCCTTCAACAATTCATCCAAAAAATCATACACCACGATCAGACAGGATTCATTTTAGGGATGCAAAGCTGGTTCAATATACGCATATCAATTAATATTATTCATCACATGAACAGGAGCAAGAGTAAGAACCACATGGTTATCTCAATAGATGCAGAAAAAGCATTCGACAAGATCCAACACTCCTTTATGATGAAGGTTTTGGAAAAATTAGGAATCCATGGAACATTCCTCAATACAATAAAGGCTGTATATGACAAACCTACAGCCAGCATTATACATAATGGTGAAAAACTAAAGCCATTTCCTTATAAATCAGGAACAAGACAAGGATGTCCACTCTCTCCACTTCTCTTCAATCTAGTATTAGAATGCCTATCTACAGCAATGAGACAAGATGCAGACATAAAGGGGATCCAAATAGGGAAAGAAGAAATAAAACTCTCCCTCTTTGCAGATGACATGATCTTATATTTAAAGAATCCCATAGACACCACTCCCAAATTACTCAAGCTGATTCAAAACTTTGGCAAAGTAGCAGGGTATAAAATTAACCCCCCAAATCAATGGCTTTTCTGTATGCCAACAATGAGAAAAGTGGAGCTGAAATTAGGAAAACAACTCCATTTGTAATAGTCCCACAAAAAATAAAATACCTAATAATTAATTTAACAACTATGTTTATTGCAGCATTACTTACCATAGCTAAGATAGGTACCCAACCCAAATGCCCCTCAATAGAAGAATGGATCAATAAAATGCGGTATATATAGGCAATGGAATTCTATGCCTCCTTCAGAAAGAATGAAATTGCCCCATTTGTTAGGAAATGGAAAGACTTGGGCAAAATTCTATTAATTGAAGTAAGCCAGGCCCAAAGAAACATAGGTCCCATGGTTTCCCTTATTTGCAATAACTAGTGTATATCTGAGACAAGCAGAAAAGGTCAGATAAGATGATGTTAAGCGAAATGGACCCCAAGATTGGAACACAAGTGTTTTCTTTCTTTCTTGCAATTGTTTCTAATGTATTTATAAGGTACCACATAATTTTTTGTTGGTTTATATGTCCCTCTCCCACAGTATAACACCTGTTTTCACTGTATTTGATGTTGGTATAATTTGGGGAGTGTGGTGGGGGAGGGGAGAGGGAAATGTAGTTGTGGAAACGGGGAAGGCAGGGATGATAGGGAAAAACAAAGGAGGAGACAACAATGCTTGATAAGAAATGTACTCATTACCTTGCTCATGTGATTGAAACCCCTCTGCACAGTATTTTCACAATAAGAAAAATCTTATTTAAAAAGAAAAGATCTGTTGTGTGCATAGAGTGAGAAACTGATCTGCACACAGGGATCTCAGGGTCACTGTGTCACTGATGTCTCACAGGCTAGCTGCCATGTAAACCAGAGCAAAATGTTTTGTGTTCATTTGTGTTCCTAAAATGCCTTCAAAGATCTGTTTAAAAGTAGTATTCTTATTTAAGATGCAAGGTATAAGATAGATAGATGGTGACATTCTGTGAAATACGAACATAAGCTATTTGAGATGAAAGGACTGTTTCTACCACAGACACTGCCTAGGTGTAATCCTAATCACTCAGGGGGACACAGGAAGGACTATGGAGAGTTTCAGGTCAATCAGGACACACATGGATAAGCCCTGTCTCACCTGACATAACCTTGCTTCATGGAGTGGTGTTGGCAGGAGCAGAAAGGGAACATTGGCAGAAATAGCATTTGTTCAATAGATTTGTCTGCCCCTGGCACTAAAACCAACTCTCTGTGTGGTTTGTGGTTCTTTTAGATATTCAAATGCTTCCCTACTAAAGCTCATGATATAGTCAGTGGATAATCTTATATATGTTTTCTGTCTGTTTAGGAATCAGTAAGTATAGAACTTCTCCCAGCATAGCTGTGGCTATGAGGCTATTTCCTGTTTTACCACCAGGGGAAGTTGAGATATTTTAGATCTATCAGTGACAGAGGGATTAGGAGAACTTAAATGTAATAGAGAAACTGGTAAGGTTGGTCCTTTCCTAAGATGATGGTTGTGCTGAGGGAAAGAGCAAGGGTCTGCTTTGGATGTCTGAGTGGACTGTGCATTTTCTGAGAGAAAACCCAATACACACTCAAGTCTCAGTGGAAGCCTTTGCTCATTGTGAGGCTTGTTTGCCATCTAATGGTAGGTTTTTCGGAGGGGAGAACATATTGTTCTAAGCTGTAAGAGGATGGTGAGAAAGAGCCAACATTAGAGGAAGACTGGAGGAAACGGCCATGGAACAAAGTATTATTCAGAGTCATACTTCAAATTGTACCTTGTTTAAAAAAAATGGACCTGTGCCAAGGAAGCCTCTGTTTTCACTATTAGATGTCGGTATAAATTGGGAAGGGGAAGAGAAAAAAGAAATTGTATAAATAGGGAAATAGGGGGACCCATTAAAACAATGAGATGTACAAGACGTTATGTGGAACAATGAACTTTATAACTATGGTCTGGGGTGAAGATGGGATGGCAGGGAAGGGAAGGGAAAACAAGGGATGAGGCAACAATGCTTGATAAGAAATGCACTCATTACCTTGCTCATATAATTGTAACCCCTCTGTATGGTATTTTCACAATTAAAAAGTAATACTAATGGGACTTTCAGAATCGTGGGTTGATTAAGCAACAAGGTTTTAACATCTGAGTCATATAATTAATTTGCTTTATATTTAACAAACATATTCTATTTATTTGGTGATATTCAGTAACATTCCTATTTTTAAAAATCCGTCTCATTTTAAGCCTACCTTTGTGACTCATTCTTCAATTGCTAGCTACTACTGCTTCTTGAGTCATTCTGCATGGGATTAGACTCTGTAATTCTCTCCAAACTATAGAAATGGCATGCTGCTTGTAGATGTTTTTGTCTTTGTCTTTCACATTTGGGAATAAGTGATAAATTGACTTCTGCAGTAACATTATAAATTCTGGTTTTGAGAGTCCCTGGAAGCTGAAGTAATCCAAGGTCCCACTTGGGCAAGGTCTCTGGTATGACATCTTCTGTCAAGTCCTCCAAACTTAGACTACTGCTTTGGTTCAGAGAATTTGCTATGCTGCTCCCCAGACAAGCTTTGAAATAGGACAGCTGGGCCAAGCCCTACAGAGATGTTTTTGTTAAGGACTGTATCACTGTGGGAGGAGTATCTATATCTTGCATGCAGTAATAAACCCCAATATCTTCAGCCTCAACCCTGCTGATTTGCAGTGTGAAATCTGTGCCTGACCCACTGCCACTGAATCTGTCTGGGACCCCAGATGCTTGGATGGAAGCCTCATAGATCAGCAGTTTTGGAGAATGGCCAGGCTTATGCAAGTACCAAGATAAAAGGCTATCTCCATCACTATCTATGAGGCTCTCACTAGACCTGCAGGAGAGGGAGACCGTCTCTCCCAGGGTGACAGCCAGGGAGAGTGGAGTCTGAGTCATTACAATATCGCCACTGGACCCTGAAATTAAAATAAATGAAAAGTACAAGGTTATATGTGGTATATAATTTTTTCTGTGATTATATATTAATTCCCAATCCTTTTCATGGTTTTTCCTTCTATCCTAAAACCATTGAATATTTCAAAATATATACAAATATTAAAAAGCAAAAATGAGGTTCTAGATCTCATGTATTCTACCCTCTACACACTTGTCATAGTTGTCAACAAAGCTCAGGAACTGGTTCCATCTAGAATGTTCAAACTTCACCTGCCCCATTCTAGAGGACAAGTTCTACTCATCTAATCCATGAACAGAATACAAACAAGAAGCAGTGGCCCTGAGGGCTTACCCTCAACCCCCTTTTCCATCCTCATCTCCCTCTGCCCTTACCAGTGATCCAGAGCATTAGGAGACCCAGAACACAAGAACAGAGACTCATTTTAGCTGGCAATCCAGGAGATTTGATCAGTGAAGTCAAGGTCATGATGAGCCTTTATGTCAAACTAGGACTGGAAAGACCTCCTTGGGGAGCACTATGCAAATCAGCAGGTGGGTGCAGCAATGTGAGAAGAACAAAGCAGAGGGCAAGGGCATCTCTCTGGTGAAGAAAGTGACTTAAATTTCTTCTGTGTTTGGAGAAAAGACCCACAAATACCAGGCTTGCTCCAGCAGTGGGTAGAAGGACCCCTCTCCCCTGATGCCTGGATCTGCAGGGAGGATGTGGTGTACTTGACCCTGTCAACTTGAAACACTAGAGGCCCAATTCAATTGAAATGTGTGTCCAGGAGAGTCTTGCTGAAGGGTCAATTTGATTGGCCCTCTTCTGGTTATTCTAGAGAAAGATACTGTACACAGATTTTATTTGCCATTGTTTTCTCAAAACTTCTATCCAATAACAATGTGGTTACAACTAGGTAAGGAAATCAAATACATACTTGAGTTAATCTGACATCACTGAAACAAAGTTAACTTATGATTAGCAAGTTATCAACAACTGTTAGAGATGTTCTTTATAAGCCAGACACTGGTAGCTCATGTCCGTGGAGGCTGAGTTCTGAACACATGGTTCAAAGCCAGTCCAGGCTGAAAGTTCCCTTTGTGACTCTTATCTCCAATTAATCATTCAGAAATTGGAGGTGGTGCTGTGGCTGAAAGTGGTAGAGTGTTAGCTTTGGGCAAAAGAGCTCAAGATCAGCACCCACGTCCTGAGTTCAATCTCTACAAGTGATAAAAAAAAAAGGTCCTTCATAGTAGGCCTAATAAATTAAGTTATTATGATCACTTGTGTCAAAACAAAATAACCCAGAGCATAAAATCCTGCTAATAACATTTCTAAATGAAAGAGAAAAATGACAGAGAAAACCAAATTTTCCATAGTCCATTTCACAATCAATAAATATGGAATGACACTTCTTCAGCATAACTCTTCACCAGACTAACAGCAGCATTCTTAATATTTCTCTCTCTTCTATAAGACAGAATGGACAAGAATGCCAGTTACTTTCAGTCAGTTAGTAAGACTATTGCAACATCTATTTTTTTAATCTTTCTGCAGAGTCTGCTCCTGGAAAAGTTATTAACTCTTTATGAGACCCTCCTTGTCCTGCCTGCATTCCATGTGGACAGCCATAGCCAGGACTCCACACCTCATAGCATGACCCAGCAAGAACTGTTTTCATGTCTCTGTATAACAAACACTCAAGATTAAGTCTTCCCTAAAGCTTCATAATAAGCTACTAAGAAACTGAATGCTGGTTCAGACTTGTACAGAGGAATTCATATTCCACTTACACCATCCAGAGTCTGAAGAACAAACATATCTGTTGCTTTGGCCACTGTGACATTTTCTTATGGGTTTCACAAAAAGTTTTTTCTATTAAACTTATTTTGTAGCAAATTTTTATTGTGATTAAGTGATTAAATAAATTTCACAAATTTCACAGGATGGTAATACTTACAGTCACAAAGTAAGTGATACTTATAGTCACAAACACAAGAATGTGTGGGATAAATTATCTTTATCATTGTTCATAAAGTTTGTTAATTCTATGAGCTCTGACAATACAATTATTTCTTCCACATGGGGTGATATATACATGTCTTTCCTTTTGCTTAGTGTCAGCTTTTCCCTCTTTGCTGCTCATTCCCTCCCTACCATTGCTTCCATTGAGTTGCTTAGTTCGCTTTGATCAATGTCAATTGCAGCTGATAGATCCCACTGTTGTATGTTTTCCCTGTTTCTCTCTGTTTCTCTGTCATCCTCCTAGTTTCCTTCTGATGTGCACATATATACCATATATGTGGTATATATTATTTTTAAATATGTTTTTTTTTTTTGGGTCCGGTCGTGGGGCTTAAACTCTGGGCCTGGGCGCTGTCCCTAAGCTCTTCAGCTCAAGGCTAGCACTCTACCACTCAAGCCACAGAGCCACTTCCGGCTTTTTTCTTTTTGCTTATGTGGTGCTGAGGAATCGCACCCAGGGCCTCTGGCTTGCAAGGAAAGTGCTCTACCACTGAGCCACCTTCCCAGCCCTTAAATATGTTTTTTATTTTAAAAACACCATACAGAGGGTATGAGCAAGGTAATGAGTACATTTCTTGTCAAGCATTGTTGCCTCCTCCTTTGTTTCCTCTTCCCATCCATTCCCTTCTCCTCCACTTTCCCCCCTCCAACCCACCCACCTTATTCCCCCTCAGCACCAAAGTTGCAAAGTTCATTTTTCGACAAAACGTCTTGTACATCTCATTATTGCAGTGGGGGCACATGTATCCCTATTTAAACAATTTGTTTTTTCCCTTCTCCTCCCTAAATTATACCAACACCAAATACAGTGAAAACATGGGTTACACCATAGGGGAGTGACATACAAAGCAACAAAGAAATCATCTTGTAAGTATGTTATTTGTAAATTATTTCATTTATTCCTTTGCTGCTTGCTTATGCAAAGAGAATGAGCATACTTTTTGAGATACCAGGACTGAAAGAAAGTTCCAAACAGAAATTAAATGCCAATCACATGGAAGGGGAAATGACTAACACAGGTAATTTCCCATTAGGTTGTAACTTCAATCGTGTATATGAGTTATAAATGATATAGATCAAAAGAAATGATATAAATCAAAATGATATACATCAAAAAAAACCTTTTATTTCCCCCACCCCAAGGATGAGCAACCATAAGAAGACTCATATATGACTAAATTTTTGTGCATTTTTTTACTTTGTGTGTGTTTGTGTGTGTGTGTGTGTGTGTGTGTGTGTGTGTGTGTGTGTGTGTGTGTGTGCGTGTCTTGGGACTTGAACTCAGGGTCTGGTCCATGGCCCTGAGCTTTTGTACTCAAGGTCAGCACTCTTCCACCTGAGCCACATCTCCATTTCTGTAATTGTTGGTTAACTGGAGGAAATATTCTCTTGTACTTTCCTTTCCTTGGCTCGCTTTGAACTGGGATCAGCAGGTCTCAGCCTTCTGTTTAGGTAGCTTTTCAGGCATGAGCCACCCGCACTGGCCTCTTGTAGATACATAAGCCATGTAGAACACCAGGATTTGAATTTATACTTCTCAAAACAGGACAAAGTATAGCTCTCCTTGCCACACAACCAGGCATGGTAGGGTTTCATTCTCAGGCTTGGAACATTGTGAAGTTGCTGATCAGTCCTGCTGAACATTTGCCCTCAACTGCACACCAGGTGATGGTCTGCTCTTCCCAGGTGTTGTGCACTTGTAGAGGCTCAGTAGTGGTCATTGTTTTTGGCAAGTTGGATGCAGCGAAGCACCAGGAAATATAAAAAGATAATAAGTTAAAATGTTGTCATGAATTGGAGAAGAGTGATTGATAAATTATCTCTCAATTGACCAGGGAAAGAAAAAAATTACCTCAGCCCCCCCCCCAAAATATGAAGCAAAACTATTTTCAACATTATACTAAATGAGGAAAACTGAAATTATGAAAGTATTTCCTCAAAAGTAAGAATACATAAGCATAACCAGGAGATGAAACATCTCTAAAAGGAAAACTATTATAATAAAAATAAATGAAATGCACAAATGCATACATACATAGAGCTTTTTTATTTTACCTAGACAGCCTTCTCTTTCCTATGTGAATCCAAAGTAATGGCACAACCCTGACACCCCAGAGTATATAGATATGTCATTTACAAGTCAGGAGAGGCATGATAAAGTCTGAGCTGAGGGCCGTGTAGAGAAAAGAATGTTAGGATAAACAGGATCTTCTCAGTCGCTTACAGAAGAAAAAGTGTATGTACATCTACAAACAATACCAGAAATGCATCCAATTTAGTTGATGTTTTTTTGATTCTGATCCATAAACTAAGCAGGGTTACACCTTCACCTGATAGGCAACATTCTTGAATTCAAGCTCACTGAGAATGGAGCCTGAGTCCTGCTTCCTCACCATGGCTGGAAAAGCAGGAAGAAGAGAAGCAAGTCTGCAACTACATGTCCAAACTACATGTCAATTCCTAAGGCTGATCCTGCTCAGGGAGAGCTGGTTTGGTGACTTAGTTTCCCTGCACTGTCATGGAGAACACAGATATCTTGCGCTGGTAGAAAAATTTATGGAATAGTTATAAAATCAAAGTTCTGGAAGCCGGGAAGTCTAGAGTGTCATCTGTTTTAGACTCTCTTCCTGACTGTTCACTTTCTTGTAATGACCTCACAAGGACTTTGATGTCTGTGACAGAGACACAGACAGGGCCATCCAGGGCCACATCTCCTCAAGACACTAGCACTACAGGACTTGCTACAGTCTCAGGGACCTCACATCACCTCACTCACTGTTACAGAGTTCTCCAAGGACACATCTCCTTGAAAGGTGGCCTTTGCTGATAAATAAGGCAAGAAAAAGAGGCAAAGCCAAGCTTCCAGTCTCTAAATTCCAAAAACAGAAGACATTCCCCCACAATTCAGCCTGCTGACAGCTCCTTCTGAGTGTCCCTGGTCTTAGTCAAATACCCAAGCCTGGAGACTCTTTGTTGATGATAAAACACTAAACTCTGTGATTTCCATAGAAAACTTAGCTAGATAGCTCTTTTAATATATACTGTGGGATTTCACTGCCATCTAGTGGTATTATTCTAACATTAAATGTTTTAAAATCAGGATTTTTAAAAATTTTTTATTAATTAAATTTTAATTTGACTTTATTGTAAAAATGCTGTACAAAGGCGTTACATTTACATGAGTAAGGTAATGAGTACATTTCTGGTCAAGCATTGTTACTCCCTCCTTTGATTTTCTCCTACTATCCCTTCCCTCCCTCAGACCTCCCCCACAAAGTTGTAAAGTTCATTTCCAATATAGAGTCTTGTGGATATCATCATTGCAATGGGTCATCCTGTGTCCTTGTTCAGCGTTTTGTTATTCCCTTTCCCCTCCCCAAATTAGACAAATGTATATACAAAATTCAGGGTAACAAATTCAGTACAGTGAAAACAGGGTATATACCATAGGGGGAAGAACGTACAAAAGAAAAAAAATCATATAGTACATTAAAAACAACAACAAAGAAAGACCTCTTGTGTCCATATCTTAGGATTCAGGTTTCCCTCATTTGCAATAATTAGGATACATCTAGGATATTTTTTATCAGAAAAGCAGAAAAGCTTAAAAAAACTATGTACATATGACCATCTAAGATGATGCTAAACTAAATGGACCCCAGCATTCTTTTTTCAGGAAGAGATATAAATTACATTTTGAGATGTGTTTTTAACTTTTCTATGGATTAAATTCAGATAAGATGGGAGTTTTGTGTTTGTGGTGTGTGAATATATCTCTGTCTGTATCTGAGTGTGTATATGTGTTTGTGTGCTTGTGTGTGTGTGTCAGTGGTTTGCCAGTGATAAGTTTAAGATTAAGAGCTAGTAAGTCCACACAGGTGAAGATAGAGAAAAAAGAGGCAAAAGCTGCACAGAGATCCCCAAATGTCTCCGTTCCAAACTCAGGTAATTTACTAAGTATGAATCACTGACTACATGTGGAGGGCTGAAGTGGTGAGGAAATATTTATCACTATTTGTTGCATGACATGGTACAGGTGGGGAGAATCAATGGCTCACCTTGTGCTTGTGTGGCTTGAGTACTGAGTAGCTAATTTTGGCTTCCTGGACTCTGTCTGCTGGGAAAGTATTCTAATTGGAAGGAAAGGAGCCTGTTGCTCTCCCTGTGTATTTGTCACTGTTCTTAATCACAGTTGTCAAGTGTGCTCAGCACAAGATGATTTATCTCAGGATATGGATTTGTGCACAAACTTTGAGAAGTCAAGGCAGAAGTTCTGGCACCCTTTCCAAGAGTGGAGTTGAAGATGGAGCCAGTAGGATGAGCACTGGCTACTGGGATTCTCTATTCAGTGATCTCTTGCAGAGAAGAGCTGTCCCTTTCCTCCTGCTCTGAGATTATAGCACCCAGTCATGAGTGCTCAGAATCCACCTCCTGGCCTGCAGCTCCTCTTGTGCTGTTTACATCCACATTTCACACTCCTGAGGATAAATCCAATCCATGTGTTCATGAACTGATTCATTTTTAATGACTTTGCTTCACTAATACATACATTCCCACATTTAAACTCTGACTTAAAACAATCTACCTCAACATATTGTTACCACTACAACTAATAGCCATTTCTCTCAAGTCAGTGCTTGGGACCCCAAATGCTTCTGGTGCCTAATTCATCTTCCATCATTGGTTAGAAAGTAAGCTAGGGCCTAAGTTAGGAAGATGTGTTACTTAGCTTTCCCTTATTGTGGCTAAGACCTCAGTAAAAGCAATATAAAGGGCAGAGTACTTGATTGCAACTCTTAGATCATAAAGTCTAGTCTACCATGTGGGCAGTTTGGTGAAGATCACAACATGGCACCCAAGAAACAGAGGAAATGTTCTACCTGGTGGCTATATTTGCTTCCCTTTTCATTTGATGAGATCCTAGCCTTTTGTAAGGGGCTGTGTATAATAAGGTGGGCCTTCTCTCTTAGGAAATTCTCTCTAGAGAATCTCTCACAGCCAGGTCCAGAAGTATATTTTTTCATCTCCAAGCAATCCAACCTAGAGAACCATCATAAAATTTCATCAGAATTTTTCTGTTTCCTTAAACCTTTCAAAGAAAATAGTGAGTATAGAAAGAAGAATATTGAGCCATATATACATGGTTTCCTCTAAAGTCTACATGCTGTGTGTTCATACATATCTTTCTTTAAGACAGTCTCTGCAAAGGATAAACTATGTTTCATTGGATCCCTGATAATTTCTCTGTGTGTGTATTGTAGCTGCATGTTTATCCAGCTACATTTGAACATTTATATGTACATATATACACATCTATATATGTATATGTATGCCTGTTTGTTAACTGTGAATTACTCATATTTGTTAAATCTGTACTACCTATTAAAATATCATTTTATTTCTCTACTTATGCATTGCTATATAGTATTGTATATTACATCATATATTACTGTAATATGGATAAAGTAAATGCTAATTGTTCCTTACATGTTTCTACAAGTGAATTATAATATATTCTATATATTAATATATTTTGCATATTTTTTATTTTTCCTTTTCTCCATTGTTTTTTACATATCCATAGTTATGCAATTGGTTTTTTCAACAATAGTATGCAATGAACCACTGGTACACAACTACTAACAGTTATGTATATCAGTAAATCATGCTTTGAGTAGGTGATGATCTTGCTGGAGCTCCTTTAACTGTTGTGCTGCAGATCACTCAGCTGGCCTTTAAATTGGATTATGTTTGATTTTCCACAGTGACTAAAGAGGCAGAGAATTATAGAGATCATGAACAACATCTACAGGTCAAGGTACATAGAGAAATATCGGTCACAAAATATCCAACAAAGAAACACATTTTTAAAGGGTTTGTATTCTGAACATTCAACACTGCTTTGAGCTTGCTAAGCAAGTCCTCTAAAATGAGCACTACTCCTAAACTTTTTCATTTTAGTTTTGTTTAGGAGATACAGACAAGGCCATGTACCACATTATCTGTACCTCCTTGGTAACCATGACTATAGGAGAATACCCCAATGCCTAGATTTCTTTGGAGATAGCTTCTTGATAACAATTGGCCAGTATAACCTCATCTTGAATCCACTTCTTTACTTCTCCAAATTATGAGTATTATCGACAATATTTTGAGTCATATTTAATCTTGACATATCATTATTATTCTCAGGCTGAGACCTTATAATTGATAAATATTTGTGTGTGTCTAAGTAATTTTGCCAAGTGAAAATATCCTTAGCAAAAATAGATCTCTCCTAAAGCCTAGTTTCTAAAACCTTGTATTGATCCTTGTTACCTGCTTAAAGTACAGATTGCTATGCAGTAGGTATGGGTGTGTTCATAAATTTTGTGTGTGTTGTTGGGGTGAGCCAAAACTAACTCCATTTTTAATATACCAGGAGTTACCCCCACACCCCTGAGAATCAAAATACTGGATTCTTACAAGCCCCCAGGGTCAGTAAATATGCTGCTTATTGAGACCCAAGGAAATGTGGAAACTGGAAAGCCCTTATGATTATTGTGATCAGGTTGTGTGATGTGTAGCCCTGTTTGCTTATCAATAGCCCAGACAGGATCTCAATAGTCCAGACAGGATCTGCAGCCCTGTTTGGTTATCAACAGTAAAACAACCCAGCCACCTTTGCTCTTCCAGAAAGGAGCAGCCTTATGTCTCCTCCCATGAGTGAGAATATCCACCTGCTTTGTGTGGGGACCCCAAAATTTGTGTGCCAATTCAAACCAGAATGATAGGTTAGTTCAAACAGATACTATGAGACAGACTGTAACCCCATTGGCCACTGACATAAAAACACAATCTTTGTGTGTGCGCTACAATATCGTTGGCCACCTGTGTCTAGGCAGGATTGACCACATGAATTTTGCCTTTAAGAACCCTAGCTTGTGGGCCATTCAGGGTGGCAGTATCAGTTGCCAAGTCTGTGCTACCTCCCTGGCAGGTCAGCAATCCACTTCCCCAATGAAGTCATATATTTACATGAGGCTGTATCTGAATCGTGGACTCTTTAACCCATAACATGTGTAAAACCAAGTACATGACAAGAACAACAGGGAAGGAAAGTTTCACTAGACAATCCTCGGCTTCCTTGGCCTGTGGTGAGGCCCCAGATCAGGTGGTGGGACCATCTAGCAGAGGCTGCTCAACTCAAGGCACATTAGAATCCAAAGGGGAAAAAAAAAAAAACACAGGAAGTGGTAAGGGCAAGATATAGCCCCAAGGACTTGCCCACAAGAGATGTATTTCCTCCAAGTCCCTCCCCATGCTTTTCACACTTCCCATAATACCACCCTATTGTTAACCTATCAAGGGGTGAATAAACACACAAATACAAGAGTGTGAAGTAAACAGAGGGGACTAAGCTACACCCAGAGAGACCAGGTCTCTGCTAGTTTTCAACAGAACAGAGAACAACATGAGTAAGAAGAAAACATGAATTTCACTGAATAACAAAAAACTGGTTCACTGAAGGAAAATTGTCCTTTTTTCTCTATTTGTACTATGTGACTGCAGATGGAGGAATTAGTCTCCCCTGTTCTTGTTTGACTTCAGTGTGAAGGCCTGGAAGGTTGTTCATATTGGCCTCCTCTTACAAATCTAGTGTCAGAATATGATAGAAACAACAAACAAACATTGTTGATACTATCTGGTGGACTAGTTATTATTTTGGTTTCAAATATCAAAGTCTAAGAAGCAGAAAATATTACATTCTGGAATACTGAATTACAAACTATTGGGAATCTGAACATGTTACATTCTGGAATACTGAATTACAACCTATTGCGAATCAGAAAATGTTACATTCTAGAATACTGAATTACAAACTATTGGGAATCAGAAAATGTTACATTCTGGAATACTGAATTACAAACTATTGGGAATCCTCAAGCAACAAACTACTACCTGTTTCAATAATGCCACTGCTGATAGAGCCTCTGGAGGGTCCCTCATACCTGTGGCTCAACTTTTAGGCTATGACCTACAAAGAAGACAGCTTCTCCTGTCACTCTAGCCACAGGAGGCTCACAGCCCTGCCTACAGGAACCAGAGGCCTGGCCTTGTGGCTTGCAGCAATGCTTGTGTTGACTATATTCCCATGTTGGTCACATGAGGATATGTAGGCTTTGTGGACCCAGGGGCTGTTTCTCCCTCAATCCACATTTGCATTCTGACACCATATTGCAATCTCACTTTTTTTTTCTCACAGAAGATGCTCAGACTTTTTTTTTTGTTACAAAGGAAAGAAATGTATCTCAAATGACAAGTAAACCAAATGCACTCAGCACCTCCCTCATCAACATTGGGAATGTACCTATGGTCCCTGAAGGACTAAAAATTGAGTTTTAATATACTTCTGTGTAGTTAGTGTTAGTGTTATGCTCACCTTTGTTCCTCAGCTCCAACCAGAACTGGGCCCTCCTCCCATCCTGGAGTTCCCTCCATACTTTGGCTCCTCCCTCTCTCTGCCCAGACCCACCTGAACTCCCATTTACCTCACTTCCTATCCCTCACACCCTCTTGCTATCTGGATGGTGATGGAGGCCATGTGCTACCATTTGGGGGAAATACGACTTCTCTAATAAACCTTACAATATTCTTTCTCCTATGCTTCCTTGCCTCTGCCTGGTCCCATGGATGCATGTGTCCGATCCTCTTACACTTACATTGATGGGCTGACAGCATAGTTCGGGATCATGATCACAAGCCTTATTACTAGAACAACCATGCTGGTACTTGAAAATCAAAGGTCTATCCCACAGGTCTGAACCCAGCTGGAGGATGTATTGCATCCAGGTTGACATAGCATGTGAGAAAAATTCAGACTCTTCTAGGATTGTTTCTGCCCATCAAATGATGGAGATATTCTGTCTTAGAGACACTAAAAGAGACACAATGCTTGAGACCTATAACATGTCAATAGAATCTAGACACAGATACAAGACAGAATTAAATATGAAAGACACCCCTATACAATAATTTTTCAAGAAAAAAAATCATACAATCTGACCAGAAATGGATCTTGATTCTATGCCCATTGAACAAGGGCTCAGACTCAGACTTCTGTGACCTATGAACACTATTACAGGACTTCATCACACTCCACTCTCTTAAGTAGAGCGAGCCCCAGAACAGAGACCACTGTGGAGATTCCAGTACTGTATCAACCCAAGCTTGATTCAATCAGGAACCAGTGAAAGAACTCTGTGAAGGGCTTGATATTCATTCAGGGTTTGGGACAAACAGAGAAGATGCTAGACAAAGTACAACTGGGCTTCCAGCTTCTGAACAGAAAACATAACATAGACTGTATGTATGGGCCAAAACCATGCTCATGATGGAAGTTTTATAAGTTTCCTTATGAAGGGAATAAAATCATAGAAGATACTTGATGCTTATATCACTGATTGTCTATAGTACAACTTAAGAGACAAATATATTTTTTACATAGATACTTCATTGTTTACCTAAAGTCTCTGGTCTTTATGCTTTCATGATTTTCTCCTGCTCTTTGTAGTTTGCAAGTCATCCAATTATCAAATACTCTTCACGTCCACCCAGTCACATTGATCACAATGTCTTCCTCATCAGCTCATTCAGACAATCCTCTCCGCTGCTTCCCAGACAAGCAACACATGAGGGCTGCTCACCCAGCCAGAGGAGAGGTTCTAGTTCAGGGATGTATCACTGTGGGAGGATCATGTGTAGCTTGACAGCAGTAATACACCCCAACAGCCTTAGCCTTCACAGTGCTAACTTTCAATGTGCAATCTGTGCCTGACCTACTGCCACTGAGTCTTTCAGAGATCCCAGATTCTCTGTTGGAAACCTCTTAGATCAGGAGTTGTGGAGACTTCACTCGCTTCTGCAGGAACCATTTCAAATATGTGTTTCCTTTGCTATATAGAAAGTTCTGACTAGACCTGCAGGAGATGGAGGCCGGCTCTCCTAGGGTGACAGGCAGGGAGAGTGGAGTCTGGGTCATCACAACATCTTCACTTGATTCTGAAATTAGAATAAGACAGAAGTTCAAGGTTATACACAACATACAGAGACATGCTTTTTATTTTTATTTTGATGTATCACCTATAATTAATATTACATGATTTGACTTATAATGTAAAAACATTTTGGATCTAAAATTGTGAGTTAAAACTCTTTATTCATAGCTTGTGACAAGAAATTTGTTTTACTAATGAACTAGTACAGATTATATGCGGGGGAGAGAGAAATGGGGTATTTGAGTAGAAATGATCTTAAATGATTTAATTAAGAAGGAAAAGGCATCTCTCTATCTTCCATGCTCATTAACGTGAAAAAAGAGAGGCAATTTTAAGCATAAATAGGTCTCTAGGCATAATACATTTTTCTCACAAAACATAGGTTTTCACTCCTTCTGCAGACCTAATCCTCACTTACCCCATCATGATTAACAAGACCTGCACATCTAACACATGGATAGGGCACAACTGGAATCTCAGATCTCACCCTGCCACCCCACTCTCATTTCTCATCCTCCTTTGCTGTTACCAGGGATACAGAGCATTAACAGCCACAGGAGCTGAGACAAGGTCTTCATTTTTTAGGACTGAAATGAGGAGTTTTGGCAGGTCAAGGCAAGTTCTGATCTGAGCCTTTATCTCAGACTTAGAAAGAAAGGCCCTCCTTAGGGTATGCAAATAGCCAGCTTGGGGCAACAGTGTGAGAAGAGTCAAGGGGAGGTAAGGCTTGCTCTTCTGAGAAAAGTACAAGCAGATGTGTTCTATATTTGGTGACAACCAATAAAATCCATGATGCCTGCAGCATGGAAAGAATGACTCCACTGATAATATCTGGAATTGAGGAAAAACAGGGTGCACATCACCCCACCACCCTAAAACAGCATCAGAGGCCCAATGATATGCAGCTTTATGTCCAGGAGAGACTCTAGGAAAGGAATGGACATTGTGCCTGGGTCCTCCATTCCTCCCTCATCTAGTCTAGAGAAAGACACAGTGTCAAGCATCAGCAGCACTGATTCTCAAAATAGTTGAACAATAAAAGCACAGAGTTGAGCTAGATGAAGAGGCATACCATAGTTACCAAGTTATCTCTTTGGGATGCTAGCACCTCTATTTGCCAGGATCTTCATATTAAGATGTAGGGTATAGAATTGAGAAGGATGACAAAATTTTCTCTTACAGGTAGTAAGTACCCTAATGGTCTTTTAACCTAATGAGAGAAATTATTGCACTTGAAAGTATGAATTCAATGTAACAGTTTTGTAAATTCACTAAATATCTTATCATTCTTCCACAATGTATTTGTACAGCAAATTAATCAAAGGATTTGTTAAAGTTTCCTCTGGAGAGTACTGCTAGGGTGAAAGGATCAAAATATAGTGTACTTATCAGTTGACATACAGAGGTGAGTCCATTTTGTGTAACTAGTTGAAATGATATAGATGTGTGTGTGTGTGTGTGTGTGTGTGTGTGTGTATATATATACATATATATATACATATAATTTTGATTATCTTAAATTAACATAAAATCTCCAAATGTCTCCAGTCCCAATCCAATTTAACCAGTCTCTGTTTATTTGTCTCAGAGATTTCAGTCTCTACTTCACCTGAAGGAAGGAAGCGCACATGCAGGATGTTTGTACTGATGCCCCAATGGATGAACCTGGCCAATGGAAAAGGTGACTTGTGGGAAGTGATTGTATTATGGGATTGGAGGTTATACCACTGCTCACCAGAGGGTAAAAGATACTCTCATGCAGTGAAGCAGTTCTCATAATAGTTACCTGCTATCAAATGAAGACAACCATAGGCTTGGCCACCTCAAATTACAACTGGTTCTCTCTTTATTAACACAACATATTGTACCATGTGCAAGACAGGCCTCACCAGAGAACAGACAGATGAAGATTCGGCATTGGGGATTTTCTGCATCTAAAACTGAGGTAAACCAACTCTTCTTTATTCAGATTTTAGGTCAGTTACTTTGTTATAGAAAATGACTGACACAGGTGTGTCATGTTTGTGTGTGTGTGTGTGTGTCCAAACACATGTTTGTGTGAGAGAGACAAATGTGGTTTAAATAGAAGTGCTCTTAATAGGGTAATTGAGGAGTAAAAAGCATCTCTCTACGGGTGATACTCTTCTTCTTATGAATATGACTTCCCAAACATTACAGAGATTACTTGTTAACTTGCTGAAAGTCAGATTCACACTCAGTAGATGTGAAGTGGTTTTGTGATATTGTATTCGTAACATGCTTTCAGGGATGCTTTTGATGATCCTGAATTCTGGACACATTCTGAGTAGGAAAGAAAATAATACTACATACATGTTTAGTTGTGTTTGCTTCCTTTTTGTCAAGAAATGTTTCTATTTGAGAATGGTCCCTCACATATTTCATGATAATATCTCATTTTCCATGAACTGAGACTTCCTGAAACTCTTGCTATGGTTACAAGTTGCTAGTAGGAAGAGGCATGTGTGTACCTGGTCTTGGACAATGCCCTCAATGATATAGTCTGAGAGTTGGGCGGTGACTTCACTGGTCATCAGCTGTGGGCTCCCATCAGCATAGTCTCTTCAGGAAATACATTTCCCAGCACTCCTCTCCCTCTCTGCTTTCCTGTTTATATTCTGAATGAGATGGGACATCTTATAATCACATATAAGATTGGAAGGTGGAAGGAACTCAATCCTATCGATCCACAATATGCAAGGAACATGGACAGAGGTGAGAGTGTGGACAAGTGAGAACTCCATACACATCAATTGTCTTAAATTCTATGTTTAATATCAATCAGTAGCTGTACAAAATGATGTCCATTAAACATGCAAGGTTATAAACACAATTCATCTTTACCTATCATTCTGAACCATCATTCTGAACCATCCCTCCCAATCCAGCTCTGTTCTTCCATATAAATTTCCATGTGTAAGAATACATGTTAATTACTAAATGTGAATTTATGACTCTAATTATGTCTCTATGATATATGGAAGTCACTTCTGATTACTCTGATAAATATAGATATAATATGTGTGTAACTGTACCTAGTGCATGACTCCACAAGTGTCTTAATTCTTTTTTTTTGTGTGTGTGTGTCGGTCGTGGGCCTTGAACTCTGGGTCTTATCGCTGTCAGTCAGCTCTTCAGCTCATGGCTTGCACCCTACCACTTGAGCTACAGCGCCACTTCCCACAAGTGTCTTAAATGTATTTGATTTATTCACATATATTTATTTCCATTCTACAGTTTGGATTTATTTGAACTAGGCCAGAAGCCAAGGGTGCTTTGAATATCTGCTCTAAGGTCAAGCTCCAGAAAAAAAAAATGTTCAGACCTTCCAAAACATGTTCAAACCTTCCAAAACATGATACAAAGTTTTAGTTAATTTTTTCTTGATATTTCCTGAAGTTATTTAAAAACTTATTTTTCCACTCTACTTTCTATGGTTTGGACAACAGTAGTGTAAAACAATAATATGTTACTCGGTATCAAAATAAAATAATTTTCTGAGAACTAGATTAAAATGATGGATATTTTAACCTGAAAGTTGAAATGAGTATTTAAAAATACATTTGCTGAAAAAAATTCCCTGACAA
The DNA here is from genome assembly GCF_019054845.1 of Dipodomys spectabilis. Classification (NCBI taxonomy): domain Eukaryota; kingdom Metazoa; phylum Chordata; class Mammalia; order Rodentia; family Heteromyidae; genus Dipodomys; species Dipodomys spectabilis. Next base: position 13,934,594 of record NW_024870864.1, on the reverse strand, counting down.
GAAATTGATAAATGTTTAAATTACTAAACTCACATGTTTATTTCATTATTTAGCAAACATCATATTCTACTTCAAATAAAATTATTCCATGGTAATCTAAAATTGATTTCAAATAAATTTTAACGAAAATTTTTCTTCAAAAAATTGTTTTTAAAATGTTTTCACAAGGTATTTTTCCTTGCCTTTAAAAACTTGCCCTGACATATCTAGAATGGCTTCGTTATTGACTGACTGCAGAATTTTAGGACAGACTGGACCATGCATGAGTACAGAGCAGTGTTCTTTGTAAGCCACAGAAGAAGCAGTGGCAGGTGTGTGCTGCTTGGGGTGAGCAGGAGGACAGACAGTTAAGATATGCAATTGACTCCAGAACCTATCTCCCAATGCTTTCCAGTGACCTTAAATAGGGGGCTGCATCTGAGATGTTCTGTCAGCAGTTGAAGCACCAGGGTAAGCATCTGGGGCAGCCCAGCCTCTCACTTCTGCTTCCCTGGGAGGATTTCGTTATGACTGGTGTCACAGGGATAGATAAGTAATTACCTTGCTGACATTAGTAAGTGGCAAAATCTTCAGGCTGCAGGCTGCTCATGCTGAGAGTGAACTCTGTGACAGCTCCACTTCCATTGAACCTCCATGGGACCCCAGATTGCCAAGTAGGTGCAAAATAAATCAGGAGCTTTGGAGTTTTCCTTGCTCTCTGCTGGTAAGAATGTAAATAATTGCTAATGACCTGACTGGCTTTGCAAGTGATGTTGACTCTCTCTCCCAGAGATGCAGTCAGGGATGGCCACTGAGCCAACTGGACATCACAATGGGCAACTGAAATTGGAAACATTAAAACAATTAGTCATTTAATTAATGATATTATCCAAGTACTTCCAAGAAGCCACAAGCTGCTCTATTAATATGAGAAGAGTAATCCCCAACATTGTTCTTCCTTACCTGGGAGCCAGATCAGCAGGAGAACCAGCAGCTGATCAGAAGCCATTATGTCCAAGCTTTTAGCTGAATGGAACCTTCTCCTGATAGGGTGTGAGCAGCCTATGAAGAAGTTCTCAGGGCAGTGGGCTGTGCTCAGGGCATATGAAAATCAGCTGGGTTGAAAAGATTTAAAAGACATGGCTATATATGTAGCTTGGTGATCTTCATGAATTTCTGAGCTAGCTGTCTCCAAATCTCTCAGGTAACATTCCTGTCTCCTATCAATAGCCTCAAAAGACCCCCCTCAAAATAAGATGTTCCCTAAACCAAGAACTCACATCTACTTCAGTCTCTTCTGCTTCATAAACCTTCATGTTCTTACACTATGGTCTCTTCCAGTTCAGAATAACATTTTTGAGTAACTGGGCTAGAACTTGTGGTGCCAGCAGGTTCAGATTTGATGAAATGAAACACAGTAAAGGGTGAGCAAGGCAATGAAGCCACAAGGAATGGAGAAGACATCCTTAGCATGGGAAGCAAGGAAAAACTGCCACAGACAGTGAAGGCAGAGCACAGTAAGGAAGGCTCCCACATCAGGACCAGCATGTGGGGACACTGTCCACCCTAGTGCAGGATGTCACATCTGGGGAGCCACTAGCAGGACATTTACATGACAGTGAATCAACCTCTCATCATTGTGAGTCCAAGCAGCTGCTGCAGGCACACAAAATAACACTGCTCCTCACAGTCAGAAACTCACACACAGGGAAAGTCCCTGCCAAAGTCAGAGTTCTCTTCATCATCCTTCACTAAATGAACTGCATGTGGATCTGGATTTGAGAGATTCACCAACTTCGACCCTTGTTATGATGTATCTGTGACCTGAAATATCACACTTCTGAAGCCAAAGGAAGCTATAATGAAACTGTAAAACTCATGCCTTTCTATTTACCAGCATTTAATGAGTAGAACTTTGAAGGTGGACCTGTCTTTTGATACACTCCTGGTACATATAACGTCCCCCCACACCTGGCTTTGAGACCAAGACATTTTAGGAATGGCTATGATTCAGGAGGAAAGAAGAGTGGATATGAGAGTGGAGATCAACCACTTCACAATTTGTGTAATAAGACTGTTATGCCCTGAGCCTCAGGTAGGAATCATGAACATAAAGATCTCTTGTGTACACAATACTAATGCTACTAGCACATGTGTTGAATAAAGCATTATTTACCATACCTAAGATACAGAACCAACCCAGATGCTCCTCAGTAGATGAATGGATCAAGAAAATGTGGTATATATACACAATGGAATTCTATGCCTCCATCAGAAAGAATGACATTGCCCCATTTGTTAGGAAATGTTAAGACTTGGAAAAAGTTTTATTAAGTGAAGTAAACCAAGCCCAAAGAAACATAGGTCCCATGGTTTCCCTTATTTGCAATATCTAGTATATGTATGAGTCAAGGCGAAAAGGTCAGATAAGGTGATATTAGGGAAAGGAACCCTAAGATACGTATTCAAATGTTTTTATTTCTTTCATGGATTGTTTCTAACACATTTATAAGGTTATTTCTTTGTTGCTTTGTATGTCCCTCCCCCACAGTATAACCACTGTTATCACTGTATTTGATTTCGGTATAATTTGTGGAGGGGAAGAGGAAAAACAAGTTGTTTAAATAAGGTGGACCAGATGCAGCAATGAGAAGTACAAGTTGTCATGTCGAAAACGAACTTTACAACTTTGGTGGGGGGTGGGGGAGGCTGGGAAAGGGATGGGAAGGGTAAACAAAGGAGGAGGCTACAATGGTTGATAAGAAATATACTCATTATCTTACCTATGTAGTTGTAACCGCTCTGTACAGTATGTTCACAATTAAAAAATAAAGATTGTGGAATACTAAAAAAAAAGAAAAAGAAAAAGAAAATCAGGTCTACCTAAACCCACCTTAGGTTTTTCCTGCTCCTTCAAGTTGTGCTCATTGGATGGCTGGTCTTCAACCATGCATGTCTTGACGGACAGTGTGATCCTCTCCTTACTTTGGCTTAAGTTCTCTGGCTCTGAATGTCCTCCCTGTCTGTCCTCTAGTTCCCCAATAAAAATTAACCTGTCCTTTTCCATCTGCAAGATGTGTCTCAAGCAAGCATTTTGATCTGTGCCACTCTATTCCATGTATGTCTCTGCAGACTCAAGGTAAAATGCACATCCATAGACACAATCCAGCTGCTATCCTGTGAGCCTGAGGTCAAACAATGTGCCCTGGTGTCCCCGGCCTTGCATGCTTTATGGAGTGTGGCAGCTGTTAAGTTCCTTAATTCTCTGCTTCAGCATCCTCATTTGTGTAACTGTTACAGTAGTGTTGAACACTTTTCTGTATCTTTCTCTGGGATTTTAACTTCTCCCATCCATGGACCAATTTTTCCCTTGGCTATTTTCACTCATAGGATCATATATTTCATAATCCTTAGTATTTTCTTCAATGGCAACAAACCCCTGAAGTACATCTCCAACTCCTCAACACATTTCCTCCTACATCCACTGTTAAAACATTGCCTATAAAAGAGAGATGCCCTAAATTTGTCATTTTAACTTGCTCTTTTTTTTTGTGAACACACTGTACAGAGGGGTTACAATTACATGGGCAGGTTAATGCATACATTTCTTATCAAGCATTGCAGCCTCCTCCTTTGTTTACCCTTCACATCCCTTCCCAGCCTCCCCCCCCACCCAATCCTCCCCGCCTTCCCCCACTACCCCCCCCACCCCCCCACAACATTGTAAACCTCGTTTTCGACATGCCAACTTGTACTTCTCATTGTTGTAACAGGGCCACCTGTATCCTTAATTGACTTGTTTTTCCCCATCTCCTCTACAAGTTATACTGACATCAAATATAGTGAAAGCAGGGTTAACTTGCTGTTAATTCACCTTTTTGTATACCTTTTCCCTAATACTTAACTAATGATATTTAGTGAAAACTTCAATACCTACCATAGAAACTCTTTCAGAGTGAGTTTTTCCCTCAAGTTATTCCTTATGATTAGTTGGATATATTTCCAGGTAAAGTTATAATCAGTAGGACAATATTTTGTAAAATAGAAGAGTTCACCTATACATTGTTTAAAAATTTTGTTAAATCTTAAGAAGATACATAAATGACATAACATATAATAACAAAACAATGTGACAATAATACTTATTAGACAATATATTGGAAATGAACTTTACAACTTGGGCTTGGGGAGTAGTTGGCAAGGTAGACATTGGAGATAGTGAGGGAGAGGGGACACTATTCAAAAAGAAATCTATTCATTACCTTACATTTGTAATTGTAACCCCTGTACATATCAACTTTACAAAAAATGTGAAAACAATAACATAGGGAAAATCAGAAAAATCATAGACTAATATCTAATAATACATCATATATACAAAATAACACATAATATATTTGATATAATATATATTTAATTATTATATACTGTATCTCATACATTAGGTATATATACATAAATATGATACATAAATTGTATGCATATGTTCACTTGTCAATCTGAGAGTCAGAGAGCTTCTGACTTAAGGAAGATCTGCTTTATCTTGAGGTTTCTCCATTTTTCTTTTTATAAATAAAAGACGTCAGTGTTGTTCCTCTGACTGTCAAAGATTCCTTGATTCTTGAGATTAAAACAGAGAAGATTCAGTGAGCTAGGAACACTGCTGTGATTCTTGATGGGAACTGGTCTGGAGGACAGAGGGACTAAGCTCAAGAAACATCTCACCTTCAGTGAACCTTGCAGGGGAGAGCACAGAATGGCAACAGTGTTGTTTGTATTCAGTGTTTCTCTTGATAATTTCAGCTTGGTTGATAAGTGGAACTGTGATTTAGAAAATAGAAATAAACTAAATTTATCCTCCTTTCACCCCCCCCCTTTCTCTCCTTCCATTCATCTCCATCTCCTACTTTGCTTTTCTCTCTCTCTCTCTCTCTCTCGCATTCCTTATTTTTCTCAGGCAATGTTTGTTGATCAAGTCGAATATGTTCCACAAGTAGAAATCTCTTTTAAAATTAGATAACTGATCTCTGCATTTCATCATTCTGCTTGAGTTAAAGAGAAAAACTATAACTGTCTACATTTATGTGAAACAATATTTCTAATAGCATCAACAGCTATCCATTACATATCAGCAGGTCAGGAATAATGGAAAATACCTGTTTTAATAAGCAGGCAAACTCTGCAACAAACTTTGTACTCATTGATATGGTTATTTAGCATTTTACCACTCAAGCTGCATTAAACTATGAAATGTTCACTATTACTTTCAGTACCTAAAATTGTACTGAGGTTCTCCAAATACAATAAGAAAAGCTAAAACTAATTGGAAAAAAAGCACAAAAGACCTGAAGCAGAAAAAGGAAGTGGCAAACTGTCTTTACTTGCTGATGAAATTCATGCATAAAGTATTGAAAATTCTCAAAATAAAAGTTTTGAAATAAATTCGAAGTGTCTTTGTGCACATTGTGAATATCTATTCAAGAATAAAATAACCTGGATAAAGTCAGAGTATTTCCATGTTTATAGTCTGGAATGGAATATTAATATTTCAACATTTAGCACAGTGCCAGTATCGCACATCTATAATTACACTTATTCCAAAGATTGAGATATAGAAGCTCACTGGTCCAGGTTAGCCTGGGCAGGATTCCTGTCCTATGATTCTAGGACAGCTCTGGCAAGAGGAAGCATGAAGAAAGCAGCTGGGACAGCCCAGGCTCACACTTCTGCTTCCTGGAGGTTTATGTTATGGCTTGTATCACTGTGGGTGGGTTATTATAATACTGTTGACAGTAATAATTAGCAATGTCTTCAGGCTGCAGGCTACTGATGGTGAGAGTGTACTCTGTCCCAGATCCACTGCCACTAAATCTGGAGGGGATGCCGGATTGTAAATACTTTGCATCATAGATCAGGAGCTTTGGAGCTCCCCCTGGTTTCTGCTGGTACCAGTTTAAGGCATTGCTAATGCCCTGACTGGCCCGGCAAGTGATGGAAACTCTGTCTCCAGGAGATGCAGACAAAGTGGATGGAGACTGAGTCATCTGGATGTCACATCTGGTACCTGGCATTGGAAAAGTAATAAATATACATAGAATCAAGCATATTATAAGAAAGCTTCATAAACAGCCAAGCATCACTGACTACAGCAAACTGAGGAGATCCTCAACGTAGTCTTTCCTTACCTGTAATCCAGAGCAGCAGGAACCCCAGGAAATGAGCAGGGGCCTTCATGTCCATGCTGTGTGCTGACTAGGACTGACTCCTGCACAGGATGTGAGCAGCTTTCAAGAACTGCTCAGGGTAGTGGGCTGTGTTCTGGGCACATGCAAATAAGTAGGGGTTGGAAAGGGCCAGCACAGCTGTACCAACATGCCATATTTCAGTATCTCAGTCAAGACATGATGTCCCAGATACAAAAAAACATACCAGGGTATTGTAATTAATGAAGTTTTCAGTGATTGAATTTAGAGTTTATGATATAAGCAAACTCTGAAAGGATGACATGTAGCATAGTGAAGTGTGAAGTGGGACACCAGAGATGCAAAGCCCAGAGAAGACAAGGGAAAATGCCACAGGTGATAAATCCAGAGTACAATGAGGAAGGCTCCCACCTGGAGTCCAGCATGTGAGGAAGCTCTTCACCCTAGTGCTGGATGTCACAACTGAAAAGACACGGACAGGACATTTGCTTGACAATGAATCCACCATCTTATTGTGACTCCAAGCTGTTGCTGCAGGTGGACAAAGATAGCAATGCTCCCCCAAAGGCCAGTAGCTCACAGACCAGGCATTGCCAAAGTCAGAGTCCATCTGTACCAGGCCCTACATGACAGGTTCCTATAGCAACCCTGTTAACTGAAGTATTTCACACACTATTGGAACAAAGCAGAGTATAGAAATAAATTCTTGTTTTCCTCTTCCCCCTCCACATAATGAATAGAGCTTTGATGCTGGACCTGGTTTATGGTAAACATGCACTCCTGGTGCAGACAAGGTCTCCTGATTATCATTCCTCTGACATGGGTTTGAGAGAAGAACAGTTAGAGGAATAGCTCTCAGTTGCAGGTGGAAGAGAAGTGGATATGAGGATGGAGTAAGAATCACCCGACTAATTGTGAAATAAGACAGTCAGTCCTGGGCTGGGAATGTGGCTTAGTGGTAGAGTGCTTGCCTAGTATGCATGAATTCCTCGGTTCAATTCCTCAGTACCACATACACAGAAAAAGCCAGAAGTGGTGCTGTGACTCAAGTGGTAGAGCACTAACCTTGAGCACAAAGAGCCTCAGGAATAGCATCCAGGCCCTGAGTTCAAGTACAGGACTGGAAAAAAAGACAGTCCCAGAGACCTAAGGTGGAGTAAGCCAGACCCAAAGAAATAAAAGTCCTATCGTTTCCTTCATTTACAATAACTAGTGTATGTATAGGACAATTTTATCAGATGAGCAGAAAAAGCTCAAAAGGTATGTACATATGACCATATAACATGATGCTAAGTGAAATGAACCCCAAGATATGGACACAAGAGGTCTTTCTTTATTGTTGTTATTTTTAATGTACTATGTGATTATTTTGTTTCCTCTGTATGTTCTTCCCCCTACGGTATATCCCCTGTTGTTACTGTACTTGATTTTGATACCCTGCATCTTGTATATACATTTGTCTAATTGGGGAGGGGAAGAAGATTAACAAAATTGTGAAACAAAGACATAGGATGACACATTGCAACATATCCACAAGAGAGTATATTGGATATGAACTTTATAACTTCAGGGAAGGCGGGGGTGGAGGGGTGAAGGGGAGGGTGAAGGGGTGAGGGTGGTGGGGGAGGAAAGGGATGGAAGGAGAACAACTAGGGAAAGTGTAACAATGCTTGACAGGAAATGTTCTCACTGGCTTCCTCATGTAAATGTAACCCTTCAGTACAGCATTTTTACAATAAAATAGAATTTACCAAAAATAATAGTTATTGGATCTAATAAACTAATCAGAGTGATCATGGCTGAAAAAAATGGACACAGGAAAAAAACGGCCTTTCTTACAGTCAATGAGCTCATAACATTTAAAAAATAAATTGGAGGTCTGGGAAGGTGGCTCAGTGGTAGTATGCTTGCCTTGCATGCGTGAGGCCCTGGGTTCAATTCCTCAGCACCACATAAGCAGAAAAAAACGGAAGTGGAGCTGTGGCTCAGGTGGTAGAGGACTAGCCATGAGCTGAAGAACTGAGGGACAGTGCCCAGGCCCAAAGTTCAGGCCCCACAACCAACCAAAAGAAAATAAATTGGATAACAGCAGAGATGTTTACACCTAAATATGTGAATATAAAACTTCACGGAATTATTTTAAAATCTAATTAGTAAACCTACATTATTTCTCCATGATAATTGGGCATTTAATCACATATTTCTTTCTATTTGTCTATGTACAATGGAACAATGACTAATTTTCTGATGAGCAAAATGTGATCCTGTCAAGGTTTATAGCTCTTAGTGAGAACCTTACTTCATCTCATCCCAGGCTATATGTAGAGCACCCACACCAAGGAGTCCATATTTGAAATGTAAATTTCCCAGATTAAAACACAAGAGTAAATCCACTGTATTTTTCTCAATGCAATGGCTGAAATTTCACTGGACCTTATCAAAACCTGCTGAAGAACAGGATGCTTTGTCAGAGCTACACAGACACATTATTTCCCCTTCCAGCAATCAAATATATGACAAAACAATTTCTATCTGCTACTCTAAACACTAAAATTGTGAAATTTGTTATGGTTGTCCCAACGATTAATACTGTAATTATCCAATATGGAAACTTGGATTGAGGCAAAATGAAGAATCAGTAGAAATTATGTCATGAGCTCATAGAATCAAAATATAATCATGAAAACATTTGTCAGATATCAGTATCTCATGAATATATTCCTAACCATACAGGAGTATGGAGATCTCAAGGATCATGATCAAATCCCAACTAACATTCAAGAAGGTGGACTGAAAGTGTGGCTCATTTTATAGAGGACCAGACAAGCAAGGAAGCTGAACAAGCATGAGGATAAAAAGATAAATAATACAAACTAGGAAGGGATAGTGGGAGAACAATAAGAGAAAGGATAACAATGCTTGACAAGAAATGTACTCATTGATTTACTCATGTAAATATAACCCCGTTGTACAGCATCTTTATAATAAAATTAAATTTAAAAAATAAAAAATAGAAAGTACTATTTTTACAATGTAGCCTCTGACATGCTTCAAATTCCTAATCCTGTTTTTTTTTTTTTTTTGTCGAAGTAGGTGTCCCCAAGTGCCTAAGATCTGGCCACCATTAAGGAAAAGACTGAGGCAGGTGCACTGCCTTGTAATGTCCATTGTGTTGCAAAGTGCTATTGTTTGGGGCCACGACACTGTCTGGCTGCTGCACATCCTGTGCCTTGGAAAACTACTTGTTGAGGAAACTCTTTACCATCCCTGGAGACCAATGTTGGCGAGTTAAGGAGCATGATTGGACCACAGGTTCTGCACACTGTCCTGTAGTCTCTGTCATCACACACAGCCCATCCCTTACTGTTTGAGAACAGATTAATTCACACAGAAACAGTTCCCTTCCAAGGCTGAAATGGATGTTCTTTCTGATGAAATGGGGAGTGTTTCCTTAATATAAAAGTGATGTCTAGTCACAAATCACACAACATTACTCCAAAATCTGTGTGGATGGAGTAGATCCTTGAATGTCAGGGCATGTAGAATTGTATCTGCCTGTTTTTTCTTAATAGCTTCTGAGTTTGAAATCTCTTATCTCCCAAGTAGACATTTCTTAACAGTCTTCTCTGCATCTGAATCCAGTTTAAAGATAGTATTTTGCTCTGTAGCTCACTCCTGTGCTCCATGATTAGCCAGCAAGAAGGGCTATGCATCCTATTCAGTGGTTGAAGACGTGTCTCTACTTTCAAGGAAAGAAGCAGCTAAACACCACATCTTGGAGTCCCAGTAAGGTGGCAGCAAAAGGTGAATATGAGTTTAAAATAACCCAATTGTCAATGTAATCCTCCAAACCTCACACCCTTGCATAGCTTAGGATAAAATGTACACACCGCTGTGTCCAGCTCTATCAGCTTAAAAGGGGTCTTGTGAACTTTTTAGTCCAGGATGGCCTTCAAACCACATATTCTCAACCCTCAGTTAGGTAGAATTTGAAGTGGGAGCCATTGGTGTCTTTTAAAATTTTATTTTATTGCAAAGATGCTGTGTAGATGGGGTTATACTTACATGAGTAATGTAATGAGTACATTTCTTGTCGAGCATTATTAGACTCTCCTTTGTTATTATCCACCTATCCTTTGAATGGAGTCTGAAAAATTTAGTCCATAAGTTGTAAAGAGAAAAATGTCTGTACATATATGACTTGAATGACCCCTAGTGTTTTGCTAGTGTAAGGACCAGATGATTGTTAATACCATTGAATTCAGGAAGCTCTAATGTCAAATTCCAGTTCTTCTCAATTAAAGTTAATAGGAATTGCCATTATCTTTAAATATTTCTCTAAACTAATTTACTCTCTTGACTGAAGTCTTCTTTATCTTACCATGGTGATGGAAGTATTCTTTTATTTTCATTATACCATGTAAATATTTGAAATGTCAAGCATTATTGAGAACTCATCATATAGCACTATTTTAAAAGAAATTAAATGAAAGGCATATATTTGCATTAGCTCCTACCAAATAAACAAGTCATATTTATTTTCAAATTCGGATGGTTATATTATCAGAATAATGTATTGATATATTGTTTGATTACATTTTTATTTTTGTGATGATCATAAAAATACTATCACTTTAAACCCTTATTGAAAGGGATTTTTAACCCCGTTACAATGCTGTCATCATGGAATTAGCAAATAAGTAATCTACCTATACAAACTATGTAAAGAATAAAATAAAGGTGTATATTAATGTCATCACAATAAAGCAGAAGAATAAAGACCAGGAAGTATAAGACATCACAGTAAACATCTTTCCTTCTATTTAGACTGATGGTCACTTTTTTATTTTTCCCCATTATTAGATAAATTTATATTCGACACAAGGTTACATTTGGTGTAGAAACTTCTGGGGGGTAAAGGTAAAAGGAATGAGCCACATCATAATCCAGTACAGACCCTGTTACAGAGTCAGTATCTGCTTTTGGATATTAGCTAATGACTGAGTGTGCAAGAAGGCTGCTGGTGGTTATGGAGAAAGATAGAATCTTGCACAGGCTCAGGTGTCTTTGCTTCCTAGGGTTACACGATCATTCCTAATGCAGATCTGACTGATGAACATGGATTTCTACTGCCTCTGCTCCATGTTGGGAAAACCCTGATGGATCTTCTGTTATCATGTCACAGCATGTGACGTGTTCCTAAACGCAGCTGTGCTAGTCTACCCCTTGAAGCAGACAGCAGTTTGGAAGCTCTTTTTACCTGCAATGAGGGGAGTAACAGAGCATCAGGTTTCTTTGCATGGGATCAGCACAGGACATTGTTAGCTACAGACAATGCAGCACAGGACATTGTTAGCTATAGACAATGCATTACACTCCTGTGAATCTTGCAGATGTTCAGACTTTATGAAAGCCAGACTACTGCCTCTTCATCATTCATTGCTCACAAGAAACACCCTAGACCTCTTTTTGCACTCATGTCATTGACAGCCATCACATTTCCACCAGAGCCCACTGAATGAAGGCATGACATAAATGGTAGATAATACCTCTCTATTTCCTACCTGCCAATCTCTGGCATTCTAGGGAAAATGAAAGGGGGACTTTGCAAGACCAGTGCTTTTGGAGCCTCTCCCTCTTGATGTATAAAATGTAGTGTGGACAGGGGTGGTTGCCTCAGGTTTATCAAGCACCTGGAAATAATGTCCATCCACACCTGTGCTGGTAAATGTGATGTTCAACTGCTTCCTCCTCCTCTTCCCTCTGCCTCCGAGCCCTCACACACAATGCTTCCTAGGACATGAAGTGTTGGTTTCTCAGCAGCCTGGCTATGAACCCCTTGGCTCCAGTGTGCCTCTCCAGCTGCCTCACAGTTGGAGCCCAGGTTGAGGGACACCACCAGTGACTCTCAGCTTTCCATGAATCATCTTTCACCTGCATATTCTTAAAAACATTTAAACCCTTTTTAATGTACAAGATTTTTCGTAAAATTTTTAATTGTCACTATTTATTTGTTTGGCTCTGGTCCTGGGGCTTGAACTCATGGCCTGGTTGACCTTTTGAGGTTTCCTTCCTCAAAGATTGTATACTACTACTTGAGACTAAGCTCCACTTCCAGAGAGTCCGGGAAGATGGCAGAGGAGAAGCTGGAGTCTAAGTAAGCTCTCGCATAGAAAGCAGTTTTAGAGTTCCAGTGAACAGTCCTAAGTCAGAGAATTACACAAAGTGAGCCATCACAGGACAGAGAGTTAGTCCAGAGAAGGAAACCCAGGCAAGGAGACACGTCTGAGCCCTTGCCAGCAGCCGCCGCGGCGGCGGCAGCTGTGATGGTGGTGGGTGAGCGCAGGTGCCATACCTGAGCAACAGAGAGTCAGGGACGAAGGAGCCAGACACAGCAGGCGAACAGATTCTACTCAACACCAGCAAGAACCGACAAGGAGCAGACATCTTCATCCTGAAGTTCGCAGACCAGAGACGACCCAGGAACTAAGACTCGGTGTGAGTAGAAGCCTGACGTCCTCACTCCTTCTCAGGGAGCAGAGGAGGGAAGGCCACCCCTCCCCGCCCAGCACTCAAGATCTCCATCTTGGATACCAACAAAGCTCGGAGGAGCTGCTAGCTCCAGCTCAGGCCTTGGAATAAAACGAGTCATTTAGCAGGTCACAAGAACTTAACGGCGGCGTGACCTGCCAGACTCAGCTCCACCCAGGGAAAAGTCACCCAGCTTGGGTGCCAGCCCTAGGAGTGGGTTTCTTCACTGGGTAATCAGAGCCAGAGGCTGCCCCTCCCTTTAGCAGCCTTGACAAGCAATTGAAAATCAGTAAACAGAAACCCTGAGAATGGCTCCAGGCTGGGCTCTGTGAGGTTTTCACAAACCAGCCCCGGAAAAGCAACCAGAACCTAGCCTCATCACTGCATCCCCCTCTTTTGGGATACTCAAAGCAGATCTGTCTCCCAATGAACTAGCCTGGGAGGAGGATGGCCAAATCCTGGGTAAAGCAGAGCATTTTACTGCCTGTCCGAACAAACTGACTTAAGAAACCAACCAAGCCACAGGACCACAAGCAGACCAGAGAATCCATCAAGAGGCTGGTTACAGACACACGGGAGATACAGGATTTTTCCCACTCCTCCCAAAAAAAAATCAAAAAAGTTTTTTGCTTTTTTGTTTTGTTTTTTGTTTTTTTTTTTTCTTCTTTTTTATCTTCTTCGGCTTCTTTTTTTTTAGTTTTTATTTTTGGTACCTTATATAAAAAATTTTTTTTCTTTTCTTTTTTTTTTTTAAATTTTATTTTATTTTATTTGAGAACATACTGTACAGAGGGGTTACAATTACATGGGTAGGATAATGCATACATTTCTTACCAAGCATTGAAGCCTCCTCCTTTGTTTACCCTTCACCTCCCTTCCCAGCCTCCCCCCTCCCCCCCACCCAATCACACCCACGACACACACCGACATTGTAAAGCTGGTTTTGACATGACATTTTGTACTTCTCATTGTTGCAACAGGTCCACCTGAATCCTTAAACGACTTGTTTGTCCCCATCTCCTCCACATGTTATACTGACATCAAATATAGTGAAAGCGGGGGTTACACTGTGGGGGAGGGACATACAAAGCAACAAAGAAATAATCTTATAAATGCGTTAGAAACACATGCATGAAAGAAACAAAAACATTAAAATACATATTTAAGGGTTCGTTTTCGTAACATCATATTATCTGACCTTTTCCGCTTGACTCATACCTATACTAGATATTGCAAATAAGGAAAACCATGGGACCTAAGTTTCTTTGGGCCTGGCTTACTTCACTTAATATAATTTTTTCCAAGCCTTTCCATTTCCTAACAAATGATGAAATGTCATTCTTTCTGATGGAAGCATAGAATTCCATTGTGTATATATACCACATTTTCTTGATCCATTCATCTACTGAGGGGCATCTGGGTTGGTTCCAGATCTCAACAGAGAAACCCCGGATCTAAACAGCTGCATAGATCAACTAGATTTAACAGATGTCTACCGAACATTTCACCCAGCTGCATCAGAATACACGTTTTTCTCAGCAGCACATGAAACATTTTCTAAAATAGACCACATTTTAGGCCACAAAGCAAACTTGTCCAAATTCAGGAACATTGAAATGATACCTTGCATTCTCTCTGACCACAAGGGAATAAAAGTAGAACTCAACACCAAAAGCCACCAAAGAAAGTCTGGTATCACATGGAGGCTGAACAACACACTGCTGAATCACGAGTCGGTCATGGAAGAGATTAGAAAGGAAATTCAAATGTTCATGGTATTCAACAAAAATGAACACACAAATTACCAGCTCCTCTGGGACACAGCAAAAGCAGTACTCAGAGGCAAGTTTATAGCTCTGAGCTCCTACATCAACAAATTGGAGAGATCTGAAACCAACAATTTAATGACACATCTAAACCTCCTTGAAAAAGAGCAGCAATATAAACCCCAATCCAGTAGATGAAAAGAAATAATTAAAATTAAATCAGAATTAAATGAATTAGAATCTAAAAAAACTATAGAAAGAATCAACAAAACAAAGAGTTGGTTCTTCGAAAAACTTAACAAAATTGACAGACCCTTAGCAAGTCTTATCAGAAAAAGAAGAGAACACACCCAAATAAATAAACTCAAAGACGAGAATGGAAACATCAGCATGGAAACAACCAAGATTCAAAACATTATAAGGGAATACTCCTCAAAACTTTATGCCAATAAGTTTGAGAACTTCACAGAAATGGACCTTTTCCTAGCAAATATTGACATGCCAAAACTAAACCAAGATGAGTTAAACCAGCTTAACAGGCCCATATCAAGCGTTGAAATGGAAACAGCAATAAGAGACCTCCCAGCTAAGAAAAGTGCAGGACCAGATGGTTTTACAGCGGAATTCTGCAAGGCCTTCAAAGCAGAGCTCACATCAATACTCCTCCAACTCTTCAATGAAATTGAAAGAGAAAGCTCACTACCGAACACATTCTATGAAGCCATCATAACCCTCATCCCAAAACCAGGCAGGGACTCATCAAAGAAAGAGAATTATAGACCCATTTCTTTGATGAACATTGATGCAAAACTTCTCAACAAAATATTGGCCAACCGACTTCAACAATTCATCCAAAAAATCATACACCATGATCAAACAGGATTCGTTTCAGGGATGCAAAGCTGGTTTAATATACGCAAATCAAATAATATTATTCATCACATCAACAGGAGCAAGAATAAGAACCACATGGTTATCTCAATAGATGCAGAAAAAGCATTCGACAAGATCCAACACCCCTTTATGATGAAGGTTTTGGAAAAATTAGGAGTCCATGGAACATTCCTCAATACAATAAAGGCTGTATATGACAAACCTACAGCCAGCATTATACTTAATAGTGAAAAACTGAAGCCATTTCCTCTTAACTCAGGAACAAGACAAGGATGTCCACTCTCTGCACTTCTCTTCTATCTAGTATTAGAATGCCTAGCTACAGCAAGATGCATACATAAAGGGGATCCAAATAGGGAAAGAAGAAATAAAACTCTCCCTCTTTGCAGACGACATGATCTTGTATTTAAAGAATCCCATAGACTCCACTCCCAAATTACTCAAGCTGATTCAAAACTTTGACAAAGTAGCCAGGTATAAAATTAACCCCCCAAAATCAATGGCCTTTCTGTATGCGAACAATGGGAAAAGTGTGGCTGAAATTAGGAAAGCAACTCCATTTGTAATAGCCCCACAAAAAATAAAATACTTAGGAATTAACTTAACCAAAGAAGTGAAGAACCTCTATGATGAAAACTTTAAAATCTCGAAAAAGGAACATCAACACAGAACTTAAAAAATGGCAAAACCTTCCATGCTTCTGGATTGGAAAGATTAACATCATGAAAATGGCAATACTTCCCAAGGTTATCTACAAATTCAACGCAATACCTATCAAAATTCCACCCTCATTCTTCAAGGAAATAGAAGAGGCAATCCAAAAATTCATATGGAACAATAAAAGACCCCGAATAGCAAAAACGCTCCTCAACGGAAAGAACACTGCTGGAAGAATATCAATACCAAATTTCAAACTCTACTATAAAGCCATAGTAATCAAAACAGCTTGGTATTGGCATAAGAACAGACCTCAGGACCAATGGAATAGAATTGAAAACCCAGAAATGAACCTACAGACCTATAGCCATCTAATCTTCAATAAAGGAGCTAAAACAATACAATGGAAGAAAGACAGCCTCTTCAGTAAATGGTGCTGGCAAAACTGGTTAACTACTTGTAGAAAACTAAAGCTAGATCCTTATATATCACCCTGCACCAGAATCAACTCCAAATGGATCAAAGACCTCGAAGTCAAAGCAGACACTCTGAAAACATTACAGGATGGAATAGGAGAAACCCTAGGTCTCCTTGGCAAAGGCTGGAATTTTCTGAATAGAGACCCAGAAACACAAAAAATCAAAGAAAGGTTGGACAAATGGGATTGCATAAAGTTGCAGAGCTTCTGCATGGCAAAGGACATAGCTAGCAAGATCAATAGAAAGCCCACGGATTGGGAGAAGATCTTCACTAGCCACACAACACACAAGGGTCTCATATCTAAAATATACTTGGAACTCAAAAAATTAAATCCCCCAACAACAAATCCTCAAAGAAACAACTGCCCAATAAACAAGTGGGCAAAAGCCCTAAAGAGAAACTTCTCTGAAGAAGAAAGAAGGATGGCCAATAGACACATGAAGAAATGCTCAACCTCCCTAGCCATAAAAGAAACGCAAATCAAAACAACATTGAGATACCACCTCACTCCAGTTAGAATGGCTAAAATCAAGAACTCTAACAACAACAGATGCTGGAGGGGATGTGGACAGAAGGGAACCTTACTTCATTGTTGGTGGGAATGTAAACTTTTTCAACCACTTTGGAAAACAGTATGGAGGTTCCTCAAAAGACTCAATATAGAACTCCCCTATGACCCAGCAATCCCACTTTTCGGCATTTACCCAAATGTGTACAAACAAGGCCACACTAAAGCTACCAGCACAACTATGTTTATTGCAGCATTATTTACCATAGTTAAGATCTGGAACCAACCCAGATGCCCCTCAGTAGATGAATGGATCAAGAAAATGTGGTATATATACACAATGGAATTCTATGCCTCCATCAGAAAGAATGACATTGCCCCTTTTGTTAGGAAATGGAAAGACTTGGAAAAAATTATATTAAGCGAAGTAAGCCAAGCCCAAAGAAACATAGGTCCCATGGTTTTCCTTATTTGCAATATCTAGTATATATATGAGTCAAGCGGAAAAGGTCAGATAATGTGATGTTAGGAAAATGAACCCTTATATATGTATTTTAATGTTTTTTTTTCTTTCATGCATGTGTTTCTAACGCATTTATAAGATTATTTCTTTGTTGCTTTGTATGTCCCTCCCCCACAGTATAACCCCTGCTTTCACTATATTTGATGTCAGTATAACTTGTGGAGGAGATGGGGAAAAACAAGTCGTTTAAGGATACGGGTGGACCTGTTGCAACAATGAGAAGTACAAGTTGTCATGTCCAAAACGAGCTTTACAATGTCAGTGCAGGGTGGGGTGGGGGAGAAGGATTGGGACTAGGGGGGCGGAGGGAGGCTGCAAATGGATGTGAAGGGTAAACAAAGGAGGAGGCTGCAATGCTTGGTAAGAAATGTACGCATTATCTTGGTTATGTAATTGTAACTCTTGTGTACAGTATGTTTACAAATAAAATAAATTATAAAAAAAAAAAAAGCTCCACTTCCAGCAATGATTTTGAGGGTGAGATGCCTTTGGGGAAGAGTAGTTCAGTGGAAATGACAGGCTCCTGTACTTTCCTATCTGATCTTTTTGGAATCATGGTCTTCTTTTTTTTTTTTTTTTTTTTTTTAAATTTTATTTTATTTTATTTGAGAACATACTGTACAGAGGGGTTACAATTACATGGGCAGGATAATGCATACATTTCTTACCAAGCATTGCAGCCTCCTCCTTTGTTTACCCTTCACCCCCCTTCCCGGCCTCCCCCCTCCCTCCCAACCAATCGTACCCCCCCTCCCCCCCCCCCCCCACCGACATTGTAAAGCTGGTTTTGACATGACATTTTGTACTTCTCATTGTTGCAACAGGTCCATGGAATCATGGTCTTCTTATCCCAAGATCCTGAGTACCTAGTATTGAAATCTTTTCCTCCCTTTGGAAAACATGGGATCCTTTTCCCTATCCAGAGGCCCATTGAGTAGTCTATGCTTTATTTGAGCCTGAGACACACAAACACACTGGTTGTGTGTGTTTGTTGTGTACATGTGTGTGTCTATTCTTTGCTCTATACAGATGTTCCCTGTGATTTGAAATCCCCCCACAATATTGCACTTATTTATTCATATATTAGTATAAAATTATTTCACTGATTTTGACCATGTTAGACTGTTTTCCCTATCCACAAATAATCTGCACAATGTGCGTACTTTGTGGGTCTGTGTGTGGGCACATGCTGCATCTTCACACAGCTGTTCCCTATGAATGGGAGAAAACACCTCCATCTCCAAGAGTATTAAAACTTATTAATTTATATATCTTCTAAACCCAATCCACGTGAGAGATACCTGTTAATTAGGACATCTTCCTTCAAGTTTTACAAGGGCAAGAGTTAAGGAGGGAGGAGTAGCCATGAGGTGCTAGGGTCCTGGGGTAAGGTAAGAGTGGAAATATTGTGAAACTGTTGCCCTGGCAGAGGCATTGGAAAACCAGTGGGCAGTGTCCTTTGGATATCTCCAGTTGTTCCAGGCTTATTAAGATCATCACCAGGGGAACTTGCCATTGCCTTGGTTGTCCTCAAGAATGGTCTTGACCACGAGCCGGGAGGTTCTTACATCAGCGGCCTTTCTGGTGTTGCCCATAGGCCTGGCGGCAGCCTCGGTGGTACCGAAAGGGGCACAGGCTGTTGTCTGAACTTGGGGATGAAACATCCTGCCTCTGAGACCACTCATTTCTCCACTCTCACCACCAATGGCAACACGACCAGCACCCCTTCCTCCTCCTGCACCTCCAGCTCATGGTTGACCAGCAATGCCCGCAGGCTTGCTAGGTGGGTGGCGATGTGGAACCTCCCAGCAGGGGCCAGTTTGGACTAACCTTGCCTCCTCAGGACATGGCTGGCCTTACAGTCTGGCCAAGAAGCTTGCTCCAGGGCCAGGAGGCTTTTCTGAGGTGGGTGTAGACACTTCTGGACCTGTTGGCCTCTGCTCTTCTTGGCTTGGGCAGATTAGACCCTGGTCCTCACTGCTTGCAGACCCTGTGCGCCACAGGCCTGCGGTGACTCTCACCTTGATTCTGGTGCAGAGAAGGGGTATATGTCCTGGAAACCGGTGCTCAGAGAATGCAGGGCGGCCTGGGATTGACTGGAGCACTGTGTTGTGGGAGGCCCTGGAATTCCTGGGTGCTCCAGGGAGCAAGGGAGCCTTGCTTTGGTCTGCAGTACAGAGGCATCTTCAGGGACATTCTGACAAAGGCAAGGCTGCCCCTTCCCCTCCCTCTTTCCTTCACTTTCTCCCACTTCCAAAGGCACAGATGCTCCGACCCAGGTGGAGGGAATGGGTACATCCACTACAGGTCGGGCAGCCCACCCGAGTTGACCTGCGACCCAGGGAAATTAGGGGTTTCACTGCTGAGCAGAACCATTGGCACCCTGGCTTCTTGTGTGGAATTGGTAACACTGGCTGTATATAGTTGGCTGGGGCTGGGGCCAGTTGTACCGTGCTCACCCTCCAGACTGAGCTATGCACCAAATCTTAGGGTCTACTGGGGCCATGGGAGCCATTCCCTGTCAGACCTCCTAGAGCCGAGACAGCGGCACAAATCCTGCCCCTGGTCCTCTCTCTCCTCCGCACCAGCTAGGTCTGGTTGAGGGCATCCTCAAAAAACTGTGGAGGTGAGAGGAATTCATGCTGTTGCTGGGATTCGCTCTGGTGATTGCCCCCACACCTTCTCTGGGTGGCCATAGGTCTGACCTTAGAGGGCCTAATCCTCATTTCTCCTCCACAGAGGATCAGCCTCCCTCTTTAGGTCTGGCCCTGCTCTGTCCCTGGGGTTCCTAAGGGAGACCCTCTTGGCACCTTGGTGAGTCCTGGACCTACAGTTTGGGAGGGTGCCAGATGCCAGGTATGCCCCTCGTACCATTGGGCTCGTGGTCCTGAGGGCCTCTGGAGCTGTCCATGGACCAATGATGAGAACTGATGCTGCCCCCTTGGGGATGCTTCTCCCACCTGCTACTGGGTCAAGGGCTGGCAGTCTGCTTGCCAGGTCCCTGGAGTTCACACAGCTTCCCAGGCCATGGGGACTCTGGCCCAGAGCAGGGACCTCCCTTCCTGGGCACCATGGCTTTTCCCCGGAGACCCAAACTACACTTGACTCTACTTGTCCTCTTGCACCCACCCTGACTCTGACAGCACAAGAGCCTCCTTCCTGGGCTCTGGAGAGCCATCCTGTTCAGAGACCTGCTGTAGATTCGCTGAAAGAAGTGCTGGGTTGCAGCCCAGGAGAGCCAAGGCCTCCCAGCGTGTGTCCAGCTCCTTTGCCATACTGCCCACCAGCGGGTGCTTCCTAAAACCCTTCACTATCTCTCTGACACCCGTGGCGCCAAGGATTTCTGCCGTGATGGGCAAGACTGAGAGCAGATTCAAGGATTTGCGGAGCTCCTTCGAATGTGTGCTGGAGGCCAGGTAATCTTGGAGCAGCCGCACGGCTCCCCACACCCACTCAGAGGTCTGCGTCCCCATGCCACCCCTGGCCACGTCTACAGAGACACGGGAACCACACAGCTGGACTCCTCCATCCAGGGGTTCACTCACCCTGCTCTGAGAGAACAGCTCCACATTTGACGTCTTCAACAGGTCCTCCTGCTCCCTCTCACCATGCTCCACCTCCCTCTGCCCCTCCCCCTGCCCAAGATCATACTTCTTGGGCTCTAGACCTCCATCCTGGTCAGGGACCTGGCTCAGAGCCTCTGATTTGTGGCTCAGAACAGTCAAGGTCTTCCAGTGTTTGTACAGTTCTTTAGCCGAACCGGCCGCCTGTGGGTGCTTCCTAAAACTCTTCACTATGCTTCTGACAGTCATGGTGGCAAGGATTTCTGCCGTGATGGGAATGATTGAAAGCAGACTCAAGGATTTGTAGAGCTCCTCGGCATCTGTGCTGGAGGCCAGCCACTCCTGAATCTGCCTCACAGCTCCACACACCCACCTGGCCACCTCCATCCTTTTGCCAACCATGTTCACGTTTACATAGGTGCCTGGGCCAGTCACCTGGGTTCCTGGATGCCATGGGTCACTCACCGTGCTCAGAGCACTTGCTCTGGTTGGTCACTGTGAGGCACGTGACACTGCTGGGCAGCGTCCAGAGTGACTCTGCCTGCCAGCTGCCTGCCTTATATAGTCCTCTGACTGCCCCACCTCTTCCCACAGTTCCTCCTCTAAGCCCTTCCCTGTCTCAGGCCTGTTAAGCCCTCACATCCTAGTAGGAGTCTCCAAGATGCACTTTGCATGATCTTCCACAAGTCTCCTCCCCACAACTGCCTAGGACATTGGCCCAAAGCAGTACAGACAAACTGGGGCAAGTCTGGCATAGAGAAGCATTCAAAGACTAAAAACCAACAAAGGGCGAGTCCTGGTGAGAACTGTACCTGCGGCTTTGCCAACACCAAAAATGGCGTCTGAAAGCTATGAGTGCTGCCCAAAGCAACATGAGCAGAGGCTTACAGGCCCAGATGCTCCTACACCAACATCCAGAAAAGCCTCCTGGCTCTTGCACTAGCTTCTGGGCCATGAACACAGGGCCACAGTGTCCTGAGGAGGTCAACTTGAGCCCAACCTGGCCTGCATTGGGAGTGGCCACATCTCTGCCCACCTACCAAGTGTCATGGGCAGTGCTGGTCAGCCAGGAGCTGGAGGTATAGGAGGAGGAAGGGGTGCAGGTAGTGTTGCTAGTGCTGGCGGGGTGAGGGCAGGGGTGGTCTCAGGGGAAGGAAGTTTCATCCCAAGCCCAGACAACAGCCTGTGCCCCTTCCAGCACCACCATGGCTGTCCCCAGGTCCATGGGAAAGACCAGAAAGCCTGCTGGTATGAAAACTGCCAAGCTCATGTTCAAGACCATTTGAGAGAACAACTATGGTAATGGCAAGTTACCCTGGTGATGAGCTTCCAAGGCATGGAACACTGGTGGGATGTCCTAAGGACACCGCCCACTGGCTTTCCCATGCCTCTACCAGGCCTACAGTCTCACAATGTGTCCACTCTTACCTTACCCCTGGGACCCTAGCACCTCATGGCTACTCCTCCCTCCTTAACTCCTGCCCTTATACAACTGGAAGGAAGATGTCCTAAGGAACAGGTTTTCCATGTGGATTGGGTTGATAAGACATATACATTAATAAGTCTTATTACTCTCCAGAAGGAAATGGGTTTTCCTCCCATTCACAGGGAACAGCTGTGTGGAGATGCACCATATACCCACACCTAGACCCACAAAGTGCACACATTGTGCAGACAGGCTGTGGATAGGGGAAAGCAGTCAAACGTGATCATAATCAATATAATTATATTTTATTCCAATATATGAATGAATATGTGCAATAATATCGGAGGATTTCAAATCACAGGGAATACCTGTATAGTGCAAAGACTACACACACACACACACACACACACACACACACACACACACACATAGATATTATGTATGTGTTTGCTTGTATGTCTATGAGTGTGTTTGCTTGTATATGTGTACACACAGATATTATGTGTGTGTTGGCTTGTATATCTATGTGTGTGTTTGCTTGTATATGTGTGTATGTGTGTGTGTGTGTATGTGTGTGTGTGTGTGTGTGTGTGTGTGTGTGTGTGGTGTGTGTATGTGTCTCAGACTCAGATCATGCACAGGTTACTCAGTGGGCCTCTGGACAAGGGGAAGTAATCAGATTTTTTTTCCAAACAGGGGAAAAGCTGGTGGACCTCTGACTCAGGTTTGCCATACTAGCTACTCAGAATATTGGGATCTGAAGACCATGATTGCAAAAAGACCGTGCAGGAAAGTACAGGAGATTGTCCTATGCACTGAACTACTCTTCTGCAAAGGCATCCCCCCCTTCAAAATCATTGCTGGAAGTGGAGTGTTGGCTCAAGTGGTAGAACACTATCCTTGAGGAAGGAAACCTCAGCAAGGACAACCAGGCCCTGAGTTCAAGCCCAGGACCAAACAAATAAATAGTGACAACGATTATGCGGGGTAGTTGTGGAGGTGGGAGGGAAGGGATGGTAGGGGAAAAACAAAGGAGTAGGCAATAATGCTCGTTAGGAAATGTACTCATTACTTTGCTCATGTAACAGTAAACCCTCTGTACAGTATTTTTACAATAAAAAGTATTAAAAAGTAATGTATTGCGTGATGTAACACAAGAACTAATACTTCAGTTATCTTTGTAATTTCCTATTCTGGTATCTCTCAATTTACCTTTTATACTGTGTTTCCACTAAAAGAGTAGAGTTGATAATTAAAGTAATTAACTACTGGAAATTCTTGAAAACTGTGCATTTATTGTATTAACATATAGTAAGCTCAAAATGACAATTGCTGCAATATCTCCATTTTTTAATTCCTTTCTAAAAGATTCCACATTTGCTTATTTCTTTCACCATCTGATCACTTACATAGCATCCTTGGAACCAAACCTGGCTACTCAGAGTTCTGTTTACAGTTAGCTTCTTCAGGTGCAAGTAGTTTCTGAAAATAGATAGTACATTTGAATCTAGATTAACCAGCTTTTGGAACCATTTTTGCCTACATCCCTTCACTTCTGAAACATGCTCAGGACAGCAAACAAATGCTGGAGGAAAGGGATTTACAGATTGTTGCTGGAAGCAAAGATCAAGCTTGTATGCCAAGCTACTTGGGAGGTTGAGATCTGGAGCATCTGGGTTGAAGATCAGTACATTGTCACAAAGGGTCACAAGACCTATCTCCTAAATAACTACCATCAAAGAATGCTGGAGGAATTTCTCAGGGAGAGAGGACTAGCCAAGCTTGTATAAGGTTCCATGTTCAACTCAGCAGTTATAAATAAATAAATAGTAAGAAAATATAGTTTTATATAATTTAACCCAAAACCAAGTAATAAAATATAATCATGGGTAAATAAGCCCAAATTAAACCCAGTACTTTATTTATTAAAACATCCAGAAAACAAATCATTTCTAGATTTGGTTCTGTAAGAAAGCTAAGTTTGAAATGTCTTCTGGAAAATTTAGCTATATATGATGCCTTAATGCCATTACAAGAGATAAGAGTAAAAGTTACATTGGCTTTGAATGTTGAATTCAATGGGATGATCTCTGTAAAGGACAACAAATGATGATGAAGGTGTCACATTGGATTAAAAATTTAATTTTTTCATAAAGATATTATTCTTTTTAGTATAGTTTGTAAGGTTTGTGGCATTTTTTTTCACTTAGGTCAACTAAGAAAAAACTGATTATCATTCTCTGAATGAATAAGTCTATGCATCAAACTATTGAAAGTGACTTACTTTTTTATATCAACTGGAAATGGACTGTGTATGTGAGCATATGCACTTGCATGTACATGTATACACGTGCACATTCATGTGTGTATATGCACATGTGTGTATTTAACATGTGGATTAACTAGATATGTTCTTAATAGGGGCTAATAGAGAAGTAAAGAGAATCTCTCAACCTTGATATTCATCCTCTAAACACAACTGGTTTTCTTTTGTTTCTATCTGTTTGCTTCTTTGTGCCAGTCTTCAGGCTTGAACTCAGGGTGTGGTCAGTGTCCTTAAACTCTGTTTGCTCAATGCTAGTGCCTTGCCACCTTCAGTCACAGTATTTCGTCCATATTTTTGGTGGTTAAGTGGAGATGAGTGTCTTAATATCTTTCCTACCTTGGCTGGTTTTGAACCACAATCCTCAGATCTCAGACTCCTGAGAAGCTAAAATGGCAGCTGTGAGCCACCAGCTCCTGGGTTAAACATGGCTTCTTAAACCTAGTAAAGATCACCTGCCAACATGCTGAAATGCAGATTCACATTCAGTAGGTCTCAAGTAGTTTCTAATTTTGTATTTGCAACATGTTTCCAGTGTTGTTGATGATATTGTTGAATTCTGGAAAACTGAATAAGAAAGAAAATATTATTTCCATATTTAGTTGAATTTTGTTTTTATTTTGTTAAGCGAGAATTTAGTTTGTAAAGAGACTCATATATAAAATATACAAACTTTATTTCCATTGATGTGTGACTTTATGAAACTTTGTTGCTTGTATTGCAACCTTCTGATGACACTTAGATGCAATATGGAAATGTTCTCAGGCAATGATTTCCTGATCAAATCCTGAGTGTTGGGCCATAGGACCACACTGGGTAATCAGCTCTGAACTTCATTACAGTTTCTGCATGAAGTACATTTCCCAGAACCCCTTCCATCTCTAGATCCCTATCCATACTGTGAATGGGGGCCTTATTTAGGATTCAAAGCTGTAGAATGACGGAGTCCCATCCATCTCTGAGAGAGCAGAGGATAGAGTTGAGGGCAGCAGGCAACTGAGCTCTGAACAAATATACAATTTGCTGTTAATGTGGACATTGTTGTAAACTTCTCATCGTCAGTACTTTCACATGTTATATCTAAGTCCTTTTTTAATTCGTCTGATATTATTGATGTTGGTGGATCTCTTGCAAATTAACTGCTCCTGATAGAAGGTTCCTGAGAATATCTCACTCTACTTCATTTATTCATATGTTCATATTGTCCCTGTATTCTCTTTATAATTTTTCTAAATAGATTAGTTATGTAGTCAGTTTTGATAAAAAATCATCTCTGTGTGCATATTTGACATGAAATCAGTCACTGTTTCAACAACGATGGTGTGTAAAAAATTCCAAACAAAGGGGATCCTAACACAAAACATGTATCTTAGGTCATAGAGAAGTTCACCATTACAATGATTTGCCCAATGCAGGCCGGGCTCAACTTGAGAGTTCTGTTGCGGGTCACTGGACTTGTCTCCATTTTTTTGATTTGTTTGATCTGGAACAGATACTCAACAGACATTAAACACTTAAGGTCATGAACACTATCTTCAGGTCAAGATATAGAAATACATTTATGTCCATGTATCTCCAGAACAGAAACACACTTTGAAATCACTATTTCTTAATAGTTCATCAAGTTAATAATAACCAATCACACCATTAAACTTTCAAGGTTTTGAATCTTGCAAATAGTAAAAAATTAGTTTTTATTACTTACACAAAAATGTTGGTGTGTTGCCAAGAGCTTTTCATAAGAGATCTCATTTGCCAAGGTAAGTTCTTCTAAATTATGAATTTCAAAACATTGTAGGACAAGTGTTACCTTGATAAAACGCAGAGTATCATTCAGTAGAACAAAGTAGACCAGCTATTCTGCATTTGTAACAAGTGCTAAGGGATGAAAAGCATATGTCTTATTTCAGGGAAAAAATTAAGAAGAAATGTATATTCATATACATTAAGGTAAATGAGTGGTATATAGTTATATTCAGTATGTGTATTTGACCATTTATGTGCTTTTCAAGAGAGGTTTTCCACTCCCTGTCAAATGTTGACAATGCTTAATGTAATTTCTTCTTTTTATTTACCAAATTACAATGAAGATTTGTTGCACTAATCTTAGAACCAATAAAATTATCTGGAAATACTTCCAAGTAAGCTCCGCCCCTTCAATCTACTGTTTCTGAGATGGGAGTAGTGATGACAGCTGACTATCAGTCACCCAGCGTCAGCACCACGCTGGAAGCTCAGGGGTCATTTACTTTTTCTTTTCTGGTGACCCACAAACTTACACAGTGAGGAGACTCAGTGAGAATTAGAAATCAGAAGGGTGCCTCTCTGTATGTGGGTTATATGCTTGCCAGGACAGAGGTGAGAACTGAGGTAGTTCTGACTAGCATTCTACAGAATGCTACAAATGAGGATAAACTTTACAATAACTGTTCATAAGTGAATCGAAGGTATCCCTTTTGTTAACATACATTCTTGTCATCTATTTTGCCAATGAATAATAAAATCTGGAGCTCAGAGCATCTCAAACTCCAACCGTTAGTTTCACAGATGGATTTGAGAAAATAATGGTGAAACAGTTTACACCATTTGATGCAAATGCACACTAGATGCTGGCATAAGACACAATATCACCCAAATCCTAGGGGTGTACATTTTCATTGTTTAAAATTTAGGATTATAGGGATGGATATAGAATAAAATTAAGCTATTAATGATGCCGTCATGCCATGATTTTTCAAATCAATTCATTAATGCTGGCCAGATAGAGCTATGAATGCTGTGCCTATTGAACAAGGCTTAGCCTTGCACTATTGGGCCCTATGGACACCATTACAGGGCTTGATCACACTCGACAGTCTTAAATAGAGCCAGGGCCTAGGGCAAAGAAGGTGAGACACTAGTTTACAGAGTGCAGTACTGTAACTGGGGAAAGGTGAATCTAACCAAAGGACATTGACCAAACTCTGCTAAGGACTTGAAGGTAAAGTAGCATTTTGGGAACACATAGAGCAGAGGCAAGAAATGCACAACTATAGCTCCAGCTGGTGAACAGAAAGCACAGCATTTGCTATAGTTGTGAGGCAGGACCATGTGCTTGATGGAAGTATTTCAAGTTTCATTATAAATGGAATAAAATCACAAAAGACATTTCATTCTTTTTTTGGGGGGGGGGGGGGTGTTCCGGTCGTAGGTCCTGAACTCTGGGCCTGGGTGCTGTCCCTCAGCTCTTTAGCTCAAGGCTAGTGCTCTACCACTTGAGCCACAATGCCACTTCCAGCTTTTTTCTTTTTGTATATGTGGTGCTGAGGAATCGAATTTAGGGCCTCAGGAATGCAAGGCAAGTGCTCTACCACTGAGCCACCCTCCCAGCCCAGACATTTCATTCTTATATTACCTGTTAGCTATAATATTACTTAAGACACAAAGAATTTGTTCAATAAATACTTCATGGTTTATCTGAAGTCTCCTGGCCTCTGTGCTACTATGATTTTTCTACTGTTCCATGATTGTAGATTGAATGAAGTCATATTGTCACTCAAACCTCATCTGCACTCATAGTTACATTGATCAAAATATCTTCCTCTGGGGCTGGGAAGGTGACTCAGTTGTAGAGCGCTTGCCTTGCATGTATGAGGCCCTGGGTTCGATACCTCAGCACCACATAAGCAAAAAGAAAAAAGCCGGAAGTGGTGCTGTGGCTCAAGTTATAGAGCGATAGCCTTGAGCTGAAGAGTTGAGGGACAGCGCCTAGGCCCAGAGTTCAGGCCCCATGACCGGACCCCCCCAAAAAAATATCTTCCTCCTAGACAGACTCAGATGGTCTGCTCTGCAGTTCCCCAGACCAGTAACCCCTAAGGATAGCTCACACAGCCTAAAAGGAAGTTTTAGTTCAGGAATGTATCACTGTGGGAGGCTTATGTGTATCTTGAAGCAGTGATAAACTCCAACATCCTCAGGCTCTACCTTGCTGATGTCAGTGTTAAATCCATGCTTGACCCAGTGCCAGTGAATCTGTTGGGAACCACAGAAAATCAGTTGGAAACTGTGTATATCAGGAGTTGTGGAGACCGGCCTGGCTTCTGCAGGTACCAATTCAGATAAGTGTCTCCATTGCTATGCAGAAGGCTCTGACTAGACCTGTCGGAGATGGAAGCTGGATCTCCCAGCGTGACAGGCAGGGAGAGTGGAGTCTGGGTCATCACAACATCTCCACTGGATCCTGAAATTAGAATAAGACAGAAGTGCAAGGTTATTCACAAGCATAGACATGTTGATATTAGTTGAATTTTGATATATTGCCTGTTTTCGTATTTCATATTGATTACTAATCTAAAAATATAAAAGATTATAAATAAAGATATTTCTAAAATATAAAGAGGTCTCTAGGAGTCACTGACTATATTTTCATCTAGCAATCTTCACCCAAGCACAGTTTTAGCTCTTTCTGGAATGTTCTTCACTCTCTCACACCTAACTATCACTTTCCCAACATGGATAACAGGATCTTCACAGATAGGGCACAACTGGACCCTTAGATCTCACCTTTTCACCCACTTTCATTCCTTATCTCCCTTTGCCCTTACCAGGGATCCAGAGCATTAACAGCCCCAGGAGTCGATAGAAGGACTTCATTTTTAAGAGTTAAATGA
Organism: Dipodomys spectabilis; assembly: GCF_019054845.1. Classification (NCBI taxonomy): domain Eukaryota; kingdom Metazoa; phylum Chordata; class Mammalia; order Rodentia; family Heteromyidae; genus Dipodomys; species Dipodomys spectabilis. Next base: position 13,905,092 of record NW_024870864.1, on the reverse strand, counting down.
GGAGTGTTGACAGGTCAAGGCAAGTTCAGATCTTAGAAAGGAAGGTCCTCCTTAGGGAGCAATACGCAAATCTCCAGGTGGGTGCAACAGCATAGGAAGAGCCAAGGGGAAGGTAAGGCCTGCTCTTAGGAGAAAAGTGATACCAAATATGCTCTGTGTTTGGTGACAACCAATAAAATCCTTGATTCCTGCAGCACTGGGAAGAAAGACCCCACTGTGAAGGAAGATAGGTGTACATGGCTCTGACACCCTAAAACATCATCAGAGACCAAAGGTATGCAGGTTCATGTCAAGGAGAGTCTGTAGGAAAGGAATGAGCACAATTCCCGGCTCGCCTTAAACTCGAGCAGAAGGGCTAGAGAAAAACACTGTACTCACCAGCAGCAGCAAGGACCCTCAAGGGAGATGAATAGTTTAGCTATATAAAGTGGCATCTTATGCCCATAGTTACTAAGTTATATGTTCAGGAATCTCAGCTACAAGAGTTAGAACTTCTGTTTCCAAAGGAAATGTAACATAAAGAATTGATAAGAAGAACAAAAATTTCTGCTATTAGTAGTGATCTAAATGCATTTATTTATAAGATTAAAGGACAATGCCCTCTTTCTGACAGAAGCATATAATTCCAGTATAGATAGGTAGATAGATACATAGATAGATAGATAGATAGATATAGATGTATACAGATGCATATATAGATGTATATATATATATAACATTTTCTTGATCCATTCATCTATTGAGGGGCATCAGTGTTGGTTCCATATCTTAGCTACCGTGAATAGTGCTGCAAGGAATACAGTTGTGCTGGTGACATTAATATGGCCTTGTTTGTGGTCACTTGAGTTAATACCCAGAAGTGGGATTGCTGGATTGTAATGAGATCTATGTTTAATCTTTTGAGGAACCTCCATACTGCGTTCCATAATGGTTGAATCACGTTATGTTCCCACCATCAGAGTAGTATCTGGCCTCATCCCTGCCAACATCTATTATTATTTGTTTTCTTAATAATGGCCATTGTAACTGTGGTGAGGTGGAATCTCAATGTGGTAGTGAATTGCATCTCTCTTATGACCAGAGATGGTGAACATTTCTTCAGGTGTCTATTGGCCATTCTTATTTGCTCTCCAGAATAGACTCTTAATTCTTTAGCCCAATGATTAATGGGCTGGTTTTTCTTTGAGGATTTTTTGGAGGGGTGTTTATTGAGCGTTAGGTATATTTTTTATATGAGGCCTTGTCTGTTGTATAGCTAGTGAACATCTTCTCCCAATCTGTGAGATTTCTATTTATCTTGCTGGCTATGGCGTTTGCCCTGCAGAAGCTCTGCAGCTTAATATGATACCATTTATCCATCCATTCTTTGATTCGTTGTATCTCTGGATCTTTATTTAGAAAGTTTTCACCTGGATAAAGGAGCCCTAGAAATTCCCTTGCAAGAAAATGGGAAGACTTAGAATAAACCATATTAACTGAAGTAAGCAGATCCAAAGAAACATAGGCTCCATAGTCTCCTTCATTTGTAATAATCAGTATATGTCTAGTATAGTCCTCGCAGCTGATCACAATAGATCAATAGCTATGTATATATCACCATATAAAATGATGCTAATCCAAATGAACTCCAAGATATAGAAACAAGATGTCGTTTTTGTTGTCTTTGTTGTGGTCTATATACTGTATCAAGTTCCTTCTTTTTATTATATATATATATAATTTTCCTTTGGCTTATCCCCTGTAGTCACTGTTTATATTCTGGAACCATGCATCTTTTATACACGTTTCTATGACTTGAGAAGGGAAGGAGAATAACAAAATGGTGAAACAAGGACAAAGGGTGACCAAAGCAACAGTGATACTCACAGGACACTATTTTGGAAGTGAACTTTACAACTTCGGGGTGGGTAGGTTGGGTGTAGGGATAGTAGGAGATGAAGGAATGGGTAACAATATTTGACAAGAAAAGTTCTCATTACCCTACTTATGTAACTGTTACAGTATCATTACAACAGAATAAAATTAAAAAGGATAAAAGATAAATGTTATAAAGTTTTACTTCAAAGTGTGACTATATATTCAAAGTAATGAGTATTATAATCCATTATCTGTCCTGTTAATCTTCCACACTGTATTTGCACAACAAATTGTTCACAGAATTTCTTAAATCTTCCCTCTAGAGAGTAAAGGGAGAAAGTAATCAAGATATATTCCACTTCTATACCGTTATGTTTCTTAACCCTTTTTTAAACTATGTAAAGGCAAATGTAGATATATAATTCTGCTTATCTTAAATTAACATAAGATCTTTTAATGTCTCCATTCCCAATCTAAATTAACCAGTCTCTGCTTATTTGTCACAGAGAGTTCAGTCCCTACTTCTTGTCTCCAAGGATTCTACTCTTCCATGCGGTAGAATATCACATGGTAAGAAGGAACATGTGGAGAAGGAAGTTGGTGCTGATGCTCCAGAAGACCCCACATGGTCATCTGAAGGGCCTCCTTGTAGGAAGTGATTAGATCATTGGAGGTCCTGTCCTAGAAGGGCTATATCTCCTCTCATGGAGTGAGTCAGTTTTCACAGAAGTTGCTTGTTATAAACCATATATTTGGGCTTTTCTAACTGCAGCTTGTTTTTTATTTTTATTTATTTAATTTTTTGTTTGGTCGTGGGGCTTGAACTTTGGGCCTGGGCACTGTCCCTTATCTCTTCAGCTCAGGGAGAAGGCTCTACCACTTGAACTACAGTGTCACTTCTGGTTTTCATGTGGTTTATTGGAGGTAAGACTCTTAAGGTCTTGCCTGCCCGGGCTGGTTTGGAACCTCGATCCTCAGATCTCAGCTTCCTGAGTAGCTAGGATTACAGGCGTGAGCCACCAGTGCCCAGCTACTACTTGTTCTCTTCACATTAATTCAGCATATTGGTTGACAAATGGAACAGGCCTCACCTGAGTAGAAGCAGATGAGACTATTTCATCTAGAATTTTCTATATCTAAAGCCCAGTTAAAAACTGGAAGTAGCATTGTAGCTCAAGTGGTAGAGTGCTCGCCTTGAGCTGAAGAGCTGAGGAACAGCACCCAGGACCAGAGTTCAAGCCCCACGACCAACCCAAAACAAGACAAAATAAAACAAAAAATGCTTCTTAAGTAGAGCAACCAACACAAGCCTGCAAGGGGAGAGCTTTGTGGGCTGTAGGCTCAGCTGAGTGGGGTCTCAGAAGATATGCTCTGCTCTGCATTCTGAGAGCCCATGGCACCTGAATAAAATATGTTACAAATCAGACCATGGCTGTTACAGGGATTGTGTAAACTTGCTATTTTATGTATTGCTACTGGGTGTTATATATATATATATATATATATATATGTATATATGCATTTATACACATATAACCTATATATATATCTGTATATATAGATATAGATATAATAACTAATGGATGTGTCACTCAATGAACTAGAAATTTTCCATTTTAATCAAGAAATCTGCTTTATGTTTCAATACTTAATGATGATTTTTTTTATAATCTAAAAACAAAATATTTTCTAAAGCTCTATTGTCTTGCTTTTAAAACCTGGTTTGATATACCTAAAATGGCTCTTTCTTTTTGTGGCTGCAAATTGTTAGCACAATGTAAGTGAAACATGAGTATAGATTACTGATTTCTAAAGTCAGAAGAGGCGTTGTAAAGTGTGTGCTCCTTAGGATGCGCAGGAGGACAGAGAGTTAGGGTGTGCAAATGCCTCCATGACCTTTCTACCAATACTTTCCAGTAACTTTAAAGTTTGCGTCTCTCTGAGAAGTTGTGTAGAGTAGAGGCAGTTCTGCAGGTAGAAGAGAAGCTGGGGCAGCCCAGCCTCTCACTTCTGCTTCTCTGGGAGGTTTTTGTTATGACTTCTGTCACCGTGGGAGGTAAACTATCACTGTGTTGACAGAAATATGTTGCCGCATCTTCAGGCTGCAGGCTGCTGATGGCGAGAGTGAACTCTGTCCCAGATCCACTGCCACTGAACCTTGGTGGGAACCCAGATTGCAAAGTAGTTGCATAACTGATCAGGAGCTTTGGAGCTTTCCCTGCTCTCTGCTGGTACCAATGTAAACTAGTGCTAATGCCCTCACTGGCTCGGCAAGTAATGGTGACTCTGTCTCCCTGTGATGATGACAGGGATGGTGGCTGGGTCAACTGGATGTCACATCTGGCACCTGACATTGGAAACATAAAAGCCACTAGCAGTTTAATTAATTCTGCTGTCCAAGTACTTCCATGAACAGCCAAGTAGCTCAGCTGAACACTGGGTGAATAATCCCCAGTATCATCTTTCCTTACCTGCAACCCAGAGCAGCAGGAGCCCCAGGAGCTGAGCAAGGGCCCTTATGTCCATGCTGTGTGCTGACTGGAACTTCTCCTGCACAGAGTGTAAGCAGCCGATGAAGAAGTTCCCAGTGTAGTGGGCTGTCCTCTGGGCACATGCAAATCAACATGGCTTGGGCAATGCGAGTCAGAGCTTCAGCTGGCAGATCTCAGTGACAAAGCACACACCTGAAGAACCCAGATGTCCAATGTGCTTGTAGATAATGTGTTTCTAGAGATAAGAAAACATTATGATTCTGTTGGCCTGTGATAAGAATAGATTTTTTTCCCCAGAGTTGAGGACTGAACCGAGGGCCTTGCACTTTCCAGGTAAGCACTCTTCCATTGAGCTCAATTCCCAACCCCAAATAGAATTTTTAACATTTTCAACTTATCCATGACTTGGTATGATTTCCTTCATTTAAATCAGTCACTCGAAGACAAACATTTCAAAGGGAAATTAATTTTAGAATGTCCCTAACTCTGGTATCAGTGGAGTTTGTGATACAGAATTCTTAAGAGTATTCAGGTTGTTTGCCTGAACCTTGTTATATTGTTTAGTAATAAACATTAATACACAGACATGTGTTATAAAAGTGATAATATATATGTAGGTAGAAAGAGAGATAGATGCATTGACAGAAAGAGAGAAATGAACAGTTTTCAACGTTTTTAATGGAAGGTAGCACTGAAATATGTACAATAAAGTGTCTTGATCAGAGGTATATGGACAATCCGTTGGTGCATTCATTGGTGTCCTGTGAACTCATATAATTGACTGGATTGCTTCCCTTCTGAATGTTCTACCCTATCGCCTCCCTCTAGAACAGTTCACCTCAGGTATTTCTTCTTTAGTTTTAGGAAAATACCTGGAATCATATCTAGCTTTGTGGGTATTATGCATGTATGGGACAGATATTTCTGAACTTTTAGAGGACATTTGTTTCATCTGTTAATGGAAACACTTCTTTCTCAGAAGCTGAGTTGTTCTGTAGACTGAGGACTCAACACTACTTTAACTTCATTTTGCTCCTTAAGCTGCATAGTCCTTCAAGTTACATGTCTTTTAGTTCCTAAGTCAAGCAGTTTTTTTGTGTACTAGGCATGGTGCTTGACTTAGTCCCTGAGCTTTTATGCTCAATGGTGGTAGTGTGCCAAATGAGTCACAGCTTCACTTCCAACCTTTTGGTGTTTAACTGGTGAAAGAGACTCATTGTCTTTATGTCCAAGGTGACCTCCAACCCTAATCGTCAGATCTCAGCCTCCTCTGTAGCTAGTATTATATGCATGACCACCAATAAAGCAGTTTTCACAAGTTGTTTTTAGGAGATGTGATTCATATAGGTACAGAAATGATAAATTGCAATGAGGTCAAGGGTGGAGTTGAGAAACTGGAGCCACCCAGTTACCAAAGAACATCTTCAACCTGGGGATTCACAGTGAAGCCAGAGTGAAGTGAAGAAGGTCCCCACATAGAGATTAGCATGTGGACACACTTCATCCCATCGTGTAGATTTGACAATCTAAACAATCATACCGGTGTTAGATGAACAGGGTGATCACATGGTATTTACCACTGGCAGGCCATGAAGATGATGTGTAAAGATAACACTGCTCTTTCAAAACCAATGGCACAGGTGTAAATCATTACCCAATCAGTGTTTTCTTCAGTACCATTTACTACCAGAACTCCATCTGAGTCTTGATTTGATGACCTACATCTTTTAAAATATTAATGTTCTCTGCACCACATGCTCACATAGTTCTTCTACAATGCTCTTTTCCACCAATTTTGATGATGATTTATAAGCTTCCCTAAAAGATATGCCAACCTCCTTTACTGTTCTGAAATATCACTTCTAATCTTATCACATGGTCCCATGAATAACTCCTACTGCCCTTGCTGGGAGGATCTGGTGTCTCTTACATGCACTGCAGGACAAAGCTGGTACTAAAGAAAACCAGGAGAAGACAGCTGGCTGCCATCTGGTAAATTCAAGGAGCCATAATAATAGGATGAGGAAGACTGACCCGAAATGTATCTATTTGAGTGTGGTTAAAATCAGCCAGGCTCTGGGAATAACACATTACATTCTCCATATCGACACTCCGGGACTGCCTTCAGCATGTGTGGACATGTGGCATGGGACTTGTGAATTTGAAATCTGCATAGACTTCAGGTACTGAAATACATGGAAGACTTGGAATACTAGGCTCATATCAGAGCTGCTGGTAGGCTTACACTGCCCTGAGGTGTGAGGAATGTAGCCAGCTGGCTGAGAGATTAGGCTGAAAACCAAGGAAAGAGATGAAGACCAAGCAGGTCATAAGAAAACATTTCTGAGGATCTTCCTGGAAGAAGAAAGAGCATAGAGGAAAGAAAGGTGTTAATGGTCTGGGTCATGGACCTGAGTGAGGCCTGGGTCCAAAGAAAAAGTCTATTCCTCTCAGAATAGAGAGTAGCCCTTCACAAATGAATGTAGAATTTATATATCTATTGTTCATATGTAGCAAATTACCTATAAAACTAAAGCATTAATTAATATAATTCTAATTGTATAACTCAGCAGTTTAAATTCTGACACTGAAAAAGAATGCTAGGAACAATGAGCAGTTATATTTCTAGCCTGACATCATGAAGCTCAGGACACCATCAGTGCCTTTAAGGACAATCAGTGGCCTGATCACTGCAGAGGACTCTTGGGAACTGCTGGGGACAGCACTGACACTGCAGCCCCCTCTCACCTCCCACAGCTGGACAGAGTGTGTGCACATGTTCCCTTCAGGGCTGCGTATCTGCAGGGTCCACCCTCCTTCCCTCACCTTTCTGACTTGCCCTTAATGACTTCACTACAAGAAACTTGTGTGTCATCCTTGTCAGGTTTGATTACAGTTTACAAAGTGGAGGTGGGGAGATACAATCCCCTCTGTAAACATGGTCCTACATGCCATATGTGCCATGAAAGCCTGAGATGGAACTCCCTGACTTCAAGCTCCTATGGACAAGGTTAGGTTTCAGGTTCTTCTTTGTGATATTTGTTTGCCATCTAGTGGCCTGTTTATGACATAGCAGCTGACAAGGTTTTCATTTGGAGTTTTAGATTCTTTGTTAATAGTTGTGCAGATTCACAGTAATTTTATATGCATAATCATGGCATTTTACTTATTTTATTGTTGGATAAATTATAATTGTCATATATTAACAACACGAGGTTAGTTTGTGATGAGAATCCCTACCTTAATGCAGCTTATTTTGAAAAAATCACCATCTCTTTCTATTGCTATACTCTTCCTCTCCAACTCCCACCATTTTTCATACTGTGTAAAGGAACTTCATAACTCAAATGCACATGTGAGTGTATATATATGTATATATATGTATTTATATACCAATTCATCTTCAACACTTAGTGTGCTTTTTCCCTTTCTTTCACCATTACCTGTCTCCCTTCAGACATTTTCCTTTTTGGCATTCATGCTATGTTATTATTATTATTATTATTATCAATGCCATCATCACCATCACCACCATCATCACTACCATCATTTAAGTCTGGCTTCCACAAGTAAGTAGGACTGAACACTATTTTGCTTTTGCATCCTGACCTATGTCACTCAATATGATGATCTAGTTCCTTTCATTTCCTTATGATTTACATGATTTCATTGTTCATCTCCCTCTGTCCTTACCAGTGAGCCAGAGCATTAGTAGCCCAGGAGCTTACTAAAAGAATTCTTTTTTAAGAGTCCTGATAGGACAAGACAAGGGCAAGCTGAGCCTTCATCTCAGACTCAAAAGGGAAAGTCCTCCTTAGGGAGCACTATGCAAATTAGCAGGTGGGTGCAGCAGTGTAAAGGGAGCACAAGGCGGGCAAAGGCCTCTTGTGTGACAAACTGCAAATTATATCCACCTGGATGCCATATTTCAGAGGCTCAGAATGACAGATCTGTGTTTTTTATAAGACACGAGAAGCATTATCTGGTTGGTGCTCCTGAGGCTGATGGAAGACAGACAGACAACATTGAGAGGGTTGTCAATACTCCCGTCCATTGCCATTAAATCTGGATGTCACCCCAGACTCTAAATGTGATGCCCAATAAATCAATAGTTTAGGAGCATCACCTCGTTTCTGGTGATGCCACTGTGAATCACGACTAATCCCTGATTGGATCTGGAAGTGATGGAGACTGTCTCCTACAGATACACACAGAGAGCATGGACACTGGGAAATGGGGATGTCACTCTAGCACCTGATATTGAAAACAGACGCCAAATATCCACAGAATTAATTATGTTCTGGGAGTTTCCATGAGGAGTAAGGCATCACTGTTAACCTTGGGCTCATAAATTCCTAGTACTGTCCTTCTGTATCTTTGGGTCAAAGCAGCAGGATCCTCTGAGCTGAACAGGGGCTCTCACTCATACTGTGTGCTGACTGGGACTGACTGCTACACAGGGTGTGAGTAGACCATGAAGAAGTGTTCAGGCACTTGGCTGCGCATGGACACATGCAAATCCTCAGGAGCTAGGCAAGGCTGCAGGACATGGGCACGATCCCTGAGATTTCTGGCTTGAGGCCCATGATCTAAGCATTCTAATACTAGGATGAGGAGGAGTGGAGAGAGGGGACAACCTCTTCTCATTCCTGAATTTAGAGGAAATGGCTTTAATTTTTCACCATTTAGTAAAATGCTGGCTGTACGTTTGTCATATACAGCCTTTATTGTATTGCGGAATGTTCTGTAGATTCCTAGTTTTTCTAGAGCTTTCATCATAAAGTGGTGTTGGATCTTGTCAAATGCTTTCTCTGCATCTATTGAGATAATTGTGTGGTTCTTATCCCTACTCTTGTTGAATTTTATAACTTGCTTTGCATATACTGAACCATCTTTGCATCCCTGAAATGATTCCTGTTTGATTGTGGTGTATGATTTTTTGATGAGTTGTTTAAGTCCTTAGGCCAAGATTTTGTTGAGAAGTTTTGCGTCAATATACATCAAAGAAATGGGTTTATAGTTCTCTTTCTTTGATGAGTCCCTGCCTGATTGTATGAGGGTTATGCTGGCTTCATATAAAAGAGTGTCAATTATGAATTTTTGCTTTCAATATCATTGAAGAGAATGTTGAGATTCTACCCCACCCCAGTTAGAATAGCTATAATCAAGAAATCCAGTAACAACAGATGCTGGAGGGGATGTGAACAGAAGGGAACCCTACTGTTGGTAGGAGTGCAAACTTGTTCAACCACTTTGGAAAGCAGTATGGAGGTTCCTCAAGAGACTTCACATAGAGCTCACCTATGACCCAGCAATCCCACTTTTGAGCATTTACACAAACAAGATCATACCAAAGCTACCACAACAACCATGTTTATCACAGCATTATTTACCATATCTGGGATATGGAACCAATCCCGATGCCCCTCAGTAGATGAATTAAACAAGAAAATGTGGTAGATATATACAATGAAATTCTATGCCTCTATCAGAAAGAATGACATTGCCCCATTTCCTAGGAAATTGAAAGGCTTGGAAAAAATTATATTAAGTGAAGTAAGTCAGGCCTAAAGAAACATAGGTCCCATGGCATGTGGAGGGCTTAAGTGGTAAAGGAAAATCTATCACTATTCATGCATGCCATGGTGCAGATGGGGAGAACCAGTGTTTCCCTGTGAGCTAGTTTTTTTTTTCTTTTTTAATTGTAAAAATATCATAACGAGGGGTTACAATTACATGGTCAAGGTAATGAGTACATTTCTTATCAAGCATTGTTACCTCCTGCTTTGTTTCCCCTACCATCCCTTCCCATCTCCTCCACCACCCAAGTCACCACCCCCCAACCCTACCCTACGTCCGAGTTGTAAAGTTTGTTTTTCAACATAACGTCTTGTAAATCTCATTGTTGTAATGGGTTTATCTCTATCCATATTTAAACAATTTATTTTATCCTTCCCCCTCCACAAGTTATAATACCATCAAATACAGTGAAAACAGGGGTTATACCATGGCGGAGGGACATACAAACCAACAAAGAAATAATTTTTTTTTCTTGGTCCAATCGCGAGGCCTGAACTCTGGGCCTGGGCACTGTCCCTCAGCTCTTCAACTCAAGGCTAATACTCTACCACTTGAGCCACAGTGCCACTTCCAGCTTTTTTTTTTTACTTATGTGGTGCTGAGGAATCAAACCCAGCGCCTCATGCATGCAAAGCAAGCACTCTACCACTAAGCCACCGTCCCAGCCCCAAAGAAATAATATTATAAATATGTTAGAAACAATAGCAAGAAAGAAAAAAAAATTGAGTCCTTATTGTGGGGTTCATTTCGCCTAACATAAACTTATCTGACCATTTCTGCTTGTCTCAGACATATACTAGTTATTGCAAATAAGAGAAAGCATGGGACCTATGTTTCTTTGGGGCTGGCTTACTTCACTTAGTATATTTTTTTTTCCAAATCTTTCCATTTCCTAAAAAATGGGCGATGCCATTCTTTCTCATGGAGGCATAGAATTCCATTGTGTATATATACCACATTTTCTTGATCCATTCATCTACTGAGAGGCAACTGGGTTGGTTCCATATCTTAGCTATGGTAAATAATGCTGCAATAAACATAGTTGTGCTGCTAGCTTTAGTATGGTCTTGCTTTTGATCATTTGGGTAAATGCCCAAAAGTGGGATTGCTGGGTCATAGGAGAGCTCTATGTGGAGTCTTTTGAGGAACCTCCATACTACTTTCCAAAATGGTTGAACAAGTTTACACTCCCACCACCAATGCAGTAGGGTTCCCTTCTGTCCACATCCCCTCCAACATCTGTTGTTATTAGAGTTTTTGGTTATAGCCACTCTAACTGTGGTGAGGTGGAACCTCAGTGTTGTTTTGATTTGCATTTCTTTTATGTCTATTGGCCATTGAGTCCTGACGACTTACAAGGTTGCTAGTATTGACTTCCGAAACCAATGTGCTGGGAAAGTATTATAATTAGAAGAAAAGCAGGCTGATACTCTCAGTGTGAATTCATCACTGTTAGTTACAGATGTCAAGTGCACTCAGTGCCAATGGACTTATCATGGGATGTGGATTTTTTCACAAACTATTGAGAAGTCTTTTTTTTCTTTTTTTATTGTGAAAATATCATACATAGGGGTTACAATTACATGAGCAAGGTAATAAGTACATTTCTTATCAAGCATTGTTGCCTCCTGCTTTTTTCCCCCTTCCCATCCCTGCAAAGGGTCTAAAAACTGTTTTAAGATTAAAGTTGTACATGAAGCCTGTAGGGGGACACCTTGCCTCCTGCAGAGAAGAGCTGTCACTGCCTTCCTGCTCCAAGAATATGGCACCCAGATACCAGTGTTCTGAATCCACCTCCTAGCCTGCAGCTCTCCCGCCTTAATCACACCTACATTTCATCATCCTGAGGATAAATAGATAAGTTCAGGATGTTGTTCTACACCATCTGCTTAGAAACATAGTTTCACACACTTATAAACCCTCTTTAAAGAAATCTACTTCACCATATTGTTATCTAACAAATCGGCAAAGTTTCCACTATAAATAATAGCCATCCCTCTCAACCCAGAGACAGTGATGCCAAATGCTCTCAGTACAGCATCCATCTTATATCATTAGTCAAAGTTAGTTAGAACATGTTATAAAGATGTGTACTTAGCTTTTAATTGCTGACAAGACCTTGATAAAAGCAACTTGAAGGGAAGAATTCTTTATTTCAATCTTAGATTAGAAATTTTGCTCTGCCATGTGGGCAGAGTACAGTGGAGCTCACATCATGTCACCCAAGAAGCAGAGTGAATGTTCTCCTTCCTCCTCCTGGCTCTTTTATTGCACAAGAGACCACATCCTATTGAAAGGAGCTGTGGAATATGAGGTGGATCTTCCTCTCTCAGTCAATTCTCTCTAGAGAGTTTCTCACAGACAGGTTCAGAAATACACTTTCTTAATCTATAAGCAATCCTACCCATTTGACAATGCAGAACTACTATAAAAGGTTCCCAAAGTATTTCTGTTTTCTTGAAACTTTCATGAGAATGGTAAGTGTAGAAATAAGATTATTTAGCAATATATAAGTTAGCAATATATATGTTTCCTCAGAGGTTTCCATGCTCTACATTCTTACATTTCTGTCTTTAGGACAGGCTCTGGACAAACTAAGCTACCTTTCATCAGATGCCTCATAATTTGTGTTTGTGTATGTGTGTTTGTGTGTGTATCTGCACATGATGCATCTTTCTCTTGATATTTATAAATTTACACAATATACATGTATGTATGCAGCAATAAATAAATCTATATGCATGTTTTAAAACCTATAGCCCATAGGGATATATGCCACTCATTTTTTAATTATTAACTTAATGATATTTGAAAAGTCTTTGCTCCATTTATATATTACCACACATTACTGTTTATTATATTATATAATTCTGTAATATTGGTAATAGTACTAACTATTCCTTGGATGTTTCCATAAATGAACTGAACTGTATTCTATTCATTCATATATTTTGTAGATTTTTCTATTTCTCCTGTTTCCGATTGTTTTGTAAATATCTATAGTGAAGCAATTGGTTTTTAATGAAAATAGTGTGCAATGAACCACTCAAAAACTTTTTGCCATACAACACAAGTACTTATATTCATCAGCAATTCATACATTTTGGTCACTCATAGAGCTTGAACTCAGGGCTAGCACTCTCCACTTTGAGGCACATGTCCACTTCTGGTTTTCCAGTGATAATTGGAGATAAGAGTCTCATGGACTTTCCAGCTGACATCCTCAGATGTCAGCCTTCTGAGTAGTTAGGATTCACAGGCATGAGCCACCCGCTCAAGACTATTCACACTCTTAATGACTGTTGATCCAACTGGAGCTCTTGTGTTGCAGGTCACTCAGTTTGCCTCTGACATGGATTTTGTTTGATCTTCCTCAGTGGCCAAAGAGTCACTTCTAGAGTTCATAAGTGACATCTAGAGATCAAGGTACATAGAGAAATTCAGGTCACAAAATGCCCAACACAGAAACACATTTGTAAAGGGCTTGTAGTCCAAAGCCTTGAGCTTGCTAAGCAATTCTGTTTTATTTTTTTCATTTTATTTTAAAGATGCTATACAGAGAGGTTGCAGTTATATGAGTAAGGCGATGAGTACATTACTTGTCAATCATTGTTACCCATTCCCTTGTTGTTGTCCCACCATCCCTTCCCTCTGAACTAGCATATCATTATAAAATTTAGGAAAAATTTTCCATTAAGCAATGATGCAGTGTACATAGCAGAAGTTTGAAAATCAAAGATGAAAACATTCAACTCAAATGTGACTTTTCCACTTGAAATCTGGAAATTGGAGAAAGAATGTATTTTGAGGAAAATTTCTTTTCAATTCATAATTGCATACTATCAAAATATCACCTTAATGAGAAGTGAACAACAGATTTTACAATTTCAAATGATCTCTCAACTTCATATTTTTACAGTATTGATCCCTCCATGAAGAGACCTGAGTCTAATGAAACACAACATTCAGGGAAGAGTGAGGCATGGTGCTTTTTTATTGTGAAAATACTGCACAGAGGGGTGTTTTTGTAGTCACAATTAGATAGAAACTAGTTATGTGACAGAGCTCAGTGTGACCCAGAAGCACTTTCCCATACTCCTGTCAGGATGAGATGCACAGCAAATCTTGCTGTGTAGACTTAAATAAAATTGAATGAGACGAAGTATGTATGTTTGGTACACACATCCAGAGAGAGACTTTCCCTGATGGATTCTTCCATGTAGTTAGTTATAACATGGACCTAGATTACACCTACTTCCTGTGATTCTTCTAATTAAACAACTTGTAGACAAAGAATATACACATATAATTTAATACCTAAATATAAACTTTATTATGTTGTGCCTACTGTAGTTCTATGGTTATCTCTTACTGATGTACCTTCTACTTCCTCCAACCAAGTAATGTGGCCCTGTGATTGGAACTAGACTTAGGATAACCCTAAAACCCCAGACTAGTCCAGATCTATTTCAGAACAATGACACGAATGTAGGACAAAAATAAGCATCACATCACCTGGGTTATTACCCTGAGTTCAGAGACACAGAGAGGAAGAGAGTGAGGGCAGAGATGAAAAGTGCTGCCAGGAATCTAAGAACACCAGAAAGTCAAAAGAGAACTGATGGATCAAAAAGGACTCTATGTAAAGGACAGTGTCTTGGTTCAAGTTCCCATCTTCTATTTCAATTAGGCCCTCAGAGTGTAAAAACAATAATCAGAGTTTCATGCCAAACAGTCCCATGTTGATAACCCAGTAAGTATAAATTGCCACTTTGATATTTTCCTTTGTTCACCAGAAATTAGATCTCTGGCATAGCTCTCCTTCAGACATTCTGAGAGAAAGGACAATTCAAGAATCAACTTTGTTTCATCATTTTATTGTTCCCCTTCCCTTCCCTAATTCAGATAAATGTATATATAGTACACAGGATACCAAAATAAAATACAGTGACAACAGGGGATAAACCATAAGGGAAAACCGAAAAAAAAAAGAAAAAAGAGATAATGCAAGAGCAATACTCACAAAACAATATGTTGGAAATGAACCTTACATCTTGGTGGGATATAATGAGGGAGGGAAAGTGGGAGGAAAATGGGAAAGAGAGTAACAATGTTCGACAAGAAATGCACTTACTAATTTACACATGTAACTGTATCCCCATTGTACATTATCTTGACAATAAAACAGAATTTAAAAATATCAACTTTCCTTGGAGGGACAGGAGAGAATGACATTATTTTACTCAAAACCTGACTTGTTGAATGGTAATTTCTTATCTTATTACTTAAAGATAATAAAGATATAATTAAAACAGAATCATCTTTTTCAATCTTTATTACCCTCATGACCACAAAAGTTTTAAACTAAAAATTCAAAGTTTAAATTTTATAGGCTCTGTGGCTCTCTTCCTCAAATCTATCCTCTTGACCATCCCACGACAGGTCATCCATTCCCCAGATCCACAGGGGTCCAACCCTGCTGCTTTGAGGAAGGTGGATGGATTCTGAATAGGTGAACAGACAGTCCACACAAGAGTTGTTTTGTGATTTGTGTGGAGCAATGTGAGATGAAGGGTGGAAGTGATCTGCTGACTATCGGTAGAAGATCAGGACTTACTATTGCTAAATCAAGCAGAAGAATTGAAGGAGCCTAACTTCAAAACTGAGCTCCCACACAATTAAACTTGTGCCTAAAAAGTCTGAATATTTTTTATTTACATTCGTGTCTGGATGAACTAAAACACAAGACACATAAGTAGAAAAAACATTTACATAACATTGTCTTTTAAAATGAAACAGCTGGACACCACTGACTCAGGCTTGTAATCCTAGCTACTCAGGAGGCTTAAATCTGAGGATCACAGTTCAAAGCCAGCTGGGGCAGAAAAGTCCATGAGAATCTTATCTCCAATTAACCACAAGAAAACCAGAAGTGGCACTGTGGCTCAAGTGGTGAGCGCTAGCCATGACATGAAAATGTCAGGGACAGTGTCTAGTGTCCAGAGTTCAAGCCCCATGAAATACATATATATGTATATATGTACATATATATGTATATATATGTATGAAATACATATATATGTATTTATATGTATATATATACATATATACATACAACATGCATAAAGAATCATATAGTCTGCAGCATGATGGATAGACGTAGAGAACACCTTGTTAACAAAAATAGTAAAGACAAAGAGCATTGTCTATACTCCTTCTCACTCAAGCAAAATTTTAAAAAATAAAATGCAATAGTGATACTATGGGGCTGACAAGGGCACAGGATCAGAGCGCAGGAGGTTGAACACAGAAGAAAGATGGAAGACTATAATCAATGCACATAATACACATATACTGAGAAACCCAGAATCCCATTAATGATTACAGATATGTACATTAATAAAAAAATAGGCTATCAGAAAATAAGGGAATAAAATCTGAAGCAATGAATCCATTCTTTGTATTAAAGGCAATTCCTGCTTAAATACCGTTATTTATTTTATTATTGCATAAATATCAACTGATACAATTCAGACTCTCCAAGTATTAACTGGCCTTTTCTGACAACATTCTGAGCAGGTGGAGCAGCAGGAGGAGCAGCTGGGGCAGCCCAGACTCACACTTCAGCTTCCCTGGGAGGTTTTTGTTATGGCTTGTATCACTGTGGGAGGGAAACTGCTATGCTGTTGACAGTAATAAGTGGCAACATCTTCGGGCTCCAGGCCACTGATCCTGAGAGTGAACTCTGTCCCAGATTGACTCCCACTGAACCTTGATGGAACTCCGGACTCCAAAATATCTGCACCGTAGATCAAGGGTTTAGGAGCTTTCCCTGGTTGCTGCTGGTACCAGGCTAAATAATACTCAATATCCTCACTGGCCCTGCAAGTGATGGTGGCAGTGTCTCCTAGAGACACAGATAGTGAAGATGGAGACTGGGTCATCTGGATATCACACTTGGCACCTGGAAGCAGAAACATGAAAACAAATATTCACACTAATTTTCAAGTTATAAGAAGGCATCCCTGAAGAGTAAGCATCCTGGATCACACTGAGCTGTGTTAATCCCTAGCATTGTCCTACTTTACCTGCAAGCCAGAGCAGCAGGATCCCCAGGAGCTGAGCAAGGGTCCTCATGTCCATGCTGTGTGCTGACGTGGACTGACTACTGCCTAATGTGAGCAGTCTATGAAGAAGTCCTGAGCACACTGGGCTGTGCTGTTGGTGCATGCAAATCAGCAGCAGAGTTATACACAGCTGTCGAGCTGCCTCATCTCAGCAACTCTGCATTCTGAGTCTCAAGGGAACTAGGTCGGGCAACAGAATAAGTTTTAAACACAGAAGAGAATCTCCAAGTTGCTTTCCTGTGATGTGCGCACAACAATGGTAACTTTGAGGATCAAAGCTTTTTTTCCATCTTATTTCTTTAACTGAGTCAAGACTTGTTCACTGGAGTGTTAGTGCCAGAAATTTATAAACAAATTTTGCACAACACAAATTTGGCATTTCTTTGTTATTATGCAGGACAGAAACTTTTACATAGCTCTGATTCACTGATAATCTGTATGTGTCAATTTATCAGCACTGTGGTCCTGTAATGAATAAGTGTAGCTGTTGTGTTGATAAGAAAATGCCTGGACTTCTGTACTGTGCTGTTCAGCCTTATTATCTCCTTCATCTCTGAGTTTTTGTCCCAGGTGATCCATACCAGCACGTCCTTTCAGAGCCTTTCTCCCTTCATGTCTGAACAGCCTTTATAATTTTTACTGACCTAGAATTTTGTATCAATTTATATGTGCATTCTGAAGGTTCTCATATTATTCCTTCTGGCTTTTAATCATCTTCACCACAACTACTATGTTCAGAAGCAGAGATAAATTCTCCTTAAAAGGGAGGATAAACTCGGGCTGGGAAGGTAGCTGAGTGGTAGAGCTGTTGCCTTGCATGCCTGAGGCCCTGGGTTCGATTCCTCAGCACCACATAAGCAAAAAGAAAAAAGCCGGAAGTGGCACTGTGGCTCAAGTAGTAGAGCGCTAGCCTTGAGCTGAAGAGCTGAGGGACAGTGCCCAGGCCAAGAGTTTAGGCCCCATGACCGGACCCCAAAAAAAAAAAAAAAAGAAGGATAAACTCAGGTTATCTTGAAGCCTATTTTGTAGCCTAAACCTACATATGTCTCCTGTTCAGTGGACTCTTCTAGATCCTAAGAGAACACTGTGCTGCACACCTAGGTAAAAGATATTGGGCCCAAGCAGAGTGAGTATGTTGGAATCTCTGAACAGAATCTTGAAATCAATAGAACATGGAAATGTCATCCATATTAAGATAAGGCAACATGGGAGAACTGATTTTCTGTGCAAGGGAGAAACATCATTTTTGACTCCACTGTATGTGCTGAGATGGAGTGACCCAAGAGGACATCCATATGTGTTGGATTTTCCTGTACAGATGTCAGGGCTCAGGAAGTCACTATTGCATGGGATACAAAGTTGGCTCATCTTATCCATGTTATCACATTCTGAGGAATATCTGAACAAATCTGGGGTTGGGGGCAGGGTGTGTATGATCTGATCATGTAAGTGGCAGTAACACCAAGAGTTTCATATCACCCAGAAGAGTTGTTGATCATATGACTAAATTAATGAGGGAAAATAAGAGCCTATGTTCTTGAGGTTAAAAAAAAGTAAGCTAATTAAATGAAAATTTCATCTAATGTTAGTGACATATTTCAAAGATTTTTATACTGAATATTTTCTGGAAAAAAGAAAATCAGAAAATTTTTCTAAGAATTCATTTAATAATAACCTAATTTTTTTATGTGAGTGAAGTAATTACCATAAATTTACATATGTATGATGTATACATATGTATATATGAATGTGTACATGTAAATATATATACATATTGATGAATAGATGCACAAGTGGATAATTTTTTCTAATCTAGAAGTAATGATGCTTTCATTTTAATAACAGATAGCACCTTCATTAATTGACCTAATTTATTCTCTCATAAATAAAACCAGTGACCTTTGCACAACAGTTTATTTCTTTCTCAAAAATAGAAAAAGAGGAAGATGAGTTTGGATCATTTTTTGTCACAAACTACAAATTCATATTGGATGATGTACAGGAAAGAGTGGAGAGAAATCAGCTAACAAGAATGCCCACTCGCCAATTTTGAGAGTTTTTGAATATTTAATAAATACCAAAGTATTCCATGAAATAAATTGTAAGTCCTTGGATTAGTAGGGATATTTTCACTAGGGATGTGATATCCATAAACCACCATATAGTTCTCCACAAATCCTCACAATTTCAAAGGAAAAAGAACAACTATATAACAGAGAAATCCAACAGCCAACACCTTAATCTAGAATTGAAATAAAGATCATCAGTAATGATGTCCTTATAGAAAATAGCAACACTTCTGGACTTTGCTCACATATATCCATTACTGAAAGAACTCTGAGGGGAAAAAGGCACAAATCTAATCTGAGAGACATTCATCCACATGATTAGTATGTGTTCACCACGAGCAATAAGAACACAAAATTTAAGACTGAACTAAAACCCTGTTCCTTGGTGGCTTGATTATTGGGATGTGGTCTGACTACTTTGTTCTGACTTAACTGGAACCATATTCCTACCATTCTATAGAGGTTGAACTATAGGTGTGAACCATTATGGCCATCATGACCATTAAAGTATTCTTTTCTTTGGAATTTTTGTGTCTTGAGATCATTCATCTACAGCCATCTCTTCACAAGTTCATAAACATGGTATGTACAGTGACTAAGACTAAAGATTTAATTCACATGTCTGGTTAAGAGAACCTTAGTGATTTCAAACTAAGATCTTTTTGAAAATATAATGACATAGTGAGCTATATATGTTAAAAAACAAAACAGTAACACATAAAATTTTTGACCACTGTTTTTATACTGCTACAGAATAAGAATACATTTAATTTCTTTTTAAATTATTATATATATATGTATATATATAGTAAAAATACTGTACAGAGGGGTTACAGATACATGAGTAAGGTATTGAGTACATTTCTTATCCACCATTGGTATCTCCTCCTTTGGTTTTCCCCTACTGT
The DNA here is from genome assembly GCF_019054845.1 of Dipodomys spectabilis. Taxonomy (NCBI): domain Eukaryota; kingdom Metazoa; phylum Chordata; class Mammalia; order Rodentia; family Heteromyidae; genus Dipodomys; species Dipodomys spectabilis. The sequence continues at coordinate 13,885,059 of NW_024870864.1, read as the reverse complement.
CCCTTCCCTCCCCACTTCCCCAACTACTCCCTTTCCACAACTCCCCCAATGAAGTTGTAAAGTTTGGTTTCAATATAGCATCTTGTATATCTCATTGTTATAAAGGGCAATCTGTATCCTTATTTCAGCATTTTGTTATTTATATTACCCTCCCCAAAATAGAAAAATGTATATACAAGATGCAGGGCACCAGAATCAAATACAGTGAAAACAGGGGTTACACCATGGGGGAAGAACATACAAAAGAAACAAAACAATAGCGTAGTACATTATAAATTCCTTAAAAAAATAGCAAGAAAGATAAAACCATTTGTGTCCCTATCTTGGGATGCATTTTGCTTAGCATCATTTTATGTGGTCATAGGTACATAGCTTTTGAGCATTTCTGCTTGTCCTAGACATACACTAGTCTTTGTCAGCATATATTAACTATACAAGAAGAGTTTCATTGTGACATTTCCACACAGGCATACAATGTACTCCATTAACCTCACACCCTTGATCTCTCATCCTTATCCCCATATTTCCCTTCTTAAAGCAGTTGCATGGGTTTTGCTGGCCTTTTTCATATATTCCAGAGAAGCACTTCAATAATCTTCACCTTCATAACTTCCTCCATTCATAGTACTCGCTCCATAAAATGCCAACATAGCCTATTTCATTCTCTTGTCATTCATTTGTTTCATATATATATTAATTGTACCAAGGGCTTTCACCATGGTATCTCACTTGTGCATAAATCATATTTCCTTTCAGTTTCTTTTTGCTGGTTCTAGGGCTTGAACTCTGGGAATGACCAATGTCCCTAAGTATTTGTGTTCAATTCTAACTCTCTACCACTTAAGCCACAGCTCCAGTTTCACCTTTCTTGTGGTTAATTGGAGATAAGAGTGTCACAGACTTTCCTGGCATGCTGATTTTGAACCATTATCCTTATATCTCAACATCCTGAGTAGTTAGGATTACAGTAGTGAGCCACAGGTGCCAGGTTATATATCATCTTTTAATCAGAACAACCCTCTCTATTAATCTTGCTTTTGGAGACATCAATGGTATTTTTTTAAAGGATTGACCTCTTTCTATTGTGTTCTTTTCCTTTTTAATTTTATTTTAAAATAAAATCATTTAACTAGGGATACAGGAGGACCCATTGCAACAATGAGATGTATAAGTCAATGAGATGTACAAGTCATTATGTCGAAAAACAAACTTTACAATGTTGGTGGGGGATGGGGGGAGAATCAGATTGGGGGAAGGGGGCTAGTATTGGAAGGGATGGGAAGGGGAAACAAAGGGGAGACAACAATGCTTGATAAGAAATGTACTCATTATCTTGCCCATGTAATTGTAACTCCTCTGTATTGTATTCTCACAATTAAAAAAATAGATTGCTTTACAGCTTAAAATAAATTAATAAATTAAATTAAATTAAATTAGAATCATAATTACATTGTGGATTTTTTTACTAACATCGTAGGATATAAGATAAACTAGTCTTCCATTATTGAATAACAGTGATTAGAACTCCATGATCATTTGGCAATATTTCTTTGATAGTTGGTAGAGATTTCAGTTTACAAAGAAGTGAACAGAAGAATACAGAAACAAAGGAAAATTCCAGAGAAGAATCACAAAGGAAAATTAATACAGAAGCTTATTTGTATACTAAGATATGATTTTTATCTACTTGTCTCTTCTACCCTTTTTGTACTACTTCTGTATTAGGAGACGGTTTGGGCTTGTTGCTACCTAATGCTAAGAATATGTATACTCTTAGCCATGTGCAGTCTTCTTTCTCATATACCATTACCATGTCATTTTTTTCTCCATGAATCTAAGACCGACAAGGCCAAATCTTGGACAAATATTGAGATGATCACAGCCAAGGGCATGGCTTCTCAGACAGGCTATTCAGCTTTCCTGCATATGTTCACTGCAATGGGTTTAGATTCAGCATCTTACAAAGCAAATTGTCTACAAACATTCATAGCTATTTGGAGTGAGAACTTCCATGTGTAATTGATGTATTGTAACAAATTGTTGCAAAAGATGAATTAATAAAGCAAACAGAAATGGCCATGGCCAATTTAAAGATTACAGGTAGAAAGTAATGCACATTTCCAAAGAACTATCATTTTGAATCTGACTGACTTTATATAATAGGCAAGAATTACTTTCTCTCCCTTTGCTTGTGAACAACTCAGCAAAAACAAAGGGAGACTGGTGCTCTTCACTAACAGAAATGGTAAAAATAGTAAAAAACAAACACAAAAACAAAAACAATGCTCTGCTACAAATGGATCCAGATTTATTTAATAGAGATTGAGGTGTAATTCACGGCTCTGATCTGTGTGTTTGGTGATTTCCAACTGCATATAAATGATGGAATGAAAAATTTATATGTGTGTTCAAAAGATAGTTTGATTAAATGGCCTTCAGTGAAATTGCATCAGAGGGATTTTTTGTTGTTTTTTGTTTTATTTTAAGAAAATACAAATGGTCAAATATAACTTATCACCCTGCTCTTAACTCTAATCATGTCAGGTGGTAAGGAGACAAAATGTGGCCTAGATGTCCACAGCTCATCTTTTTCAGTAATTGTGTTACTTGTGGTGAGGGGAGAAAGGGAAGGCTGCATGTGGGGAGTATTAGAAATTAGAGAATCATGAGAAGCTTTTGTTCAATTTCTGCTCTTTGCCTTCAAATGAAAGCAGCTCTGTGAGATCAGAGGTTCTATTTGATTTGTTCAAAATATTCATGTCTAGAAGTGTTCATGGTACTATTTCTCCATTCTTTTGTAAATGTTCTACCAGAATTGAGGAACTAAAGGTATTTCATATTTTGTACCCAGGGGGAGCTGTGACACCTCAAATCTCATGGTGACAGAAGAATTTCGTAGGTTGTGAGATGTCATAGGTTTAACTAACTGTCTTGAGATGCAGTGACAAGTGATTTATAAGTATGTGTGAACTCATTTTGGAGATAGTGTTTGCACTGATGGTAATCTAAGAAGTCTGCTTTGGATGACCGGGTGCCTATTCATTATCTAAGAAATCAAACATATATTAAAATAGAAAAAGAGTCTGAAAAGTGCAGTCTTCTCATGCAATCTAGAAACAATTAACTGTTTCATGTGTTTCAAGGACTTGTTTCACTATGTTTTGCAATTCTATACCAAGAATTTCATTGATTAGGCTACATAAAGCAATGTTTTAAAATTGACTCTATGTTATTTTTAAAAGCATAGTACATGATATAAAATGCATGTTATATTTAGAATTGTAGGAAATAGGACTGAAAATGAAGCATTTAAGTTTGCTGACAAATACCTGGCAAACATACATTTATATTTCTAGGAATAATGGCATCATTCCTGTCTTTCCATTATTTTTCCTAAGAACTCACTGCCCCTGTTCTAATATTTAATTCTCTGAATCTTAGCATAGGCTGCTCAGGTCCAACATTGGGTGCTCAGAGCTCTCATAGGCTTTCCTAGCAACAAGAGTCTGAGAGCATCATAGGGGTGAATGGCAGCAAGATGGCATCACAACCCCAACTCCTCAGCTCCCTGCTGCTCTATGTCTCATATGAATGTGCACACAAGTAAAGTATTTCTAATTCTGGAAGGACTTTTGTAATGTATAGACAATATTTCATGTATCTTTTAATATTTGAAATTACATCATCTGAAAGTGTTTAAATATTTGCCAATATTTAAATAAAAAGCTATGCATATATGTATGTCTCCGCATTTAATAATGTGATAGGAAAGTAATTTATTCTTGTGATTGAAACATTAATTTTGGTAAAATAACAACAATTTATTATCTAAAATAATATTTAGGTCACTCATAATTATGAGGATTTGTGTGAGAGAAATCCTATATAATTCTTCATATTTTCTGTTGTATGAAGTAACTTGATGTTTTCCATGCTATAATTTCTGCTGTTTATTTTCAAATAGCATGACAGAAGGCTGACTCTGATCAAGAAGCCCTAGACATTCCAATGAGCATGTTACATCATAATCTCCTGTACAACTCTTGCAATTCAGAGAAGAAAAGATTTGTGAGAATTATCCTCTTTAATCTGCAAAAAGTTGATAAGGCAGAGGAAATATGTTGGTATAAGAACCTTGTGACTACTATGAATGTATGAGTGCATTAAATATTTCATAAAACTTCTCCTAAGGCAAGAGTTGATAGAAGGTTTTCTATATCAAGGTGCTAAAAGGTAGAAATGACAATGTGAAGAAAAATAAATTAGTGATTGTTCATGAAAAGAATGTTTGAAAAACAAACAACAAATGCTGAATATCCAAGTGGTGTAAACTATTATAGCAATCCATCTGTATCAGCTGACACGTGTTTTACCTAATGAAGTGCAGACCAGGAGGATCAGAGACAGGGACAGACAGAGATAGACACCATGACAGAGACAGCAATCCCCAACGCCTCATCTGCTAAAGACACTAGTACTATAGGGTTTGCTTCAGCCCCAGTGATCTCACATCACCTCACTCACTTCTTACAGGCCTCTTCCAAGTAGACGTAACTCAGGGGGACATGAATCTTCCCTGAAATATTATTTTGCTGAGAAAGCAGGCATGAATAGAGACAAGACAAAGTTTCCAGCTTGTTTTCTACTGAGTTTTTCTGCCCTCTAGTGGTAATATTTTAGCTTTATATCTTATAAAATAAGCTTTTCCCCCTAGAAATATTAATGAATATATTCCAAAATGTCTTTTTGACGTTTTCTATGGATTAAATTTGTATTGTATATTGTTAGTGGTGTGTAGGGGTTTAATATTGCAGTTTCTGTGTGTGTGTGTGTGTGTGTGTGTGTGTGTGTGATTATACTGATATCAGGGCCTGTATGTTGCCATTTGCTTTTTCTGTACAAGGCTGGAGGTCTACCATTTGACAATTCAACATGCAGGTGTTTTGCTGGTTAATTGGAGAAAGTATCAAAGACATTCCTTTCCAGTTTGCTAGAAACTCTGGTCTTCAGATTTCATTCACTGAACCTAGATTTCAGTAGTACCGACTCCAAGTATAAGTTTCCTCAGCAAGGCATTATAGAAAGAATACTCATTCTTAGTGCACTACTTCAGGAGTTATATAACTTCAACCTATCTTATTATTTCTGGTAGTAATAAATTCATATGGAAAAAGAAGCCCCTCTGGCAAAATTAACTCTTTAGAAGAGCACCATGACAGCTGCTTTCATAGTTCTTCCTATTTGGTAGTATGCACAGTTTATTAGGAATATTAGGAATATTCTATCCCAATTGGATCCTGTCTTTACTTAGGTCTTCCTCTTTTTCCTTAGGGATTCTATACTCAACTGTTATTCACTGCCTTACATTGTAGAGAGCTGTGGTTTCAAATTGATTGAATACCACTTTGTTCAACCTGAGGAGTAATTTGTGAGATAAAATTCTACCCTTTTTTATGGGGTGGTGAAGAGGGTGTCCAGTATTATGTTGAAAAAGAAGACCTAAGCCAGGCGCCCCTGGCTCACGTTTGTAATCTAGCTACTAAGGAGGCTGAGATCTGAGGATCTCAGTTCAAAGCCAGCCCTGACAGGAAACTCCATGAGACTCTTATCTCCAATAAACCACTAGAAAACTGGAAGTGGTGCTGTTGCTTAAGCGGTTGAGCGCTTGTCCTGAGCTGAAGAGCGCAGGGAAAGCACCCAAGCCCAGAGTTCAAGCCCCAGGACAGAAAAAGAAGAAGAAGAAGAAGGAGAAGGAGAAGGAGAAGGAGAAGGAGAAGGAGAAGAGGAGGAGGAGGAGGAGGAGGAGGAGGAGGAGAAGGAGGAGGAGGGGAAGGGAGGAGGAGGGGAGGGGGAGGGGGAGGGGGAGGGGGAGGGGGAGGAAGAGGGGGAGAGGGAGGGGGAGGAGGAGGAGGAGAAGGAAGTAAGTCCACACAGGGCAGGACACAGAAACAAGTGAAAAAAGCTGCACAGAGATCCCTGAATCCCTCCATTTGACACCCCGCATTTTACCAAATATGAATCACTGAAAGCATGTAGAGGGCTGAACTGGTAAAGGAAATCCATCAGTATTTGGTTCATGGCATAGTGCAGGTGGAAAGAACCAGTGGCTCCCCTTCTGCTTCTCTGCCTTGAGTCCTGATGACTTACAAAGTTGCTAGTTGCTGGCTACCTGGAGCCAGTATGCTGGGTAAGGGTTATAAATTAGAAGAAAACAGGCTGTTGCACTCTGTGAGGATTGGTCACTGTTCTTAGTTACAGATGTCAAATGTGCTTATAAAGGACTTAAAATATGGATGTGTTCATAAACTATTCAGAAGTCTTAAGGCAAAGCTTCTGGAGTTGGAGATGGGGGGAGGGGGTTTGTAGTTGGTGTAGTCCTGATTGTCTGAGGCTCTATACCCAGTTGCCTCCAGTAGAGAAGTGCTGCCCCTACCATTCTGCTCCAAGTAGCACAGCACCCAGTCAAGGTCTCAGAACCCACTGCCTGGCCTGCAGCTCTTCTGTGATGTTCACTTCCACATCTCATCTTACTAAGCATAAATCCATGTGTTCAGGAACTTATTCTACTCCCTCTGCATTACAGCTTTCCTTCACTGATAAATGTTTTCCCACATTTAAACTCTCACTTTGAAAAAATCTTCTGCAACAAATTACCAGTTTCCACTGAAAATAAGTATCATCCTTCTCAACCCAGTGATAGGGACACCAAATGCTCTCAGTGTAGCATCCATCTTCCATCATTGGTCAGAAAGTAAGCTAGAACCTAAGTTATAAAGATGTGTTACTTAACTTGTCATTTCTGTGACTAAGTCCTCAGTAAAAACACCTGAAATAGCAGAATTCTTTGTTTCAGCTCATAGATTAGAAACTTTAGTGTACCATATGGGCAGAGTGCTCATATAATGGCAGCCAAGTAACACATTGATTTGCTTACTCCACCTTCCTTTTTAACTTCATAAGAGGCACTGGCATTTTGGAAGGGGCTGTGTACAATGGCGTAGATTTTCCTCTCTTAGCCAATTCTCTCTACAGGAACTCTCACAGATATGTCAACAAGTATAGTTTGTTCATCTTGTAGCAATCCAACTAATTTGACAATGTAGATAAACCTTCACAAACCATCATTAAAAGTACTTCTATTTTCCTAAAGCTTTCAAGAGAATAGTGAGTGAAAAAAGAATATTATTGAATAGTATATACATGTTTCTTCAGAAGTCTCCAGGTTCTGGGTTCTTACAAGTTTTTCTCTAAAGCAGCCTCTGGAAAGAATAAACTGTCTTTCACAGGCTCCCTAATTTTTGTGTGCTGAGATGGAGTGACACAAGAGGACATCCTGATGTTTGGGATTGGCCTGTGCAGGTGTCAGAACCCAAGGAGTCACTACTGTGTGGGATACAAAGTTAGCTTGAGCTAAACTAATAAGAGAAAAGAAATGAGCTATCAAGTGCTATTCACTGATGAATTTGGATATCACATCCGTTAAAGAAATTGTAAATCCTTGAATTCATAATGATATTTCAATAAGGAACAGGCTATTTGTAAGATATCAAAAAGTTCTCTGTGCATTCTCACAAATTACCAAGGGGAAAGAATAACTGAGCAGAGCAATCTACCAGCTATCCCCTTAGTCTAGAACTGGAAGGAAGATTGCTAGTAATGGTAATTCAAAACATGAACCTCCTAACAGACACCACAAAAAGAGCACAGCAGCACTTCTGGACTTTAGTCACATATATGCACCACTGAATATAAACCTGTGAGAAAACAAGTACAAATCTAATCTGAGAGACATTCAGCAACATGGTTACTTTTGGTCACCAATAGTGATAAGATCACAAAATTGGAAGCCAGACTAAAGAAACTGTTCTCTTTTTTCGACATAACATCTTGTAAATCTCATTAATGGGTCCACCTGTAACCCTATTTAAACAATTTGTTTTTTCCCTTCCCCTCCACAAATTATATCAGCATCAAATATAGTGAAAGCAGGGCTTATATCATGGGGGAGGTACATACAAACAACAAAGAAATCATCTTAGAAATATGTTGGAAACAATCGCAAGAAAGAAAAATCCATTTGAATCCTTATCTTGTAACTGTAACCTCTCTGTACAGTATTTTCACAATAAAATACTTATTAAAAAAAGAAACTGTTCTCTGGTGGCCTAATGAATGAGGTATGGCCTTACGAATTTTCCCTGACTGACCTAGAAGCACATTCCTAACATTCTCTGTTTCCTTAGGAGTCTGAACTACAGGTATCATCCATCATGCTCAATATGGCATTAATTCATCAATTTCTCTGTGTGTTTTGAAATCATTCACTTTCTACAATCATTTCTTAACAAGTTCATGACTATTGTATATATTATGATTAAGATTAAAAATTGAATTTACCTGTCTGGGTAACGGAATTTCCATGACTTTGAGCTGAGATATTTTTGACAGCATAAAGAGAAAGTGACATTTTTCTGTAGAAAATAGCAACATATACAGTTTTTGACCACTGCTTTTGTACTGCTAGAAAATAAAAATGAATCTGTTTTTCAGCATGCAAAAGTTGTACAAAAAGTGTTTCATTGTGACTTTTTCACTCGTGCATACAATGTATATCATCAACTTCATGCCATTGATCCCTATTCATTATCCCCACCTTTCCCTTCTTAAAACATTTCAACAGGATTCACTGTTCTATTTTACATATGCCATTAAAGCACTTAAATCATATTCACCTTCATTTCCTCTCCTCCCTTCTCTGTCCTTTCTTCCCAGAAACCCATAGAACCTATTTTATCTTCCTTTCATTCATTTATTTAGTATATCTTAAATACATGAAGGGCTTTCACCATGATATCTCACCTGTGCATGTCTCATATTTCTTGCCTTTTCTTTTATCTTCCCTTTTGTTCACTTTCTTTTCTTTTCTTTTCTTTTTGCTGGTCCTGGGCATGAACCCTGGGCCTGGTCTATAGCTCTAAATTTTTATGTTCAAGGCTATTCCTCCACTACATGAGCCATAGCTCTGCTTCCAGTTATTTTTTGTGATTAATTGGAGAAAGACACAAATTCCTTCCGAGGATAGCTTTTAAATACTACCCTCAGATTTCAGCTTCCTAAGTAGCTAGGTTTACCACCAGCACCCAGCTCTCACATCATATTCTAATCCGAATGACCCATTCGTTAGCCTTTCTTTTAGAGCCATCAAAGTTAATTTTTAAGAAAGGATTCACAAACTTCCATTGTATTTCTTTCCTTCTTAATTTTATTTAAAATCAATTTAAATTGAAGTATAGTTAGATATTTATACTTGCATAGTAAGATGTAAGATAGAAATATTATTCCATTATTGAAAAATATCCATTAGAATTCATAGATCATTTGACAAAATTTAAAGTACAGTTGGCAGAGATTTCTGTTTACAATGCAGTGAATAGAAGAATAGAGACACAAAAGAAAATTCTACAAAGGAAGTTCAAACAAACTTGATCCAGAAGCTCATTTGTTTTTTTCTTTCTTTCTTTGTTTTGTTATTGTCAAAATACTGTACAGAGGGGTTACAATTACATGGGCAAGATAATGAGTACATTTCTTATCAAGCATTGTAGCCTCCTCCTTTGTTTCCCCTTCCCATCCTCCCCCAACCTCCTACACAACCCTCCTCCCCCCACCACCAAAGTTGTAAAGTTCGTTTTCGACATAAGGACTTGTACATCTCATAGTTGCAATGGGTCCACCTGTATCCCTATTTAAACGATTTGTTTTTCCCCTTCCCCTCCACAAATTATAACAACATCAAGTAGCGTGAAAGCAGGTGTTATACCATGGGGGAGGGAAATACGAAGCAACAAAAAATAATCTTATAATTGTGTTAGAAACAATAGCATGAAAGAAAAAAAATTGAATACATATCTTAGGGTTCATTTCCCTATCATCAACTTAAATGATCTTTTCTGCTTGACTCAAACATATACTAGTTATTGCAAATAAGGGAAACCATGGGACCTGTTTCTTTGGGCCTGGCTTGCTTCATAATTTTTTCCAAGTCTTTCCATTTCCTAACAAATGGGGCAATTTCATTCTTTCTGGTGGAGGCATAGAATTCTTGTGTATATAGCCCACATTTTCTTGATCCATTCATCTACTGAGGGGCATCTGGGTTGGTTCCAGATCTTAGATATGGTAAATAATGCTGCAATAAACATAGTCGTGCGGGTAGCTTTAGTGTGGTCTTGTTTGTAAACATTTGGTTAAATGCCCAAAAGTGGGATTGCTGGGTCATAGGGGAGCTCTATGTGAAGTCTTTTCAGGAACCTCCATACTGCTTTCCTAAGTGGTTGAACAAGTTTACACTCCCACCAACAATGCAGCAAGGTTCCCCAGAAGCTCATTTGTATACTAAGATATGATTTTTCCCTACCTCTGTGCTCTGCCTTCTTGTGTGCTATTTCTTTATTAGGAGAAGAATTTGCCTTGTTGCTAATCAATCCTATTATCCTTGGCATGTACAAGCTTCTTTCCTGACATACCACTAGGATCTCAATTTCTCAATATGAAGTCAAGATAGGTAAGGCCAAGCCTTAAGTAGCCAAGGACATGGTTTCTCAGAAAGCCCAATCTTCTTTTTTGCCCATTGTCTTTGCAAAGGGTGTAGATTTATAATCCTTAAAAGCAAACACTCTACAATCAACAATAGCTATTTGGAATAAGAACCCCAATGTGTAATAGGTGTATTGTAATATGTATAATAGATGCATTAGAAGAGAAAAAAAAACCATTGTCCATTCTTCCATCTGTGAACAAGGCTGTGAGTTAAATATTAGAGAAGGAAAGGGTAGTCAGAGTTCCAAGGAACTATCATTATGAATTCTAGGGACATAATAGATAAAATTACATTCTCTCCTTTGCCTATGTTCAAAACACCTAAAACAAATTAAGGTTGTCTTCACTGACAGGAATGTTGAAAATGGTCAATGATACTGTACTACTTGTGTCTCCAAGTATGATTACTTAGAGTATCAGAGTCTGTTCATGACATTAAACTGTTTTTCAGGGGATTTCTAATTAGAGGGACATGATGGAATGAATAACTAACATCTTTGATCAAAAGATGATTTGGTTAATCAGTGATATTGCTTCAGAGTTCAATTGTAACTTTTTCCCATTCTTCTCCTTCTAATGCTAAGAGATGAGGAGACAGTGTGGTCCAGGATACCAACAGTCCACTTCTCTTTTTTGTTTAAATTTTATTTTTTGTCAAGTTGATCTATATAGAGGTTACAGTTAATTACATAAATTATGTAGTGTGTACAATCCTTGTCAAACATGTTACCCTCTCCCCCATTTTTCTCCCATTTTCCCTCCAACAACAAAACACCCCAAGTTGTACAGAACATTTCCAACATATTGTATTGTGAGTATCACTGTTGCATTCATTCCCCCTTTGTCCTTGTCTCACCATTTTTTGTTCCCCTTCTCGTCCCTAACTCAGATATACATACATACAATACCCAGGGTACCAAAATCAACTACAGTGACAGCAGGGGATAAACTATATGGGGAACTAAAGACACAAAAGGAAAAAGAAACCATGTAGTACATTAAAAACTACAACAAAGAGAAACCTTTTGTGTCCATGTGTTGGAGTTCATTTCACTTGCCATCATCTTGCTATTTGGTATTTGAATACTGATGTCATTGAATTTTTTTCACTTTTTATTTCAGTGTGTTGTTTGAATTGTTAATGGCTGACCTCTATCTACATAGCATGAAAGTACCAGCGATGGGTCAGGTTTCTTACACGCTGAAAGTTCATCCTCCTTCTCCCAGTTTTGAGACTGCATTCAAACTGCAGCCAGGTCACATCAAGTCCCTTTGCTCATGGCCTCTCTTGGGTCTCTGTCATTCACACATGGAGTGAGGGTTCAGAGAAGAGCTCAGTGATTGAATGGTTTCATCATTGACAGGAATCAGTGAACCCTGGCTGTTCTGTGTTTTGCTTTCAAATAGCCAACACTTAGCACTAGCGAAGCATCAAACATTTGCTTATAGATTTCTATAGAGTCCTTCACATTAACTTGAAAATATGAAAGGATCTCACTCCATGCCACACAGAAACTGTGAACGTTTGTGATGTCACAAACCATGACACAATGGTCATGACATCTGGTAGTTTGATGTCACAAGGGCCATGAAGTCCCAGTGGATTCTGATATCACATTTCATATCTCAAATATTATGAGGTCCAAAAAGAATATGAGCTCAGAAAGGGCCTAATATATTACAATGGCAGCATGTCACAAAAGTTATGAGGACAGGACAGGTTTGTGTTGTCACAGTTGATTAGTGGTATCATAATGGCAATGTGATGTCACAAAGAGATTGTGATATCACAATGACTATGAGTTCACAATGCGTTTCTGATATTAACCCACGTGCCACATTTGAAATAAAATGAAATCACAGAATAGGCATTCAAAACTGTTTATGACATCACAATGATAGTATGATGTCATAATGCTATGATGTCATTGTAGGTTGGTGTTGTCAAAATGAGTTGATGGTATCTTAATGACTAATGTCACATTTATGATGATGTCCCTGTGATGTTACAATGGCAGGTCTGACCTCAATTTCCTTATTTTACAACGAGGATATTGGTACACAAAGTGACTGCAACGTCACAAAGACCATGTGTTTTTGAAAGGTTCTAAAAGATCATAATAGGTTTTGGATGTCACAATGTGATTGTGAAATCATGGACAATGTGATTTTACAGTGGTTTTTGAGGTCAAAGTGGTGATGAGGTCACAATAGGTTTGTGATGTCATGAGTTTGTAATATCACAACCACATGTCTAATTTTAATTGCTGCTACTTCCCAATGGGGATGCAAATTCACAGAAGATACTTAAAGTCCCAAAGGCCATGAATTTTCTTGAATGTAATGAGGTCATACTGGGTTTGTGAAAACACAATGGAACAGTAATATCACAATGGTAATGTGTGTCACAATATTATGACATAATAATGTTTTGATGTCACAATTATTAAGTGATGCTATATTGGTGATGGGGTCACAATAGGTTTGTGATGTTACAATGAATTGGAAATGTCACAGTGTCATACTGGATCACAATTGTCATTCATTCAAAATGAGTATATGAGTTCACAAAGGGACTGTGATGTCTGCAAAGGTCTATGTTTTCACAAATGTGATGAAGTCCTAACAGGTTTTTGATGTCCCAGTGTGACACAATGCTCATGATATCTGCCAATATGATGTCAGAATTTTCATGATGTCACAGTGGATTTTTGATATCACATGTCATACCTGAAATATTATGAGGTTGGATACAGATTATGAGCTCACAAAGAGCCTAAGATATCACAATGGCAGCACGTTACAAAAGTTATGAGGACAGGACAGATTTGTGATGTCACAGCGAGTTAGTGATATCACCATGCAATATGATGTCACAATGGTTATGAGGTCACAATGTTTCTGAACATCAACATGCCACATTTGAAATAGCATGAAATCACAGAATAGGCATTTATAATGTGTCTATGACATCCAATAACAATGTGATGTCATAATGGTGTGATGATATTGTAGTTTTATTATGTTAAAATGAGCTGTTTGTATCAGAACAACAATGTGATATCACACTGGTGATGCCACAAAGGGTTTGTGATCTCAAGGGTCATTAGTTCAAAAAATTGGCACACAAAGGGACTGTGATGTCACAAAGGCCATATACTTTTTCAAAAGTGCTAAGATGTCATAAAAGATTTGGAATGTCACAATATAATCATTATGTTACAATGGCAATGTGATGTCACAATGGTATGATACAATGTGATGATACAATGGCATGTCTGATATCAATTGTCATTTGTTCACAATGAGGATATGGGTACACAAAGGGACTGTGATGTCACAAAAGCCATGTTTTCTCAAAGAAGCTAAGAGGTCAAAATATATTTGGGCTGTCACAATGTGACTGTGATTTCACAATGGGAATGTGATATCACAAAGGATTTGATGTCACAGCTGTGATGAGGTCACAAGGGGTTTGGGATGTCACAACAAGTATCTATTATCACAATGACAATTCCCATTTCCACTGCTACTAGTTACCAATGAGGATACAAGTTCACAGAAAGAACTTGAATTCCTAAAGGATATGAATTTTCTAAAATATTAAGAGGTCACAATAAGTTAGTGAAAACACCATGAGATGTATATCACAATGGCAATGTGATCTCACAATATCATGTCATAATAATATTTTGATATCACAATGTGTTACTTATGTCATACTTGTGATGAGGTCACTATAGGTTTGTGATGTCACAATGGGTGGGTGAAGTCAAAATTGAATGTCAGGTCTCAATTGTCATAAATTCACAATGAATATGTGAGTTCACAAAGGGACCATGATGTCTCAAAACGTAGGTGTTGGCACATATGTGATGAAGTCCTAACAGGTTTGTGATGTCACAATGTGACAGTGAGATGTCACAATGGTCATGATGTCACAGTGGATTCCTGATATCACATATCTTACCTGAAACAGGTTGAAAACAAACTGTGAGCCCACAACAGGCCTAAGATATCACAATGTTATCATGTCAAACAGTTACGAGATTAGAACAGGTTGGTGAAGTCACAGTAGGTTAGTGATATCACAATGGCAACATGATGTCAAAAGGGATTGCAATGTCACAATGTTCATGAGGTCAAAATAGGTTTCTGGTATCAACACGCATGCCGTATTTGAATAGAATGAAATCAGAATAGGCATTCAAATGTGTATAGGACATCACTGTGACAATGTGATATCATAATGCTATTATGTCATTTTTTGTGTGATATCACAATGAGTTGTAAGTGTTACAATGACACTGTGATGTCACACTCCTGATGATGCCACAAAGGGTTTGTGATGTTACAATGACATGTCTGATCTCAATTGTCATTAGTTCACAATGGGGTATGGGTACGAAAAGGGACTGTGATGTCACAAAGGCCAGGTATTTTTCAAATTTCCTGAGGTCATAATAGTTTTGTGATTTCACACTGTTTCTGAGGTCACAATGGATTTGTAATGTACTAATGAGTTTGTAATATCACAATGGCATGTCCAATTTCAATTGTTACTAGTTCACAATTAGCATATAAGTTCAAGGTAGGAGCTAGAAGTGCCAAAGTCCAGGAATTTTCTAAAAGGTTATGAGTTCATAATAGGTTTGGGAAAAAACCTAGTCTCTTTGTATGATAATAGTGTAAACTAATAACAATTGAGATCAATCATGCCATTTTAACATCATAAACCCTTTGTGATATCATCACCACTGTGACATTACATTGTCATTATGACACTATCAGCTCATTGTGACTTCACCAAACTACAATGACATCATAGCATTATGAAATGACATCATCAACCCATAACAACATAACAAGCCTATTGTGACCTCCTCACTGGTATGGAATCACCAACTAATTGTGACATCAAAACATTATTATGACATGATATTGTAACATTACATTGTCAATGTAATATCACTGTCCCATTGTGTTTTCACAAACCCATTATGTCTTCATAATATTTTAGAAAATTCATGGCCTTTCTGACTTATAGCTGTTTCCTTGAAATGGTATCTTCATTGTGATCTTGTAGCAATTGAAATTGGACATGTGATGGTGATATTACAAATTAGTCGTGACATCACTATCCAATGGAGACCTCATCACCACTGTGACAACACCAACCCTTTGTGAATCACATTGCCCTTGTGACATCCTAAACCTGTTATGACCTCTTAGCACCTTTGAAATAACACATGGCCTTTGGGACATCAGAGTATCTTTGGGTAACCATATCACCATTTTGAATTAAGGACAGTTGAGGTCAGACATGCCATTGTACCATCACTATCGCTTTGTGACATCATCTCCACAGTTACATCACATTGTCCTTTGGCTTGCAGTAAGCACACTGATCTCCTCTTAGAGGTTCCCTACTGCCATTGCAAATGAATTTTACTGTTTTCACCAAGGGTTTCTTAATCTATAATCTGGTGCTGCTACCCAAACTCGAAGTTCCTTCTTAGACTATTTTCTTCCAGGGTATCTCTATTATCAAACACCCACTGAGCAACCACTACCAATGCAGATAACTCCTTTCCTTCAAAACCTTCTAACTTTTGCAGCTTTCTTCAAATATATGGGGTGATTGGGTAACAAAGGCCATATTTAGTGCTCTTCAATTCTCCAGGGCCTCAGGATAGATAGCCATATAGCTCCTAGGGGCTTCTAGAAGCCATTCCAGAAAAGCATTAGGGGACTCACTGGGGAGCTGTACAGTCTCACTCACATAGATAAATTAGTTGGTTTCCTAGCCACTGCCTGTATCTCTGCTAACACAGTGGTGATAATTGAAAAGTGTCTCCTTATCTCAATCAATTTTGTAGTCCCCGCTTGGGCAAGTCTGAGGAAAGATTTGCTCCAAATGGACTGGGTCATCAGTGGGGAAACCATCTGGTACCTGGACTGCCTTCAAGGCACTGTGCTGGATTCACTCTCTTTCCTCCCAGGTTAAAAGCACCTGTAAATGTTGCTGACAATCATCCCAGGTGGGCTGATGTGTGAAGAATACTGTCTCTAATAAGGATATGAGCCCCTGGGGTTTTTCACAAAAGGATAAAATTTGCTGTTGCCAGTTATACAGGTAAATAGGATTTTGTTATGTGGGAGGAAAACCAGTACCATGTTGATAATAATAACTTGTGACATCTTCAGGCTGCGGGCTGCTGCTGTTCCAAGTGAACCCTGTCCAAAGTTGACTGCCACAGAACTTGAAAGGAACCCCAAATTGTAAACACATTGCATATTAGATCAGGAACATAGGAGCTTTCCCTGGTTTGTGCTTCTACCAGGTTAAATTGGTACCATGACTCATACTGGCCCTACAAGTGATGGAGACTATCTCTTGAGATGCAGACAGGAAGGATGAAAACTGGGTCATCTGAATGTCACATCTTGCATCTGACATTGGAAACATAACAACAAAGATAACATCATCCCAATAAAAAATTGGGCTAAAGACTTAAAGAGAAACTTCTCTGAAGAGGAAAGAAGGATGGCCAATAGAAACATGCAGAAATGCTCAACCTCTCTAGCCATAAAAGAAATGCAAATCAAAACAACATTGAGATACCACCTCACCCCAGTTAGAATGGCTATAATCAAGAACTCTAATAACAACAGATGCTGGAGGGGATGTGGACAGAAGTGAACCTTACTGCATTGTTGGTGGGAATTTTAACTTGTTCCACCACTTTGGAAAATAGTATAGAGGTTCCTCAAAAGACTCCACATAGATCTCCCCTAAGACCCAGCAATCCCACTTTTAAGCATTTACCCAAATGGTCACAAACAAGACCATACTAAAACTGCCAGCACAACTATGTTTATTAAAGCATTATTTACCATAGTTAAAGTATGGAACCAACCCAGATGCCCCTCAGTAGATGAATAGATCAAGAAAATGTGGTTTATATACACAATGGAATTCTATGTTTCCATCAGAAAGAATGACATCACCCTATTTGTTAGGAAATAGAAAGACTTGGAAAAATCATATTAAGTGAAGTAAGCCAAACCCAAGGACACATAGGTCCTATTGTTTTCCTTATTTTCAATAACTAGTATATGTCTGAGACAAGCAGAAAAGGTCAGATAAGTTAATGTTAGGTGAAATGAACCCCAAAATAAGTATTCAAATATTTTTGCTTTCATGCAATTGTTTCTGACATATTTATAAGATGATTTCTTTGTGGCTTTGTATATCCCTCCCCCACTGCATAACCCCTGCTTTCACTGTATTTGATGTTGGTATAATCTATGGAGGAGAAGGGAAAAAACAAGTAGTTTAACTAGGGATACAGGTGGACCCAGTGTAACAATGAGATGTACAAATCGGTATGTCAAAAAACGAACTTTACAACTTTGATGGGAAGGAATAGGAAGGGGAAACAAAAGAGGAGACAACAATGATTGATAAGAAATGTACTCATTATCTTGCCCATGTAATTATAACCCCTACGGTATTTTCACTATAAAAAATTAACAACATTACTCTTATTTAAGTTCCCTGATAATGACCAGTACTGGCCACACTGGCAAAACATTTTTCTTCCTTACCTGGGAGTCAGAGGAGCAGAAGCCCCAGGAGCTGAGCAGGGGCCCTCAGGTCCATGCTGTGTGCTGATTGGGACTGACTCTTGCACAGGATGTGAAATTCTATAAATACACCATGGTTCAATATTCACAATATTTGGATACACTGAGATAAAATTTTCCTGTCTAAGGTAATATATGACTTTATTTTTTGGTAACTTGCCTTGGGGACATAAAACCAACACTGACTGAGCATTCTCATGGTCTTCTCCACAGCCAAGACCTTCAAACACCAAGAAACTCCTCCTGTATTCCTGCTAATGGAGAAATTTGTTTTGCATTTTTGAGAATGAAAGGTTATCTAAATGGATCTAAGACACAGAAAACCAGATGCTCTGGAACCTCAGGATATCAAGGATCCATGTTCAGAGAAGCTATGGGTGAGGAATTTACAATGAATTTACTTCCCGTGGATTTCATATCACTCAGGGCATATACCTTGGTAGGATCTAGGTCGGCACAGAACAAAGAACCACACAGACCACTGTCAGCCTCCTCTCTGACCTGCAGCAATAAGGGTTTCTCTGCTCACCTAGGAATCTGTTCCTGAAAGGCTACAACTTCTCCATATGTAATCCTCTATCTATATATCACTTCCTTGGAAGTTTGTCAATAACCACAATTAACCAAGGAAGATTCTTAAAGTACTGTAGAGACAGTAGTAAGCCAGAGTCCAAGATCTGGAGAAAGAACTGAAGCTCAACTCAAGAACAGCTATGTGAGAAGTAGGGAAGAATTGGCTTGTGAGCATAGTGTAAGAGGCAAGTGGGGTGAGAAAACTGAGAAGTCCTCATTCAGAAATGCAGAGCAGAATCATTGGAGGTGTCCTTGTATGAGAAACAGAAGGATGTGGGAGGGGGTCTTGATGTCATTTCAGAGCTGAACCCTCATCCCTCAGCCTCCACTCCACTCCAACACCTGTTCTTAAAGAAGTTCCCAGGCTCCCAGCTGCCCCCTGCAGGGCAGCAGCTGCTGTGAGATTTCCCCTTCTAGTGGTGACAGGAGGAAGTTCATGTGCCTCAAAGGCAATGAGCTGCTGATGGCTAGAGTGACCTATGTCCAGACCCCAGCCTAACTCTAGTAGACTTGATGACCAGGCAGGGAGTGAGCAGGAGTTCAGGATTCAGGCTTGGTTTCTGCTGATTTCTGTCTGGGATGCTCTTTATATTCTTGCTAGGACACAGGAAGGAGTCTTGAGACCATGTCCTTATAAGGTGTTCACTGGCATCTGAGCAGGAGAAAAAAAATGCATATGCATCTACGAACAAAACCAATGAAACATTGCATATAGTCATTTTTTCTGATTCTGATCAGAAAACGAAGCAGGCTCACACTTTTATTTTCAAGGAAATGTTCTCGTTGAATGCAAGCATCCTCAGGATGAAGCCTCAGTCCTGCTTCCTCCCCAAGGTCAGAGCAGAGAGAAGAGAAGCAAGGCTGTGACTCCATGTCCAGAAGTCAACTCCTGAGGGAGGCTGATCCTGTTCAGAGAGAGTTGGTTTGGTGCCTTACTCTGCCTGCATTGCCATGAAGAACATAAATATCTTAGTCTGGGCAGACAAAGCAAAGTATTTTTTAAACCAAAATTCTAAAGTTGCAAAGTCAGGAGCTATCATCTTATTTGGTCTTTCTAACTGTTCAACTTCTTGGAACATTCTGAGGCCTTGATACCTTTGACAGACACAGAGACAGAGACAGAGACAGAGACAGAGCAACCAATGCCTCATCTCCTAATGGTATTAGTACTACGGGGTTTGCTACAGCTCCATTGACCTCACATGACCTCACACACTTCTTAAAGGCCTCTTTGCCAAGGACACATATCTCTGGATAATATGAATCAATTCTTAAAAGATGGCCTTTGCTGAGAAAGAAAGCAGGAAATAGAGACAGGCCCAGCTTCCAGTCTCCAAATACCAAAGACAGAAGACTTTTCCCCACAATTCAGCCTGCAGGCAGCTCCTCCTGAGTGTCCCTTATCATAGTCAAATGCCCAAGCTCAGAGCCTCTTCAATGATGATAAAACACTAATTCTATGGCTTCCTTATGACTGCTAAACAGCATTTTTGTTTATTGTTTATTGTTTCTCCTCCATCTAGTGGTATTTTTTTAATATTACATCTCACAAAACCAGAATTTTTTATAGGAAGAATTAATTATGAATTACATTTTAAAATGTCTTTTTATCCTTTTCTATAGATTAAATTCAGATTGTTTGATTGGTGTGTGTGTGTGTGTGTGTGTTCGTGTCTTTATGGAAGTACTGGAAGTCAAGGACTAGGTGCTGCCCTTAGCTCAGTTGCTCTACATCTGGATAACTTAAACCTTTTTCGCTGGTTAATCAGAGACAGGGTCTCAAAGTCTTTCCTTCCCAAGTTTCTTTGAACACTGATCTCAGATCTTATCAGTAGTACCTGGATTAGATTGGATACTTTTTGAGAAAAGTAATGCAGAAAGAATACTGTCAGTATACCACATCAGGAGTTGCATTATAACCTATCTTATTTTTTCTGGTAGTAATAATTAGGAAAATGAATATGTTTTAGATAAGATATGTCTGCCATCATGGCAGCAGCTTTCATTATTTTTCCTATTTGATTTGTTCACAGTTTATTAAGAATATTCTATTCCTATTGGAGTCTATATCTTCTGTTTGTATTTTAGGTTGTCCTCTTCTTCCTCAGTGATTCTACACTCAAAGTTTTAGTCCCTGGTATTACATTATAGAGTTGTGGCTTCAAACTGAATGGATATTGCTTTGTTTAACATGAGAAATGTTTACTGAGATAAAATTCCTCTTTTTTCCAGTAGTATGTGTGTTTGTAAGAGAAAGAGAGAGAGAGACAGAGAGAGAGAATGGAGAGAGAGATAGAGAGAGACAGAGAGAGACAGAGAGAAAGAGAGTATTACCTGATTTGCCAGTAGGAAGTTGAAGAATAGAGCTAGGAAGTCCACAAAGTTGAAGACAGAAAAATGAGAGATAAAAGCTGCACAGAGATCCCAGAATCTCTTCAAGTCACCCCTGGGATTCTACAAAATATGAATCACTAACTGCATGTGGAGAGCTGAAGTGATAAAGGAAAATCTAACTCTCTTTGTTGCACAACAGGTGCATGTGTGGAGAACCAGTGGCTCTTCCTGTGCTTGTCTGACTTGAGTCATGATGTCTTACAAGGTTGCTTGTGTTGGCTTCCTGAAGTCAGTGTGCTGGAAAAGTATGATAATTCCACAAAAAAGAACCTGTTGCTCTTCATGTGGGTTGTTCACTGTTCTTAGTTATAGATGTCAAGTGCCTTCAGCACCAATGGACTTATGAGGTATATTTTTGACACAAACTATTGAATTCTTAAATCAAAGGTTCTGGAAACCACGCTAAGAGTGGAGCTGTAGGGGGAACCCCAGCTGTCTGAGGCTCTGTACTCACTTGCCTCCTGCAGAGAAGAACTGCCCCTCTCATCCTGCTCCAGAAATACTGTACCCAGACACCAATGTTCACAACCCATCTGCTGTCCTGCAGCTGTCCTGTGCTCTTTATATCCACATCTCACCCTCCGGAGGTTAAATCTATGAATGCAAGAAGTTTTTCTACACATCCAGCTTATTTTTTTCACTCATAATTATTTTTGCTCATTTAAAGTCTCTTAAAAATCTATATCTACATATTGTTGCCTAACAAGCTAACAAAGTTTCCACTACAAATAAGAGCTGTCCCTTTCAACTAAGTGATAGTGAGTCTAAATGCTCTCAGATCAGCATCCATCTTCTATCATAGTCAAAGTAAGCTAGAACATGTTATAAAGATAGGTTAACTTTCCATTGCTGTGACTAAGATCTTACTGAAAGCAACTTGAAGGGCAGAATTCTTTACTTCAATCTTACATTAGAAATTGTAGTCTGCCATGTGAGCACAGTGTAGTTGAGTTCACATCATGACCCCCAAAAATAAGAGTGGATATTCTACTTCCTCCTCCTTCCCCTTTTCTTGCAGAAGAGACACCAGCCTATTGGAAGGGGCTGTGGACAATGGTGTTCATCTTTCTCTCTTAGTCAATTGTCTCTAGAGAAACTTTCACAGACAGGTGCAGAAGTGTACTTAACCTACAAGTAATCCAACCAATGTGACAATGCAGAACCACCTGAGAAGTCATCAAAATTACTTCTGTTTTCTTAAACCTTTCATGAAAATAATAAGTTTAGGAAGATTACTTAGCAGTGTATATATGTTTACTCCAAAGTCTCCATATTCTGCATTCTTACATATCTTTCTCTAGAAAAGGCTCTGGAAAAACCTTTCATCAGATCCCTCATTTTGTGTGTGTGTGTGTGTGTGTGTGTGTGTGTGTGTGTGTGTGTGTGTGTGTGTGTGTGTGTATCTTCACATGATGTATTTTTCTCTGAATATTTATATATATACATATATGTGCAGTAATAAATAAATATTTGTGCATGTTTTTAAAATATATGATCCATAGAGAAACATACCCATATATGTATGAATATGCCACCTATTGACTGGGCAACACTGTGAGCCACCTGCTCCCTGCTATTCATTTAAAATCCTAGCTACTGAGGAACCTGAGATCTGAGGCTCTCAGTTCAAAACCAACTTGGGCAGGAAAGTCCATGAGACTCTATCACCAGCTATAATCACTGGAATACCAGAAGAGAAACTGTAATTCAAAGTAGTAGAGACCTAGTCTTAAACAAAATAACTCAGGGGCAGTGGCCAGGCCGTGAGTTCAATCCCTAAGACCAACAAAAATGCACGAGTAGCTGATGAATATAAGTGCTTGGGGTTGTATGCCAAAAAGGTTTAGGGTAGCTGGGTGCTGGTGGCTCACATCTGTAATTTTAGCTACTAAGGGAGATGAAATCTGAGGATCACGATTCAAAGCCAGCCAGGGCAGGAAAGTCCATGAGATTCTTAGCTCCAATAAACCACCACAAAACTGGAAGTGGCACCATGGATCAAGTGTAGAGCACTAGCCTTGAGCTGAAGATCTGAGGGACAACACCCAGATCCAGAGTTCAATCCTGAAGAACGACCGAAAAAAAGTTTTGGGGTGGTTCACTGTGCTCTATTTTTGTTAAAAACCAGTTGATTAACTATGAATCTTTATAAAAACAATCAGGCAGGAAAAAGAAAACATCTACAAGATATATTAACAAATATAATACATTTTAGTTTATTTATTGAAATATCTGAGGAACACAGCACTAATATTATCCATATTGCAGTATTATATAATATAATGTATGGTAATATATAAATAGAGCAAGAAAAAGGAGACATTTCATCCACCACCACTGAACCTGGATGTGGTCCCAGATTGCAAACTAGTGGCAAAATAAATCAGGAGCTTAGGAGCATTCCCTGGTTTCTGCTGGTACCAATGTAAATTACTGCCAATGCCCTGACTGGCCCTGCAAGGGATGGAGACTCTCTCTCCAAGAGATGCAGACATGGATGGCAACTGGGTCAACTGAACATCACATTTGGCACCTGACAATGGAAACATAAAATCCATTAGCCATTTAGTAAATTATGCTTTCCAAGAAGAGCCAACTAATCCTTAGCATTGTCCATCCTTACCTGGGAGCCAGAGCATCAGAAGCCCCAGGAGTTGAGCAGGGCTCCTCATGTTCATGCTGTGTGCTGACTGGAACATTCTATTGAACAGTGTGTAAGCAGCTTATCAAGTCCTTGGACCTTGCTCTGGGGAAGATGCAAATCATCAGGGGCAGGCCAACTGCAGGATGTCAGATCTCAGTGACCAAATAGAGACTTAAGGACACCATATGGCAAATTTGCCTCTATACAGGTTCCTCTCTGATAATGGGAAAAAAGATTGATTCTTTTTCATTTAAGTATAAATAAATGATATAACATTAAAACTGGGAGAAGTAAAACCAAAAACCAGTCCATTACTTCACATGGCACTGAGTAGCTGTTATTTAAGTTGCAAACTCTACAGCTAGCTACATGAGAGATGACTCTGATGTTTGTTCCCTTGTCAAAAGTTTAATTGTTATTAGGCTGGTCTCATTTTTTGGACACCCCCTACTTAGACCATGTGTGGCCAGCTCAAGGCTCCCCCTAGTGGCACAGCTGTTGCTTGATGACTTACCCATTCTCTCTGGAGTACCATGGGTACTTCAAATAGCAGCATTCTCTTAGGGCAGGGGAAGCTGCAGAGGGAGCTTCTGACCAGACATAGCCACCTGTGATCCTGGGGCTCTGGGCTTAACTGAAACATCACATTATTGCTTTGTTGCAGGCTGGACACTGCCAGGTGCCTGTTGCCTGACCTCAGTTTAAATAAGGGACTTCAAGACTAGAAAGGATGGCTCTTTTCAGTTTATTGCATGAAGGAGTTATACTAGTCCAAGTTAAAAGTGGACCCCAAATGGTTACATTATGCAAGCTGTGAGGTTTTTAACTTGTGACAAGGGAAAGGAGGGAAATTCTACTCATTGCAAGGAAATCCTCACTTAAGCTTTAGTGAGCCATAAGCACTTAAAACACATGAACCTTCAACTGATCGTCCTTAGCCTGTCCAGGCTCTACCAGGAACTGACATATGTTCTTGTGCTGGTCACCCTGTAGCTGAATTACTTCTCCATATTCTGGATGCTTAATTACAGTACCATTGCAGGCAAATTTCTTCTTAAACAACTTCAGTAGTTTCTTTTTATCATAATAGTCAGTGATCCCTTGGACAGTAGTAAGGGTCTTCCTGCCATTTCTCTATTGAATTCTTTATTTTTTTTAAATGTTTTTATTGTGAAAATACTGTACAGAGGGGTTACAATTACATGAGCAAGGTAATGAGTACATTTCTTATCAAGCATTGTTGCCTGCTCCTCTTTTTCCCCTTCCATCCCTTCCCTCCGATCTCCACAACTACATTCCTCCCCCCAATAGCGTCTTGTGCACCTCATTGTGAAATGTGTCCACCTGTACCCCTACTTAAACAATTTGTTTTTTTTCCCTTCTGCTTCCCAAATTATACCAACATCAAATAGAGTGAAAACAGGGGTTATACCGTGGAGGAGGGACATACAAAGCAAAAAACAAACAGAAAAAAAAATGTGGTACATTATAAATACATTAGAAACAATAGCAAGCAAGAAAGAATAAAACACTTAGATATAATCCTTGGAGAGAGCAGGAAACAGGTCATCACCCTTACTTTCATCAGCAAAGGAATCAAAAGGGTGAAGGTTCTGAATAGCAGACAAAGGATAAGATTCCTTTTCCTAAATTATATTAAGTGAAGTAAGCCAGGCCCAAAGAAACATAGGTCCCATGGCTTCCCTTATTTGCAATATATAGTATATGTCTGAATCAAGCAGAAAAGGTCAGATAAGGTGATGTTAGGGAAATGAGCCCTAAGATATATATTCAAATGTTTTTTTTTCTTTCATGCGACTGTTTCTAACACATTTATAGCATTATTTCTTTGTTGCTTTGTATGTCCCTTCCCCACAGTATAACCCCTGCTTTCACTGTATTTGAGGTCAGTATAATTTGTGGAGGGGAAGGGAAAAAACAAATAATTTAAATAGGGATACAGGTGGACCCATTGCAACAATGAGATGTACAAGTCATTATGTCGAAAAAAGAACTATACAACTTTGGCCCGGGAATTGGGGGGTTAGGGTAGAGAAATGGGAAGGAATAGGAAGGGGAAACAGAGGAGGAGGCAACAATACTTGATAAGAAATGTACTCATTACCTTCCCCATGTAATTGTAACCCCTCTATAGGTATTTTCACAAAAAATAATAATAATAAAGAAAAGATTAATTACGTGAACATAAAAAAAATTCTAATAAGCCAGTTTGGAAAGAACTGTCCACCCAAGGGCACAGTGGGGCGTTTCAAAGAAAAGTATAAGTGAAGGTCAAAGGAAACATGAAGTTCAATAAACTTATAAAAGACAGATGATCTCACTGGTAATCAGGAAATTCAAACCCCAGAGGACTTGAAGACATACATAATGTGCCAGGACTCAGGGTTGGCAAGTCTGTGAAGTGATGGGTATTTTCCTAGAGTGCTGGTGAGAAGTGAAAATTGGCTTGAGGACCTTGGAAGAAACCAAGGCTGCGGGGTAAAGTGGGAGATGTACCATTTGTAAATGGGCTGCCACACAACACCTCCTCTCCTGGGTATACATGAAACACCTTGCTCATCATCTCTAGAAGAGGGAAACAACAGCCATCATCCAGAAACAGAAGACACTGGAAACATCTCAGGGTCTAGCCCAGGAGAAATAAACTGTCCTGAATTCACAGAAATGCAATGCTCTAAGAAACAAAAATGAACTACAGCCTTATGCATTAATGCAGGTGAATCTAAGAAACATAATGTTGAGGTTCAAAAAACCACTGAAAAATCTAGGAAGTATAATCCCATTTTTATAAACATAGAAGATGCATTATTTGTATTTCTGTCACCCTAAAGAAAAACAAAGAAGATGCTAATACTATTATTCTGAACAAGCTTTCTTAAAGGGAGAAATCCAGACTTCAATGTTACTGAGAATGTTATTTCTTAGGCCAGGTAGTCAGTAAATGATATTCATTTTATTATTTGTCAGTAAATAATACATCTATATCCAAGATTCTCATTTGACTATAGTGTATAATCAATAAATATTTAACTAGCATTCTAATTTATTATGAAATGATGTTTTGGCTATCATTTACTGGAAACGATGATCTATATTAAACACTAAACTTCTGTGTGACAACAAAGAATAAGGGTTCTGATAAATACAGAAATCCCTCAGACTTTTTGGTACATATTTAAATTAGCTTTGTGTTATGGAGCTGAAAGGTGTGCCAGAGAGTGAATCTTTTCTCTGCTGACTGCAGGAAGGTGTTCATTTTCTGTCTGGATAGAGATTGGCACCCTTTGGATGGGAAAGCATGGAGGACAGCATTCTTTCTCCATTTCCTTAATTGGTTTGTTTCCACGGCTGCTTGAAATCCTCTTATTTACCTTCTGGGTGCAATCAACTTGTCCTTGTCCATAAGCAGGTTTGAAGAATTTTTGTGTATGTAAGAGGATGGGTTCATAGTTATGGGAAGAAAAATTGAGATAGAGCATGTTAGGATTTTGTCCTTCAGACATCCTTTAGAATCTGTGAAGAGTCCTATAAACACTGAAACATTAACCTAAGGAACACACCAGGTTATGATGAATAGTAAGACCATGTTCAAACTCTGAAGACAGAGAGACCTCTAGATCTTAAATTGTTGATAATGTTGACTACATTCTTCAGCAAACATAAGAAGTCTTACAGAAAACCAAGTATGGGGCCCCATATATGTAACCTCAAGAAAATACTCCCAGGAACAGGCAGCAATTCTTGATAAGAAATGTACTCATTACCTTGCCCATGTAACTGTAACCCCTCTGTATGTTATTTTCACAATTAAATTAAAAGAAAGAAACAAAATGAAGAATTACCCCCCAAATAAAGAAAGAAAATACTCCAGAAAAGAGACTAGAAAAGAGAGAAAGAGAGACAATGAAACAGAAGAAGTGGTTAATTTGGAATATGATTTCTCTTTTTAGTAAGGATTTTGAACAAATAAACTATGGGGAATGATTATATTTGAAGAAATTTTCTAACAATAGAAATGTGGAGGATGGAGAATAAGTAATTTCAGAGCAAGAGAGTTAAAAATAAGATCCTAAAGCCTTCTGCTAAATGTGGTTTGATAACATATTTCAAGTTTGGGATATAGATAGCTAAATAGATATCACACATATACATAGATAAACGTAAATATATATAAGTATAACTGTATAAATTATATATATATATATATATGGACAAGACAAATGGCCACTGGCTGCAGTTGGATTGGTGCAGAAGTGATCAGCAGTTCCCTAAACAATTATCCAACCTGAGAAATGAAAACTCACATCAGGTGATGAAAGACATTGAGGAACTCTCTCCCATCTACCCAACCTACTTCCCACTAAACCAGAAGTAAGAAGCTAAGATCAGAACACACCCTAACAGCAGGGAGGGTTAGAAGATCAGTGTTGATGATCCACACCTGTGCAACAGTCTACAGGAGGCCAACTCACCGGGTTCCAAAGCTCAAGTCTTCCACTGGTCTTCCCAGTGGAACCCTGTCACTGAAACCCAGCAAGCAAATAAAATGGTTCCCACCAAGCCAGAAGTCTCACAACACTACAAAGAACCTAGAAAGAGGCAAGAAAGGCTGTACACACTGTACACACACACACACACACACACACACACACATATGTATATATGCAATATATGTACATTTGTATAGGTTTCTGCATATGTGTATGTACATATATGTGTATATATGTATGCATATACACATACATACACAAGGGAAAATATACTTATATATACACTTATCTCTAGAAGACCAACAGCCACTGTCTTCAGTTAGATTACTTCAAGCGTGAGCAGCAATTCCCTAAACAAGTATCCAACCTGGGAACTGCCAATACACATCTTGTGATGGAGGAGATCAAGGCACTCCCCCGTCTACCCAACCTGCTTCCTACCATAACAGAAGCAACAAGCTCAGATCAAAACACACCCTAACCACAGGGGGTAGGAGCTCAGTGTTGATGGTCCACACCTGTGCTCAGCCTACAGGCAGCAGAATCACGAGGTTTCAAATTGCCAGTCCAATTTGGTCTTCCCAGTGTGACCCTGTCTCTGAAACAAAGCAAGCAAACAAAACAGTTCCTTAGCAAGCCAGCAGCACACAACCCCAACAGGAACAACAAAAGAGGAAGGAAACACTAGGAAAAGACACTGGCCAGTACAGATTTGAATACAAATGTATATATATGTATATATATAATTATATATAACTATATATGCTTGTGAATATATATGTATGTATATATGTTTGCACATATACATAGGTTAAAATACACACATACACACATAAATACATATTTATTTATTCATTTATATATTTATTAAACTTGACCAGGCAAATGGCCACTGCCTTTAGCTGGATTGGTGCAGGCGGGATCAGCGATTCCCTCAGCAAGTGTCCAATCCTAGAAGTGCCAACGCACATCAGGTGATGAAGGACACTGAGATCAAATCGGCAACAATAGCCCTGGAGTTTGTGGAGCAACTAAAAAAGTATGTCTAGGGTTATGGGTTATCTTTAAAGGTGGAAAATAATACAGGGCCAGATAGAGAGGATACTGTAAACAGGATGGAGACAAAGGGAGTGTTAGTGGAAGTTGCCAGTTGCACCATCCCCTGGTCCCCCAGGTCAGAGGAATAGTGGGGGATCTCTTGATGCAGGAGTTCCAGACAAGAAGGGCAGAGCCGACACTTGGCCTTGGGAGTTGTAGGGAGGGGACTTGTGGAAGGTCAGGCAAGGTGCATCATGGGAGACCCCCTGCTAGGATGTAAGGGTGTGACAGGCTTGAGACAGGGAGGGGCTTACAGGAGGAACTGTGGGAAGAGGTGGGGCAGTAAGAGTTTATATAAGGCAGGCAGCTGGTGGGCAGGGTCACTCTGGACTCCACTGCCGAAAGGACCAGGAGGAAGCCTACGTGCCTCACAGCGATCGACCAGAACAAGAGTCCCAGAGCACGGTGAGTGACCCACGGCATTCAGGAAGCCAGGTGAGTGTCCTGGGCATCTCTGTAGACATAGACGGGGTTGGCAGAAGGATGGAGGCAGCCCAGTGGGAGTGCAGAGCCGTGAGGCAGATTCAGGAGCGCCTGGCCTCCAGCACAGATGCCGACGAGCTATACAAATCCTTGAGGCTGCTCTCAGTCATGCCCATCACGGCAGAAATCCTTGCCACCACGGGTGTCAGAGAGACAGTGAAGGGATTTAGGAAGTACCAGCAGGTGGGCATTTTGGCCAAGGAGCTGGCCAAGCGCTGGAAGACCTTGCCTGTGCTGAGGCGCAAATCAGAGGCTCTGAGCCGGGTTCCTGAGCAGGATGGCGGTGAAGAACCCAGGAAGGATGATCTGGGAGAGGGGGAGTGGAGAAGGATGATGAGGGAGCCGGAGACGGAGGACATGTTGAAGTCCTCAAATGTGGATGCGTTCTCTCAGAGAAGGGCGAGTGACCCGCAGGACCCAGGAACACAGGCGAATGGGTCCAGCATCTCTGTAGACATGGTGGAGGGTGACATCGGGATGCAGAATGCCGAGTCTGTGTGCGGAGTTGTGCGGCAGCTCCAGGAGCGCCTAGCCTCCAGCACAGACACAGACGAGATTCTTAATTCCCTGAGGCTGCTCTCAGTCATTCCCATCACGGCAGAAATCCTTGCCACCTCGGGTGTCAGAAGGGTGGTGAAGAGTTTTAGGAAGCACCCACAGGTGGCTGCTTTGGCCAAGGAACTGGACAAACACTGGAAGACCTTGGCTGTTCTGAGCCACAAATCAGAGGCTCTGAGCCAGGTCCCTGGCCAGGATGGAGGTCTAGAGCCCAGGAAGTATGATCTTGGGCAGGGGGAGGGGCAGAAGGAGGTGGAGGATGGTGAGAGGGAGCAGGAGGACCTGTTGGAGGCGTCAAATGTGGATCTGTCCTCTCAGAGCAGGGCGAGTGAACCCCTGGATGGAGGAGTCCAGATGTGTGGTTCCCGTGTCTCTGTAGACATGGCCAGGAGTAGCATGGGGACGCAGACCGCAGAGTGGGTGTGGGGAGCCGTGCAGCTGCTCCAAGAGCACCTGGCCTCCAGCACACATTCGGAGGAGCTCCGCAAATCCTTGAGTCTGCTGTCGGTCTTGCCCATCACGGCAGAAATCCTTGGCGCCACGGGTGTCAGAGAGATGGTGAAGGATTTTAGGAAGCACCCGCTGGTGGGCAGTATGGCAAAGGAGCTGGACACACGCTGGGAGACCTTGGCTCTCCTGGGCTGCAACCCAGCGCTTCTTTCTGCGATTCTACAGCAGGTCTCTGAACAGGATGGCACTCAAGAGCCCAGGAAGGAGGCTCTTGGGCTGTCAGAGTCAGGGTGGGTGCAAGAGGACAAGTTGAAAGAGTCAAGTGTGGTTTGGGGCTCCGGGGGGAAAGAAACGGCAGCCAGGAGGGGAGGCCCCAACTCTGGGCCAGAGCCCCCACGGCCCCGGGAGCTGTGTGAGTTCCAGGGATCTAGCAAGCGGTCTGCCAGCCCTTGTCCCAGTAGCAGGCAGGAGAAGCGTCCCCGAGTGGACCCAGAGTCCTCTGGGGGCAGCAGCAGGTCTCATCGTTGGGCTGTGGACAGCTCTGGAGTCTCGCGGGACCCTGGGCCCACTGATATCCGGGACATGCCTGGCAACGCATGCCGTCCGGTCCCGCAGTCTCAGGATCCACCAGGGCTCCCACAAGAAGGTCTCCCTTGGGAACCCCAGGGACAGGCTGGGGTCAGACCAAAAGATGGGTGCCGATCCTCTGAAGAGGGGAAGAGAGGTTCAGGCCCCCTGCCCTCTAAGGTCAAGCAGACCTCTGGCAAGCCAGAGACGCAGGCAGCGAAGCTGCGCGGGCGCAATCACCAGAGCGAATCCCAGCAACAGCATGAATTCCGCGCACCTCCACAGTCTTTCGAGGATGCCCTCAACCAGACCCAGCTGCTGCCGAGGAGACAGAGGACCAAGGGCAGGATTCGTGCTGCTGCCTTGGCTCAAGGAGGCCTGAAAAGCAATGGCTACAGCGGTCCCAGAAGACCCTCAGATTCCGTGCACAGCTCAGTCCCAAGGGCAAGCGAGGTCCAGGAAATCCAGGCGGGACAGCTGGCGCCAATCTCAACCGCCAATCCAGCCAGTCCCATCAATTCCACAGAAGAAGCCCGGGTGCCAATGGTGCATCTCAGCACTGAAACCTCTAATATGCCTGGGCTACAGGCCTATTCGGGTCGGCTGCCTGACCTGAAATGGATGTCCTCCTTTTCTTCACCTAGGCCGGGAGCCTCTGTGCCCTGGGAAGTGGGAAAAGGGGAAGGGGAAGGGAAAGGAGAAAGAGGAGGTGTTGAGGAAAGGGTAAAGGGAGATGAAAGGGAAGGAGGAAGGGGAGCAGAAGGCAAAGGGGCACAGGGAGAGGGAGGGGAAGAGATGGCCTTGCCTTTTGTCAGAAAGTCCCTGAAGATGCCACTGTACTCTGGACCAAAGCGCGACTCCCTCGCTCCCTGGTGCCCCCAGGATGTCCGGGGGCTCCCACAACACAGCTCTCCAGCCACTCCCAGGCCACCCTGCATTCTCCTAGCACCTATTTCCCAGACTTCTACCCCTTCTGCACACCAGCCTCAAGGGAACACTCACCCCCCGAGGACAGTGGCGCACAGTGGTACAGACAGGCTGTGGCAAATCCGCTGTTGCAAAGCATTCAAGGATGAAAAACCAGCAGAGGGCGAGTCCTGGCGAGAGCTGTACCTGCGGCTTCGCCAAGACCAAGAGCAGCATGTGCAAGCAGCGAGGGCCTGCCCAAGCCAAGAAGAGCCAAGGCCAACGGGCGCAAAGCTCTTAAACCAACCTCCAGAAAAGCCTCCTGGCCCTGGAAAAAGCTCCCAGGCCAGGAATGTGTTGGAAGGATGCTCAAGGGCCGTTCTCACTGCTTCTGAGGGACTTGGATAATGAGGAGAGTCAGCAGAGTCCTAAGAACAGAGTCTTTAATCCACTGGAGTCTGTTCTTATCAGAACATCGAGGAACACTTCATAAATGCATGAATGCAAAAGCTATATGTCTATTGTGTATATGTAGTAAATTAGGTATTAATTAATTGATTGGTAAACTAATATTTAATTGTATAACTTATCATTTTAAATTCTGAATCTGAGAAGGAAATCTAGGGAATAATGGACAGTCACTCGGCTATCCTTCCCTCACTCTTAGCCTGGGCATGATGAAGCTCAGGACACAGTCTGTGCCCTTGAGCACAAGCAGTGACGTGCTCACTGCAGAGGACTCTGGTGACCTGCTGGGGACAGCACTGATCCTGCAGCCCTCTCTCATCTCCCACTACTGGACATGCTGTGTGCACATGTTCCCTTTAGCGCTGGAAGTCACAATATAGCTTAAGCTAATACTGAGCTGGTAAATCCCACCACCACAGCCAAAGATGAGAATTATTTGAAAAGCACTAATTTCTAATATTAACTATCCAATTTGTAGTGTTCAAATCCAGTGGACAAATGATGGAGAAGAAAATGGAATCAGAATGAGTATTTATTAAACGATATGATGCATTATCATCCCATCAGCCAAAGGAGCCACATGGCTGCCTGTGCAATTCCATGGCTTTTGCTGCAATATCCTAAAGGGTATCAGAAATGCTTGGTTCAGAGAGCACAACAGTGTCTTAGTATCCTGACTTCTCTAGCTTCTTGCTCTCACATTCACTCAGAAAAGCTGTTGTGCTGCTCCTAAAAAAGGCTACACGTGACAGTTCTGCTACACCAGGCAGGGTGGTTTTTGTTCAGGGCTGTATCAGTGTGGGAGGAACATGTGTATGTTGAAAGCAGTAATAAACGCCAACATCCTCAGCCTCCACCCTGCTGATTTTCAATGTGAAATCTGTGCCTGACCCACTGCCACTGAATCTGTGTGGGACCCCAGAATATCAGTTGGAAACCAAATAGATTAGAGCTTGTGGAGACTTGCCTGGCTTCTGTAGGAAACAGTAAAAATAGGTGTTTCCATCACTATATAAGAGACTCTGACTCGACCTACAGGAGATGGATACTGGCTCTCCCAGGGTGACAGGCAGAGAGAGTGGAGTCTGAGTCAATATAACATCTCCACTGGATCCTAAAATAATTAGAAAAGTGGACAGGGTTAATTACTAGCATCATGAGCCATTTTCACAATTATCTTATTGCAGGCTATATTTTTTTTATTTTTGTTTCATCCAACAAAATGTTCATTAAATACATGATGAACACACACACACACACACACACACACACACACACACACACACATCCAGAATTTGTAAAACAGCATGGGTCTTTGTTCCTTCTGGAATCTTCCTCACTCTCAAAGATACATATGCCACATTTCCATTCAAGAGGGCAAATATGCAGGAGTGGACATAACACACATGGGGAGCAGAGCTCAGCCCCTCCCCATCTCCTTCCTTAGCTCTAGTGTGTTCTTACCTGATATCCAGAGCAAGAGCAGCCCCAGGAGCTGAACAGGCACCTCATTTTGAGAGTAAGCAGTGCTGGTCAGTCCAAGCAAGCTTAGAGCTGAGCTTTTATGTTGTACTTACAAGGGAGTTCCTCCCTAAGGAGCAATATGCAAATGTCCTGGTGGGTGCAATGGTGAGAGACAGACTGTCAGGTGAGATGGAAACAGACACTGGGAGGGTGGGGCCTCTCCTGTGAGCAACTGACATTAACTGGGACCAAGTAAAGCAAGAGAAATCTAATGTGTGTTCCCTAGAAAGGGAATGCCTTCATGATTCCTCCTGCTCTTGTCTGCTGCCTAATTCTTCAACCCGTTCTGGTATGTTTTACAGTTTTCTTGATAAGGATGCATTTCCATAAATATTGAGTCATTCTTATTTATTTTCTAGGTATTTGTTTACAAGTTTAGGTCTGGTCATTTTATTTTGCTTAGTATAAACTACATGTAATATAGAGAGCAAAAATAAGAAATGTACAATGTTTAGCACAGATCTACAATTCAGACAAACCATGGAATTCAGTATCAAACCATGGAATTCAGTATCAAGTTACGCAAAGGCTCCTCCTCCAGATCATAACAGGCAATCCCAACATGTGGCATTATAGTTTTTTTGTTTCCTAGACTTGACCATCACATGTGTTGAAGAGAGAACTTTTATGTGGTTTTAGCTTCTTGTTTCTGAAATCCTTTTGAGGTCTTTTTCCCTCATAGGTTCTGCGCCCTTCCTATCAATTCCTTTGGTTCTGAAAGGCTTCTTTTTCTGCCAGAGTATGTCTGCACATATCAATTTCCCTTCATTTGCAGTTAGAAAAACAATGGGTGTTTTTTTGCCTTCAATTTTAAGGTATGGGGTCATAAATATAGTATTCTTTTTTGGCTCTTCTTTTCTATTGTCACATATGCCATTCTACTATATTCTAACCTCAATTGTTAATGATAAAATTAATCCAGGATTTCATTGAATTTTCCTGTGCAAATAGGCATAATGTTCTTCAAGATTCTCTTTTCCTGTATAACAGCTTTTTATCTGTGTTTACCTGATTGTGATTCAGTAGAACTCTTTAATGCAAAAATAAATCTCGTTTTATGAGTTATTTTTCAAATATTTTTGGCTATTTTTATCTTTTCCTTTATTGGTTTTTATACACAATCTTACCATAGTAATCACTAAATTAGCCTATAATTCCCTAAGGAATTATCTGTTCATTTTTCCTTGATTTTTTATTAAAAAAATTGTTATATATTCATTGATTCTTCTGCCATAATCAAGTGATAACATATCTATTTAGTGCATTGTTCCATTGGGTTCTAGAATTCCCAAAACTGATTTTTACACCAATGTGAATTTTTGCCTTACTTCTCTTCTACCTGTCCTTTCCCTTCTCCTTATTCTTCCTAGGCAGTTTGTATTACTGGACAAATTTGTATGTTTAAAAATTCAAACTTGCATTTGTTACCCCTTTCTCTCTCACATGCCCATGATGGGGAAAACAAGTTTAACATACTTTCAACCCAAACAGACAGTCACCTCTCATCTCTCCAAACCAGGAAGTTATTAAATCTCTGTCAGAGAAACACAGAACTAAAGAGATGAGACAACAGTAAACCAAGAGATAAGAACCAATTTTGCTATCATTTAGTCTTGGGATGGACATCTTTCATGTAGCCTGGAGCAGACCCCTTGAGCAGCCTCTTAAAACTGGGACCTTTTCTCTGATTAGTAGAATAATAGAGCTTTGATTTCAAATCTTCACTATTCCTCTCATTTGACCTGCGACAAATAATAAGCCTTATTTTCTTTTTCTTCAACATACTGCTGTCATTTTTTTGTGAATTAGCTTTGTGGATTCAGGGGACTAAACTTTGGAAACACAACAACATAGAAACTCTTTTGAGAGAAAGAAATAACTTAACAAAAAGATGAGTGATAGTGTAAACCATCAAAATCATTTTGATACATAAGCAAACATTCCAAACACATGAGCAATCCTTGGGAAAATGTTTCCATTCTTGTGGTCAAGTGGGAAGAAGCAACCTGAAAACTTCCTTCCTCCTTGTAAGAGCATTGGAGGGACACAATATAGATTAGAGGGATATAATTCTTCAATCATCTTCTATGGATGTCTTTCTTTTCTAGACATAAAATTCTTGAATGTTTTTATTTTGAATAATCTAGGAGTATGGCTGAATGAGTTAGTCTTCAGTTAGATGTTAGTGACTCTGAACTGGAACTCCAACACCATTTCTGTCATTCGAAGGCCTGGAAATCCTCCGTGCCAATGCTCCCTAGGTTGCACTTCAATGTCACTGGACTTGGGGCTCCAGAGATTCAGTTAGTCTTTATTGTGCTAGACTTTCTGTTTACTCTTTGTTTCTGAGGGATGATAAAAACAATCATCCTAAATTTTGAAAGCTGGAAGAAGGAGAAGGGAGAGATAAGAGAAGTTAATCACTTAAAAGTTAAAGGCCCAAAGAATGAAAGTTTGACAAAAGCTTTCTGAAAGTTAATTGAAATACTAAAACCTGAGTAGCCACCCACACATAAATTAGAAATCTTTAGTAACAATGAAGTTATAGACTGCTAACCCCATTCAATCCCTAAACACCAAATACATTGTTTACAAACAGCCACACTTGACCTCTGTATGTACAATCTAACTTGTCTCATTTCTAGCTAATATAGAATTATTGCAAGAACTTTTCGTGAAGGGTGACAAAAATGCTCTTGGTGTTTAGATCCAGAGGAAAATGGTCCTACTTCTATTCAGTAGTGTCACTGATGAATATAGGAACTTATCCGAGGACATTATTGTTTTCTTTTGTTAGGTCACATGACTCAATAAACCATTTGATTTCACAGAGACTAAATTCCAAAAGCTTTAAAGCTTTAACAGGCAATATCTCTTTTTCTGGCTAATGTCTTCCCTGGTCATTGTTGTGACGTATTGGGTAGAAAGAAATGATGGTCAAAGAGGAAAGCTTGTCTTCAAATTCTCAGTTCCAGTTGGATGTCATCTTCTAAAATTGTTAATTTCCTGGGATCTGGGAAACACCTGCTTGATGGTCATAGAGGAAGGAGATGCCCTGTTATCTTCCCTAAACCACTGATTTCCTAAATCATGTACTTTCATGATTTTATTTGAATAAAAACAAAACCCTTTCTTTTGTCATGAGATGAGCACTATGTATGAAGATGACAATAGTGCTTGACATACTATGTTGCTTCCTGGTTCCAAAAAAAAGGAAAGAATACAAAATGTTTTAGGAATTCTTCAGTGTTCTTATGATGTACTATTTAATGTCTCAGCTCTTGTTCCTCAAAAACATTTCTGGTCACAGAGATCTGGGGTCTTGTAGAGGAAAACTGTATGATTAGTGCTTCTTTAATTTATAATTTTAACTCATTACTTGAGAAATAAAGTCCAACCTTCAATATATCAAATTATGTTCACCTGGATATTCAAGAATTATATTTGTATATTATTTTTAATAAATTACCTACTGACCTTACTGTATGGCTAGCTAATCATTCTGGAGAGTGTATTCTTATTCACAAATATTCTGACTTTCACATTTTCCTTTTCCTCTTAAAGAATCATAATTTCACCTTCCTTTTTTTTTCTCATCATCTATTCCTTTTGTATATGTGTAAGTTTGATATTCCACCCCCAGTGACAATTAACAAAATGAAGGAAGTCATGCTCAAAGAAAAATCTCAACTCTAATCCTTCTGTCACATTGCTGGGTATCACAGGTACTGGGTATCACACTCACTTGCTGTATGCTTGTAGTTTAGGGTTTTTTTCCTGCTAATATTAGAATACCAAATCATTTTTCTTCTACTTTATATGAAATATATTCCAAATAATTCTTCAATTTATTAACAATAAATACTTGTATCATTCCATAGCCGTTCACAGAAAGCATCCTTCTTTTACAGTGGAAAAAAATCCACTGTGTGTGTGTTTGCATATGTCTGTGTGTATGATCAGAGAGAAAGAGAGAAAAAGAGAGAGATAATTGTTTAGTCACATTTTATGTACATGCATTTTATTTGTTGCCAATATTTTTCCTAGGGTCGAGAAGTTTATCTTCAAGGACATTTTTTGCAATACATGGGATGTATGTTAAATGATAAAATCATGCTGCTTTGTAGATGTTGTCGTATTTTTTTTTATCATTTTTAGAATTGTCTCTTCAGATGTTCTCTCTATTATTATTTCCATTCTGTGCATTAACTTTTGAAAAAGTTGCTGCCTCTTAAGATGTAAACCAAGAGAGTCTGGAGGAAGATGTCAGAGGAGAACATGGGGGCTAAATAAGCTCTCAAGTAGAAACCAGTTTTACTGTTCCAGTGGTAAATCTAAGGCTAGAGACACACCAAGTATGCCATCATAGTACAAGAGTTTGGCCAGAGAGGAAACCTTCAGGCAGCTTTGTTCCAGAGATAGATTCGAACACTCTAGGGTCTGTGGTGGTGGCAGCAGCAGCTGCTACCGTGGCCTCCATATCGACAGAAGGATTCCAGGACAAAGACACGAGAGGCAGTGTAAAAGCAGATTCTACTCACCACCAGCAAAAACTGACAGAGTGAAAATCTTCATCCTGCTGACCATAGAGAGTCACATACCATAGATGGCCCAGAA
This sequence comes from Dipodomys spectabilis, assembly GCF_019054845.1. NCBI lineage: Eukaryota > Metazoa > Chordata > Mammalia > Rodentia > Heteromyidae > Dipodomys > Dipodomys spectabilis. The sequence goes on along the minus strand of NW_024870864.1, from coordinate 13,846,017 downwards.
ACCAAGGGAAAGATGCTAGTACCCTCAAGATATCCTCACTCCTTCTCATAGAGCAGCAGTGGAATGGTAGCTCATCCCTCATCCCTGGAGAAGAACTCTACCTTTGATATTTTGAAAAATCAGGCAAGAGCAGCTAACATCTAACTCAGGCCTTAGAATGAGACAGTAGGAACCATTCAACATGTCATAGGGAACTGACCTGTGGGGCTCAGCTCCACCCCTGGGGAAAGATGTCCTTCCCAAGCAGAGGGAGCTCCACCTGGGCAGGGCAGACTGTCCTCAGTGGGTAAATAGACACAGAGGCTAACCTACCCATGCAGCATAGGCAGCAACTCCAGCTGCTGGAGGGTAAAAGTAAAACAATTGGAAACTTGTTTCATGTAAATCCTGAGACTAGCTCCAGGATGGCCTGCTTGACTCTCTCAGGAGCTAGCCCGTCCGAGAGTAAGCTACTGATTGCTGACTTTCTACAGCACTGCCTACAACCTAGCTCCTGCACAGCAACTCTAAGCTGGAGAAAACAGCCACATCCCTCTTTTGTGATAGTCAAAGTAGATCACCCTCCCACTGAACCAGCCCGAGAGGACTGTCGTAAAGACTCAGGTAAGGCAGAGCTTCATTTTGCCTCCTCAAACAAGCTGATTTAAGAAACTAACCAAACCACAGGAAAACCAAACACCACAAGCAAAGCAGAGACTCCACCAAGAGACTGGTTACAGACACAAGGGAGACACAAGGTTCCCCCCCTCAAAAAAAATTAAAGAACTATTTTTCTGCCTAGTTTTGTTAAAAAGTTTTTTGGTTTAAAAAACTATTGGTTGAATATTATATGGGGAAAAACTACAACCAATTATCCTAAAATCAGGAACAATGCAAGGATGTCCACTGTCTACACTCCTCTTCAATATAGCCCTGGAACCCTTAGGTAGGGCAACAAGGCAAGAAAAAGACATCAAAGGGATCCACATAGGAAGGAAGAAGTTAAACTATCCTTTTTTGAAGATGAGATGATAATCTACTTTCATTATCCCAAAAACTGCATACCCAAACTCTTAGAAATTATAAACCACTCCAGCAAAGTACCAGGATACAAAAACAACCCACAAAAATCAGTCACCTTCCTGTACACTGACAATGTACAAGCAGAGAAGGAAATAAAGGAAGCAATCCCATTCACAATAACACTCCCAAAAATAAAATATTTAGGATTTAACCTAACCAAAGATGTAAAAGAACTATTTAATGAAACTTATAAAAACTTAAAGAAAGAAATTATAGAGGACACTAAGTAATGGAAAGACCGCCCCCCCCCACTTCCTTTACATCCATGCTTTCCACCATGCATGCCAGGGCAGCAATTAGGGAAATAAACTTCTGCCTGAATAGCTTGTGGTGTTCTCTTCATCGGCTACCTAATGAAACCTACCTATTTAATATACCTTACATATTGTGCCGTGACTCAAATGGGTTTTTGAGTTGGAAATGTTAGAATTTCCTAACCACCCCTTTTCTGCAAACCAAACTGCCTGGAGACACCACACAAGACGTTTCACCAACACCATGGCTCGCCTTCACATCCACATCCACACCACTTTTCTATTCTGCTCTCTCTAGCATTGACCATGTGGTGGATGCGACATCTTGGCATCATGGGAGAAGTTTGTTCAGTTTGGATTTGTAGTTCAGTGCCAGCCAGTCTACCTGCAGTTTAGATCCACTTCATCTCTTCCAGCCTAGAAGACAGGACTCATTCCTACCTAGACCATCCTGACCTAGAACTCGTCCATAAGACCCTCTCTCCCTCGTGAGATCCTGAAGACTTCCTCCAAGAGATTTGCCTCCTCCAGACTTCATCTAAGGACTCACACCTACCAAATGACAGCTGCTGCCTGCTGCCTTCTCCCAGAAGGGACCACATCTCATCCTAATACCCCTAATGCTGATGCCCCTTGCCAGCAGGAAGTAGCCAGAGAGAATCTTTGCTCTTTTTCATAATTATGAAAGGCTGGAATGTAAGGTCCGAAGAGAGATACCTCCTTCCCTCTTGACTAAGTTTCCAAATAGTATCTGTTACCTAGGTAACTGGCAGACCTGGAAGCAGTCACCTTCCCCTCCTGCTAGGTCACATCCTGGGCCACCTCTGGTCACATGCCTCCCATCTGACCTTAGGAGGGTCCCAGACTCTGAGGTCACATCCAGATCCAGTGTGGCATACCTTTCCCCCCACCTGGCTACACCACTTCCTCTCCCTGGCCCAGATAAGTCCTGGCCCAGAGGTGGGTCGCACCTCCCACCTTCCTTTTCAGCCATGCTTCTCCACCGTGCATGGGGTCAGGGGACGAGGAGGCAGCAGTGAGGTAAATAAACGTATTCTCCTGCCTGAAAAAAAAAAGAAATGGAAAGACCTTCCATGCTCTTAGATAGCAGAATTAACATAATGAAAATGGACATACTGCCAAAATTGATACACAAATTCAATGCAGTTCCTGTTAGAAATCCAATGATGTACATTTCTGAAATACAGAAAACAGTCCAAAAATTCATATGGAAAAACAAAAGACTTAGAATATCTAAAACAATTCTAGTCAAAAACGACAACATGGGAGGGATCTTGATATCAGACTTCAAACTCTACTATAGAGCCATACTAACAAAGACAGCATGGTACTGGCACAAAAACAGACCTGAAGACCAATGGAATAGAATAGAAGATCCAGAAATAAAACCACACACCTATAGTCAGCTGCTATTTGACAAAGGAGCCAAAGACATACAGTGGAAGAAATAGCTTCTTAAACTCTGGTGCTGGGAAAACTGAGAGCTACATGCAAAAAATTAAAAGTGGACTCCAGCCTATCACCATGCACCAACATCAACTCAAAATGGATTAAAGACCTTAACACCAAACCTGAATCTCTGAAACTACTGCAGGACAGAGTATGAGAGACTCTTGAATTTATAGGCACAGGCAGGAAGTTCCTGAACAGAGTCCCAGGGTCACAACAAATTGGACAGAGACTGGACAAATTGGACTACCTTAAACTAAGAAGTTTCTGCACATCTAGAGCTATAGAAACCAGACTCAGCTCCACCCAGGGAAAAGTCACCCAGCTGGGGCGCCAGCCCTAGGAGTGGCTTTTTCACCGGGTAATCAGAGCCAGAGGCTGCCCCTCCCTTTAGCAGCCTTGACAATCAATTGAAATTTAGTAAACAGAATCCCTGAGAGTGGCTCCAGGCTGGGCTCTGTGAGTCTCTCACAAACCAGCCCCCGGGAAAAGCTACTGTTTGATGAAAGGCCTCAACTCTACCCAGAACCTAGCCTCAACACAGCATCTCCAAACTTGTGGAAAAAGCCATCTCCCTCTTTTGTGATACTCAAAGCATATCTGCCTCCCATTGAACTAACCTAGGAGGAGGATCGCAAAACCCTGGGTAAAGCAGAGCATTTTTCTGCCTGTTCAAACAAACTGACTTAAGAAACCAACCAAGCCACAGGAACACAAGCAGACCAGACGCTCCAACAAGAGGCTGGTTATGGTCACAAGGGAGATACAGGATCTTTCCCACCCCAACCCTCCCAAAACAAAGAACTTTTTTTTTGTATGTTTTATAAAAAAAAAAAAAATTTTTTTAAGTTTTTTTAAATCTTTAACTTTTACCTTTTTTTGAAAAAACAATTGTTTTCTAGTAACTTTTATTTTCCTCTTAGAATTTTATTTTAGGAGTATATGTGTGTATGCGTTTTTCTTTCTTTCTTTTTCTTTTTGTTTACCTCTACTGAACTTCTGATCTTTTCTTCTTTCTTTCTTATCCTTTTCACCTTTTCTTCTCTTTCGTTCTTCTTTATGTGACTTAATTGTTGTTCTGTGCATCCTCAGATAAACCCATAGTCGATTAGTAGGCCTTATCCCCCATTGTGTACACACTTAATCCACAAATTTATTATTCAATTCAAAATGTCTTAATAGCAGTACTACCTCTTTATACCTATATAATATTTTAAGTATTTTTATTTTTAAGTTTTTCACATCTCCTTTATATCCCTCCCCTTCTCTCACTATATTCATGTTCTTCTCTGAATAGTTTGTTTTTGTCTCTGTATAATATTTTTAATTATTACTTTTCTATTTTTTCTGGTCTCTTTTTGTTCCCTTTCTCTTTCTTCTTTTTTTCTCTCTCTCTACTTTTATCCTATCCAACCTATTTCCTGCTTTGAGATTAGGATTTAGTTAACTAAACTCTCCTGTGCCTTCCCACATCACTCTATTCCTATTTTCTACTCACATCTCTTCCTAAACCTAATAATTTCTGGTTTACCAAATTCTTCTTTGCAGTTTGTAGCACATTAATATATAGTTGTTTGATGTTGAATAGATGTATCTGTTGAACTAGATTGTATCTGCAGACTATTGACTGTGCAAATACAGACGTTGGTTGATGCTTGCCCTAAGTTAGTGTTCTAGCACAAAACTTGTGTTATTTTCATCCTAAATGGGCAGAGTAAGCTGGAAAAAAACAAGAAAAATGGCAAGTCCGGGTATCTCAACTCCCACTCATGATAATCAGGGGACAGAACAGATAATGAATAATCCAGAGGAGAGTTCCCAAATAGTTCTACAAACACTGCTGGCAAACATGATAAATGAAAAGATTGAAAAAATACAAAGGACTCTGTAGGAGCGTGATAGGGAGAGAGAGGAGGCAATCCAAAGGTTTATACAGGAATATCATGAGCATGAGGAAGCTACTGAAAAACTGATACAGGATTTGCGTGAACAGCTGGAGAATACTCAAAGAGAAAGGCAGGAATGGCATGAGAAGGCTGAGAACACTCAAAGAGAACTACAGGAATCCCACGAACGGGAGGGAGCTAAGCAAAGAGTAACACAGGAATTGAGAGAGCAGGATGAGAATACACAAAGATCACTAAAGGCATTCATGGGATCCATTAACAAAGAGCTGAAGGAAGTCAGGGAGACCATAAAGGGAATGCTGACTGGAACCAAACAGAAGGAATGGAAGTCCAAGGAAACCATACCAATTAACTAAGTGATTTGAGAATAAACACTGAACACCAAATTAAGGAAGTAAAGAACTTCATACAAGATCTAAATCAAAGCTTCAACAAAGAATTTGAAGCCATCAAATCTGACCAACTAGAAGGAAAAGAAATGAAAAACAAAGTAGAAAGTCTTGACAGCAGGGGCTGGGAAGGTGGTTCAGTGGTAGAGCACTTGCATTAGGCCCTGGGTTTGATTCCTCAGCACCATATAAGCAAAAAGAAAAAAGCTGAAAGTGGCACTGTGTCTCAAGTGGTAGAGTGCTAGCCTTGAGCTGAAGAGCTGAGGGGCAGTGCCCAGGCCCAGAGTTCAGGCCCCAAGACCAACTCCCCCCCCCCAAAAAAAAGAAAGTCTTGACAGCAGGTTAGACCATGCAGAGGATCAAATCTCGGAGATTGAAGACAGGCTAGATATTATAGAGAAAGAACATACAACCATTCAAGACAAGTCCAAGAAATATGATAGATCTATCCAACACCATGATGGAAGACACCATCAGAAGGTCTAATCTAAGGATAATGGGTGTAGAGGAGCACCTAGAAAAAGAAATTAATGGTCTAGGAAATTTGTTTAACAGGATCCTAGCAGAGAACTTCCCAAACATGCAAAAAGATAAGCCTATTCAAATACAAGAAGCTTTTAGAACTACAAATAGACCAGACCAGAATAGGACATCCCACCATCACATTACAGTCCACACAGGATCAATTCAGACCAAGGAAAAGATCCTTAAAGCTGTCAAGGAGCAAAGATTAATCACCTATAAAGGGAAACCAATTAGAATCACCTCAGATTTCTCAGCAGAGACAATCAAAGCAAGAAGAGCCTGGAATGATGTATGCCATGCCCTACAAACAAACAACTATCAACCAAGAATACTGTACCCAGCTAAACTCTCCTTCATAACTGAAGGCCAAATAAAAACCTTCCATAGCAAAAATTAAAAATTGAAACAATACATCTCCACCAAACCAGCCCTACAAAAGATTCTTAAAGATTACCTACACATAGAAAACCAACAAGACCACAATAAAGGCCAAGAAACAGCACCCAAACTGAGAATCCAAGAACCACAGGAAGAACCCAGTTTTCGCAGCCCCCAAGAAGGTGGATAACATGGCAGGAACTCCCAAATACTTCTCAGTCCTATCTCTTAACATTAACGGACTTAACTCTCCAATTAAGTGACATAGACTGTCTAGTTGGATTAAAAAACAACATCCTTGTATCTGTTGCCTCCAGGAGTCACATCTTGCCCATAAAAACAAACACATTTTCAATGGAAAAGGCTGGAACAGAATCTACCAAGCAAACGGCCCCCATAAACAGGCAGGATTTGCAATCCTAATATCAGATAAAATAGACTTCAAATTAAAATTTGTGAGAAGAGATAAAGAAGGTCGCTACATACTAATTAAGGGATCTCTCCTTCAGGAGGATATTACAATTCTAAATATCTATTCGCCAAACAACAGAGCACCCAAATTTATCCAAGAAACACTACTTTCCCTCAAATCCCACATAGATCCAAATAAATTAATTGTAGGGGATTTTAACACACCACTCTCCCCACTAGATAGATCAACTCGGCAATAATTCAACAGAGAAACCGCAGATCTAAACAACTGCATAGATCAACTAGATTTAACAGACATCTACCGAATATTTCACCCAGCAACATCAGAATACACGTTTTTCTCAGCAGCACATGGAACATTTTCTAAAATAGGCCACATTTTAGGCCACAAAGCAAACTTGTCCAAATTCAGAAACATTGAAGTTATACCTTGCATTCTCTCAGACCACAAGGGAATAAAATTAGAACACAACACCAAAAGCCACCAAAGAAAGTCCAGTAACACATAGAGGCTGAACAACACACTGTTGAATCATGAGTGGGTCAAGGAAGAGATTAGAAAGGCAATTCAAATGTTCATGCTATTCAACAAAAATCAGCACACAAATTACCAGCTCCTGTGGGACACAGCAAAGGCAGTACTCAGAGGCAAGTTTATAGCTCTGAGTTCCTACATCAACAAATTGGAGAGATCTGAAACCAACAATTTAATGAGACATCTGAACCTCCTTGAAAAAGAGCATAAGATAAACCCCAATCCAGTAGATGGAAAGAAATAATTAAAATTAAATCAGAATTAAATGAATTAGAATCCAAAAAAACTATAGAAAGAATCAACAAAACAAAGAGTTGGTTCTTCGAAAAAATTAACAAAATTGACAGACCCTTAGCAAATCTTATCAGAAAAAGAAGAGAACACACCCAAATAAATAAACTCAGAGAGGAGAATGGAAACATCACCAAGGAAACAACCAAGATTCAGAACATTTTAAGGGAATACTTCTCAAAACTTTATGCTAATAAGTTTGAGAACTTGACAGAAATGGACCTTTTCCTAGCAAATATTGACATGCCAAAACTAAACCAAGATGAGTTAAACCATCTTAACAGGCCCATATCAAGCATTGAAATAGAAACAGCAATAAGAGACCTGCCAGCTAAGAAAAGTCCAGGACCAGATGGTTTTACAGCGGAATTCTACAAGGCCTTCAAAGCAGAGCTCACACCAATACTCCTCCAACTCTTCAATGAAATTGAGAGAGTTCACTACCAAACATTCTATGAAGCCATAATGACCCTCATCCCAAAACCAGGCAGGGACTCATCAAAGAAAGAGAATTTTAGACCCATCCCTTTGATGAACATTGATGCAAAACTTCTCAACAAAATTTTGGCCAATCGACTTCAACAATTCATCCAAAAAATCATACACCATGATCAAACAGGATTCATTTCAGTGATGCAAAGCTGGTTCAATATACGCATATCAACTAATATTCATCACATCAACAGGAGCAAGGATATGAACCACATGGTTATCTCAATAGACGCAGAAAAAGCATTCGGCAAGATCCAACACCACTTTATGATGAAGGTTTTGGAAAAATTAGGAATCCATGGAACATTCCTCAATACAATAAAGGCTGTATATGACAAACCTACAGCCAGCATTATTCTTAATGGTGAAAAACTAAAGCCATTTCCTCTTAACTCAGGAACAAGACAAGGATGTCCACTCTCTCCACTTCTCTTCAATCTAGTATTAGAATGCCTAGCTACAGCAATAAGACAAGATGCAGACATAAAGGGGATCCAAATAGGGAAAGAAGAAATAAAACCCTCCCTCTTTGCAGATGACATGATCTTGTATTTAAAGAATCCCATAGACTCCACTCTCAAATTACTCAAGCTGATTCAAAACTTTGGCAAAGTAGCAGGGTATAAAATTACCCCCCCAAATCAATGACTTTTCTGTATGCCAACAATGAGAAAAGTGTGGCTGAAATTAGGAAAGCAACTCCATTTGTAATAGCCCCACAAAAAATAAAATACCTAGTAATTAACTTGACAACTATGTTTATTGCAGCATTACTTACCGTAGCTAAGATAGGTACCCAACCCAAATGCTCCTCAATAGATGAATGGATCAATAAAATGCGGTATATATACACAATGGAATTCTATGCCTCCTTCAGAAAGAATGAAATTGCCCCATTTGTTAGGAAATGGAAAGACTTGGGCAAAATTCTATTAAGTGAAGTAAGCCAGGCCCAAAGAAACATAGGTCCCATGGTTTCCCTTATTTGCAATAACTAGTGTATATCTGAGACAAGCAGAAAAGGTCAGATAAGATGATGTTAAGCGAAATGAACCCCAAGATAGGAACACAAGTGGTTTTCTTTCTTTCTTGCAATTGTTTCTAATGTATTTATAAGGTACCATGTAATTTTTTGTTGCTTTATATGTCCCTCTCCCACAGTATAACACCTGCTTTCACTGTATTTGATGTTGGTATAATTTGGGGAGTGTGGTGGGGGAGGGGAGAGGGAAATGTAGTTGTGGAAATGGGGAAGGCAGGGATGGTAGGGAAAAACAAAGGAGGAGGCAACAATGCTTGATAAGAAATGTACTCATTACCTTGCTCATGTGATTGTAACCCCTCTGCACAGTATTTTCACAATAAGAAAAATCTTATTTAAAAAGAAAAGATCTGTTGTGTGCATAGAGTGAGAAACTGATCTGCACACAGGGGTTTCAGGTTCACTGTGTCACTGATGTCTCACAGGCTAGCTGCCATGTAAACCAGAGCAAAATGATTTGTGTTCATTTGTGTTCCTAAAATGCCTTCAAAGTTCTGTTTAAAAGTAGTATTCTTATTTAAGATGCAAGGTATAAGATAGATAGATGGTGACATTCTGTGAAATACGAATATAAGCTATTTGAGATGAAAGGACTGTTTCTTCCACAGACACTGCCTATGTGTAATCCTAATCACTCAGGGAAACACAGGAAGGACTATGGAGAGTTTCAGGTCAATCAGGACACACATGGATAAGCCCTGTCTCACCTGACATCGCTTTGCTTCATGGAGTGGTGTTGGCAGGAACAGAGAGGGAGCAGCGGCAGAAATAGCATTTGTTCAATAGTATTGTCTGCCCCTGGCACTAAAACCAACTCTCTGTGTGGTTTGTGGTTCTTTTAGATATTCAAATGCTTCCCTACTAAATGCTTCCCTCATGATATACTCAGTGGATAATTTTATAAATGTTTTCTGTCTGTTTAGGAATCAGTAAGTATAGAACTTCTCCCAGCATAGCTGTGGCTATGAGGCTATTTCATGCTTTACCACCAGTGGAAGTTGAGATATTTTAGATCTATCAGTGACAGAGGGATTAGGAGAACTTAAATGTAATAGAAAAACTGGTAAGGATGGTCCTTTCCTAAGATGATGCTTGTGCTGAAAGAAATAGCAGGGGTCTGCTTTGGATGTCTGAGTGGTCTGTGCATTTTCTGAGAGAAAATCCAATATACACTCAAGTCTCAGTGGAAGCCTTTGCTCATTGTGAGGCTTGTTTGCCATCTAATGATAGGTTTTTGGAAGAGAAGAACATAACCTTCTTACCTCTAAGAGTCAGGTGAGAAAGAGCCAACATTAGAGGAGAACTGGAGGAAACGGCCATGGAACAAAGCATTATTCAGAGTCATACTTCAATTTGTACCTTGTTTAAAAAAAAATGGGCCTGTGCCAAGGAAGCCCCTGTTTTCACTATTAGATGTCGGTATAAATTGTGAAGGGGAAGAGAAAAAACAAATTGTTTAAATAGGGAAATAGGGGGACCCATTACAACAATGAGATATACAAGACGTTATGTCGAAAAATGAACTTTATAACTATGGTCTGGGGTGAAGATAGGAGGGAAGGGATGGTAAGAGGAAACAAAGGAGATGGCAAAAATGCTTGATAAGAAGAGTACTCATTACCTTCCTCATGTAATTGTAACCCCTATGTATAGTATTTTCACAATTAAAAAATAATAATGGGACTTTCAGAATCATGAGTTGATTAAGCAACAAGGTTTTAACATCTGAGTCATATAATTAATTTGCTTTATATTTAACAAACATATTCTATTTATTTGGTGATATTCAGCAACATTCCTATTTTTAAAAATCCGTCTCATTTTAAGCCTAGCTTTGTGACTCATTCTTCAATTGCTAGCTACTACTGCTTCTTGAGTCATTCTGCATGGGATTTGACTCTGTAATTCTCTCTAAACTATAGAAATGGCATGCTGCTGGTAGATATTTTTGTCTTTGTCTTTCACATTTGGTAATAAGTGATAAATTGACTTCTGCAGTAACATTATAAATTCTGGTTTTGAGAGTCCCTGGAAGCTGAAGTAATCCAAGATCCCACTTGGACAAGGTCTCTGGTATGACATCTTCTGTCAAGTCCTCCAAACTGAGACAACTGCTTTGGTTCAGAGAATTTGCTATGCTGCTCTCCAGACAAGGTTTGAAATAGGACAGCTGGGCCAAGCCCTAGAGAGATGTTTTTAAGGACTGTATAACTGTGGGAGGAGTATCTATATCTTGCATGCAGTAATAAACCCCAATATCTTCAGCCTCCACCCTGCTGATTTGCAGTGTGAAATCTGTGCCTGACCCACTGCCACTGAAGCTTTCTGGGACCCCAGATGCTCGGTTGGAAGCCCAATAGATCAGCAGTTTTGGAGACTGGCCAGGTTTCTGCAAGTACCAAGATAAACGGCTATCTCCATCGCTATCTATGAGGCTCTCACTAGACCTGCAGGAGAGGGAGACCTTCTCTCCCAGGGTGACAGGCAGGGAGAGTGGAGTCTGAGTCATTACAATATCACCACTGGACCCTGAAATTAAAATACATGAAAAGTACAACGTTATATGTGGTATATAATTTTTTCTGTGGTTACATATTAATTCCCAATCCTTTTCATGGTTTTTCCTTCTATCCAAAAACCATTCAATATTTCAAAATATATACAAATATTAAAAAGCATAAATGAGGTTCTAGAGCTCATGTATTCTACCCTCTACACACGTGTCATAGTTGTCAACAAAGCTCAGAAACTGGTTTCATCTAGAATGTCCATCACTCTCATATAATTAACTTCACCTGCCCCATTCTATAGGACAAGTTCTGTGCATCTAACCCATGAACAGAATACAAACAAGAAGCAGTGGCCCTGAGGGCTCACCCTCAACCCCCTTTTCCATCCTCATCTCCCTCTGCCCTTACCAGTGATCCAGAGCATTAGGAGACCCAGAACACAAGAACAGAGCCTCATTTTAGCTGGGAATCCAGGAGATTTGATCAGTGAGGTCAAGATCAAGATGAGCCTTTATGTCAAACTAGGGCTGGACAGTCCTCCTTGCAAATCAGCAGGTGGGTGCAGCAGTGTGAGAAGAACAAAGTGGAGGGCAAGGGCATCTCTCTGGTGAAGAAAGTGACTTAAATTTCTTCTGTGTTTGGAGAAAAGACCCACAAATACCAGGCTGGCTCCAGCAGTGTGTAGAAGGACCCCTCTCCCCTGATGCCTGGATCTGCAGGGAGGATGTGGTGTACTTGACCCTGTCAACTTAAAACACTAGAGGCCCAATTCAATTGAAATGTGTGTCCAGGAGAGTGTTGGTGAAGGGTCAATTTCACTGGCTCTCTTCTGGTTATTCTAGAGAAAGATACTGTACAGAGACTTCATTTGCCATTGTTTCTCAAAACTTCTATCCAATACCACTGTGGTTACAACTAGGTAAGGAAATCAAATTCCTACTTGAGTTAATCTGACATCAATGAAACAAAGTTAACTTATGATTAGCAAGTTATCAACAACTGTTAGAGATGTTCTTCATAAGACAGACACTGGTGGCTCGTGTCTGGAACCCTAGCTACTCTGGAGGCTGAGTTCTGAACACATGATTCAAAGCCCGTCCAGGCTGAAAGTTCCCTTTGTGACTCTTATCCCCAATTAATCATTCAGAAATTGGAGGTGGTGCTGTGGCTGAAAGTGGTAGAGTGTTAGCTTTGGGCAAAAGAGCTCAAGATCAGCACCCAGGTCCTGAGTTCAATTCCTACAAGTGATTTAAAAAAAGGTTCTTCATAGAGGGCCTAATAAATTAAGTTCTTATGATTACTTGTGTCAAAACAAAATAACCCAGAGGATAAAATCCTCCTTACAGAGGGTGAACTAATAACGTTTCTAAATGAAAGAGAAAAATGACAGAGAAAACCAAATTTTACATAGTCAATTTCACAATCAGTAAATATGGGATTACACTTCTTCAGCATAACTCTTCACCAGACTAACAACAGCATTCTTAATATTTCTCTCTCTTCTATAAGACAGAATGGACAAGAATGCCAGTTACGTTCAGTTAGTTAGTGAGACTATTGCAACATCTATTTTTTAATCTTTCTACAGAGTCTTCTCCTGGAAAAGTTATTAACTCTGTATGAGACCCTCCTTGTCCTGCCTGCATTCCATGTGGGCAGCCACAGCCAGGACTCCACACCTCATAGCAGAACCCAGCAAGAGCTGTTTTCATGTTTCAGTATAACAAACACTGAAGATTACATATTCCCTTAAGCTTCATCATAAGCTACCAAGAAAATGAATGCTTGTTCAGAGTTGTACAGAGGAATTCATATTCCACTTACACCATCCAGAGCCTGAAGAACATACATTTCTGTTGCTATTGGCCACTGTTTGTGACATTTTCTTATGGGTTACACAAAATGTTTCTTCTATTAAACTTATAGCTATTTTTATTGTGGTTAAGTGATTAAACAAATTTCACAAATTTCACAGGATGGTGATACTTATAGTCACAAAGTAAGTGATACTTATAGTCACAAACACAAGAATGTGTGGGGTAAATTATCTTTATCATGGTTCATAAAGTTTGTTAATTCTATGGGCTTTGACAATACACTTATTTCTTCCACATGGGATGATATGTACATTTCTTTCCTTTTGCTTAGTGTCAGCTTTTCCCTCTTTGCTGCTCATTCCCTCCCTCCCATTGCTTCCATTGAGTTGCTTAGTTTGCTTTGATCAATGTCCAGTGCAGCTGATAGGTCCCACTGTTGTATGTTTTCTCCTGTTTCCCTCTGTTTCTCTGTCGTCCTCCTAGTTTCCTTCTGATGTGCACATATATACCATATATGTGGTATATATTATTTTTAAATATGTTTTTTATTGTAAAAACACCATACAGAGGGGTTACAATTACATGAGCAAGGTAATGAGTACATTTCTTATCAAGCATTGTTGCCTCCTCCTTTGTTTCCTCTTCCCATCCATTCCCTTCTCCTCCACTTTCCCCCCTCCAACCCACCCACCTTATTCCTCCTCAGCACCAAAGTTGTAAAGTTCATTTTTCGACAAAACATCTTGTACATCTCATTAATGCAGTGGGACCACATGTATCCATATTTAAATAATTTGTTTTTTCCCTTCCCCTCCCTAAATTATACCAAAATCAAATAACATGAAAACATGGGTTACACCGTAGGGGAGTGATATACAAAGCAACAAAGAAATCATCTTATAAATATGTTATTTGTAAATTATTTCATTTATTCCTTTGCTGCTTGCTTATGCAAAGAGAATGAGCATACTCTTTGAGATACCAGGACTGGAAGAAAGTTCCAAACAGAAATTAAATGCCAGTTACATGGAAGGGGAAATGACTAACACAGGTAATTTCCCATTAAGTTGTAACTTCAATCGTGTATATGAGTTATAAATGATATAGATCAAAAGAAATACTGAAATCTTACCCTTTGATTTCCCCCGCCCCAAGGATGAGCAACCATAAGAAGACTCATATATGACCAAATTTTTGTGCATTTTTTTCTTTGTGTGTGTTTGTGTGTGTGTGTGTGTGTGTGTGTGTGTGTGTGTGTGTGTATGTGTGTGTGTGTGTGTGTGTGTGTGTGTGTGTGTGTGTGTGTGTGTGTGTGTCTTTGGACTTGAACTCAGGGTCTGGGCCATTGCCCTGAGCTTTTGTACTCAAGGTCAGCACTCTTCCACCTGAGCCACATCTCCATTTCTGTAATTGTTGGTTAGTTGGAGGAAAGAGTCTCTTGCACTTTCCTTTCCTGGGCTGGCTTTGAACTGGGATCAGCAGATCTCAGCCTGCTGTGTAGGTAGCTTTTCAGGCATGAGCGACCCACACTGGATTCTTGTAGATACATTAGCCTTGTAGAACACCGGGATTTGAATTTATACTTCTCAAAACAGGACAAAGTATAGCTTCCCTTGCGACACAACCAGGCATGGTAGGGTTTCATTCTCAGGATTGGAACAGTGTGAAGTTGCTGATCAGTCCTGTTAGCCATTTGCTCTGAACTGCATACCAGGTGATGGTCTGCTCTTCCCAGGTGTCATGCACTTGTAGAGGCTCAGTAGTGGTCATTGTTTTTGGCAAGTTGGATGCAGAGAAGCACCAGAAAATATAAAAAGATAATAAGTTAAAATGTTGCCATCAATTGGAGAAGAGTGATTGATAAATATCTCTCAATTGACCAGGGATAGGAAAAAATTACCTCAGCTCCCCCCAAAATATGTAGCAAAACTATTGTCAACATCATACTAAATGGGGAAAACTGAAATTATGAAAGTATTTCCTCAAAAGTAAGAATACATAAGTATAACCAAACAGATGAAGCATCTCTACAAGGAAAAGTATTATAATAAAAATAAACAAATGAAATGCACAAATGTATACATACATATTTCTTTTTTATTTTACCTAGATAGCCTTCTCTTTCCTATGTGAATCCAAAGTAATGGCACAACCCTGACTCCCCAGAGTATATAGATATGTCATTTACAAGTCAGGAGAGGCATGATAAAGTCTGAGCTGAGGGCCATCTAGAGAAAAGAATGTTAGGATAAAAAGGATCTTCTCAGTCGCTTACAGAAGAAAAAGATACATGTACATCTACAAACAATACCAGTAATGCATTCCATTTAGTTGATGTTTTTCTGATTCTGATCCATAAACTAAGTAGGCTTACACCTTCCAATGCTAGGAATTCAAGCTCATTCTTGAATTCAAGCTCACTGAGAATGGAACCTGAGTCCTGCTTCCTCACCATGGTTGCTGCAGCAGGAAGAAGAGAAGCAAGTCTGCAACTACATGTCCAAACAACATGTCAATTCCTAAGGCTGATCCTGCTCAGGAAGAGCTGGTTTAGTGACTTAGTTTCCCTGCACTGCCATGGAGAACACAGGTATCTTGGGCTGGTAGACAAATTTATGGAATAATTTTAAAATCAAAGTTCTGGAAGCAGGGAAGTCTAGAGTGTCATCTGTTTTAGACTCTCTTCCTGACTGTTCACTTTCTTGTAATGTCCTCACAAGGACTTTGATTCCTGTGACAGAGACAGAGACAGAGCCATCCAGTGCCACATCTCCTGAAGACACTAGCACTACAGGACTCGCTACAGTCTCAGGGACCTCACATCACCTCACTCACTATTACAGACTTCTCCAAGGACACATATCTCAGGGAACATGAATCAATCCTTAAAAGGTGGTCTTTGCTGATAAATAAGGCAGGCAATAGAGGCAAAGCCAAGCTTCCAGTCTCTAAATTCCAAAAACAGAAGACATTCCTCCACAATTCAGCCTGCTGACAGCTCCTTCTGAGTGTCCCTGGTCCTAATCAAATACCCAAGCCTGGAGACTCTTTGTTGATGATAAAACACTAACTCTGTGGTTTCCCTAGATTACTAAACTAGATAGCTCTTTTAATACATTTTATGGGGTTTTGCTTCCATCTAGTGGTATTATTCTAACATTACGTGCTTTAGAACCAGGATTCTTTTTCTTTATTTTTATTAATTAATTTTTAATTTTACTTTATAGCAAAGATGCTGTACAAACAGTTACATTTACATGAGTAAGGTAATGAGTACATTTCTTGTCAAGCATTGTTACTCCCTCCTTTGTTGTTCTCCCACTATCCCTTCCCTCCCCTACCTCCTTCACACCTCCCCCGCTAAAGTTGTAAAGTTCATTTCCAATATAGAGTCTTGTGGGTATCTTCATTGCAATGAGTCATCCTGTGTCCTTGTTTCAGCATTTTGTTATTCCCTTTCCCCTGCCCAAATTATACAAATGTATATACAAGTTTCAGGGTACCAAAATCAGTACAGTGAAAACAGGGGATATACCATAGGTGGGAAGAACATACAAAAGAAACAAAAAAAATCAAACATTACATTAAAAACAACAACAAAGAAAATTCTCTGTATCCATATCTTAGGATTCAGGTTTCCCTCATTTGCAATAATTAGTATACATCTAGGACAATTTTATCTAAAAAGCAGAAAAGTTCAAAAACTATGTACATATGATGATGCTAAGCTAAATGAACCCCAGATTCTTTTTTAAGGTAGAGTTATAAACTCTTAACATTTCTATGGATTAAATTCAGATAAGATGGTAGATTTGTGTGTGTGTGTGTGTGTGTGTGTGTGTGTGTGTGTGTATCTGTCTGTCTGTATCTGAGTGTGTGTGTGTGTGTGTGTGTGTGTGTGTGTGTGTGTCAGTGGTTTGCCAGTGGTAAGTTGAAGAATAAAAGCTAGTAGGTGAAGATAGAGAAACAAGAAGCAAAAGGCAAAAGCTGCACAGAGATCCCCAAATCTCTCCATGCCAAACCCTGGCATTTTACCAAATATGAATCACTGAATGCATGTGGAGGGCTGAGTAGTGAAGAAAAATTTATCACTATTTGTTGCATGACATGCTACAGGTGTGGAGAACCAATGGCTTACCTTGTGCTTATGTGGCTTGAGTACTGATGGCTTGCAAGGTAGCTAATGTTGGCTTTCTGGACTCTATCTGGTGGGAAAGTATTATAATTAATAGAAAAAGTAGCCTGTTGCTCTCCCTGTAGATTTGTCACTGTTCTTAGTCACAGTTGTCAAGTGCGCTCAGCACAAGATGAGGATTTGTTCACAAACTATTGAGAAGTCTTAAGGCAGAAGTTCTGGAAACCTTTCCAACAGTGGAGTTGAAGATGGAGCCAGTAGGATGAACCCTGGCTACTGGGATTCTCTATTCAGTTATCTCTTGCAGAGAAGTGCTGTCCCTTTCCCCTTGCTCTGAGACTATAGCACCCAGTAATGAGTGCTCAGAATCCACCTCCTGGCCTGCAGCTCTCTTGTGCTATTTACATCCACATCTCACACTCCTGAGGATAAATCCAGTCTGTGAGTTCATGGACTGATTCATGTTTAATGACTTTGCTTCACTAATACATACATTCCCACATTTAAACTCTGACTTAAAAAAAGTACCTCAACATATTATTACCACTACAAATAATAGCCATTTCTCTCAATTCAGTGCTGGGAACCCCAAATGCTTCTGGTGCCTAATTCATCTTCCATCATTGGTTAGAAAGTAAGCTAGGGCCTAAGTTATGAAGATGTGTTACTTAGCTTTCCCTTGTTGTGGCTAAGACCTCAGTAAAAGCAATATAAAAGACAGAGTACTTGATTGCAACTCTTAGATCATAAGGTCTGGTCTACCATGTGGGAAGAGTATGGTGAAGCTCACAACATGGCACCCAAGAAACAGAGGAAATGTTTACTTGATGGCTACATCTTTCTTCTCCTCTTATTTGATGAGATCTCAGTCCTTTGGAAGGGGCTGTGTATAATAGGGTGGGTCTTCTCTCTTAGTCAATTCTCACTAGAGAATCTCTCACAGCCAGGTCCAGAAGTATATTTTTTCATCTCCAAGCAATCCAACCAAGAGAACCATCATAAAAGATCATCATATTTTTTTTCTGTTTCCTTAAAATTTCAAAGAAAATAATGAGTATAGAAAGAAGATTATTGAGCCATATATACATGGTTTCCTCAAAGTCTACATGCTGTGTGTTCTTACATGTCTTTCTTTTTTTTATTGTAAAAATATTGTACAGAGAGTACATTTATATGATTGTACATTTATATGCTAATGAGTACATTTATATGATACATTTATATGATATAATGAGTACATTATATGATAATGAGTACATTTCTTATCAAGCATTGTAGCCTCCTCGTTTGTTTCCCCTTCCCATCCTTTCTCATCCTCCCTCCGCCCCCCACCAAATCCTTCCGCCCTTCCCCCGCACCAAAGTTGTAAAGTTTGTTTTTGACATATCGATCTGTACATCTCATTGTTGCAATAGGTCCACCAGAATCCCTATTTAAACGATTTGTTTTTCCCCTTCCCCTCCACAAATTATACCGACATCAAATACAATGAAAGCAGGGGTTATAATGTGGGGGAGGTACATACAAAGCAACATAGAAATAATCTTATAAATGTGTTAGAAAAAATCACATGAAAGAAAAAAACATTTAAATCCATATCTTAGGTTCCATTTCCCTAACTTACATGTCTTTCTTTAAGACAGTCTCTGCAAAGGATAAACTATGTTTCATTGGATCCCTGATAATTTCTCTGTGTGTGTATAGTAGCTGCATGTAGCTGTTTATGCAGCTACATTTGGACATTTATATGTATATATGTACACATCTATATGTACATATAGATGTATATATGCACACACTAAATATATAAATCTAGGCACATGTTTTATAGATGACCCATATAAACACATAGCAATATATGTATATGTATGCCTATTTGTTAACTGTTAATTACTCATATTTGTTAAATCTGTACTACCTATTAAAATATCATTTTTATTTCTCTGCATGTACATTGCTATATATTGTTGTATATTACATCATACATTACTATAATATGGATAAAGTGAATGCTAACTGTTCCTTACATGTTTCCATTCGTGAATTACAATATATTCTACATATTCTCATATTTTGCAGACTTTTTTATTTTTCCTTTTCCCCATTGTTTTTTAAATATCCATAGTTATGCAATTGGCTTTTAACAAAAACAGTATGCAATGAAGCACTGGTAAACAACTGCTCACAGTTATACATATCAGCTATTCATACTTTTAATTGGTGATGATCCTGCTGGAGCTCCTTAAACTGTTTTGCTGCAGTTCACTCAGCTGGCCTCCAATTGGATTATGTTTGATCTTCCTCAGTGACTAAACAGGCAGAGAATTATAGAGATCATGACCAACATCTAGAGGTCAAGGTCCAAAGAGAAATTCCAGTCACAAAATATCCAACAGAGAAACACATTTTTAAAGAGTTTGTATTCTAAACATTCAACACTGCTTTGAGCTGGATAAGCAAGTCCTCTAAAATGAGAACTACTCCTAAACTTTTTCATTTTAGTTTTGTTTAGGAGATACAGACAAGGCCATGTTCCACCTATATGTACTGCCTTGGTATCCATGATTATAGGAGATTACCCCGATGCCTAGATTTCTTTGGAGATAGCTTCTTGATAACATTTGGCCAGTAAAACCTCAACTTGAATCCACTTCTTTACTTCTCTCACTTTTGGGGATTATAGGCAATATTTTGAGTAATACTTAATCTTGATATATCCTCAAATTTTTAAATATCATTATTGTTCTCAGGTCTGAGATCTTATAATTGATAAATATTTGTGTGTGTCTAAATAATTTTGCCTATTGAAGATCTCCTTAGCAAAAATAGACTGGTCCTACAGCCTAGTTTCTAAAACCTTGTATGGATCCTTCTTACCTGCTTAAAGTAAAGATTGCTATGCAGTAGGTATGGGTGTGTTCATAAATTTTGTGTGTGTTGTTGGGGTGAGCCAAAACTAACTCCATTTTTAATAGACCAAGAGTTCCCCCACACACACCTGAGAATCAAAATACTGGTGATAACCAATAAAATCCAAGATGCCTGTAGCATGGAAAGAAGGACTCCACTGATAATATCTGGAACTGATTCTCAAAATAGTTGACCAATAAAAGCACAGAGTTGAGCTAGATGAAGAGGCACACCATAGTTACCAAGTTATCTCTTAGGGATGCTAGTTACAAATGTTAGCATATCTATTTGCCAGGATCTTCATATTAAGGTGCAGGATATAGAATTGACAAGCAAAAAAAAAATTTCTCTTACAGGTAGTAAGTTCCTTATTGGTCTTTTAACCTAATGGTAGAAATGATTACACTTGAAAGTATGAATTCAATGTAACAGATTTTAAATTCACTAAATATCCTGTCATTCTTCCACAATGTATTTGTACAGCAAATTAATCAAAGGATTTCTTTTTTTTTAATTTAATTTTATTTTATTTGTGAACGTACTGTACAGAGGGGTTACAATTACATGGGCAGGATAATGCGTACATTTCTTACCAAGCATTGCAGCCTGCTCCTTTGTTTACCCTTCACATCCTTTCCCAGCCTCCCCCCTCCCCCCCAATCACATCCTTCTCCTCCCCCCCTTCCCCCCTCCCCCCCCCCCCACCTACTTTATAAAGCTCGTTTTGGACATGACAACTTGTACTTCTCATTGTTGCAACAGGTCCACCTGTATCCTTAAACAACTTGTTTTTCCCCATCTCCTCCGCAAGTTATACCAACATCAAATATAGTGAAAGCAGGGGTTACACTGTGGGGGAGGGACATACAAAGCAACAAAGAAATAATCTTATAAATGCGTTAGAAACACATGCATGAAACAAAAAAAAACATTAAAATACATATCTAAGGGTTCATTTTCCTAACATCACATTATCTGACCTTTTCCGCTTGACTCATACATATACTAGATATTGCAAATAAGGGAAACCATAGGACCTATGTTTCTTTGGGCCTGGCTTACTTCACTTAATATAATTTTTTCCAAGTTTTTCCATTTCCTAACAAATGGGGCAATGTCATTCTTTCTGATGGAGGCATAGAATTCCATTGTGTATATATACCACATTTTCTTGATCCATTCATCTACTGAGGGGCATCTGGGTTGGTTCCATATCTTAGCTATGGTAAATAATGCTGCAATAAACATAGTCATGCTGGTAGCTTTAGTGTGGTCTTGTTTGTAAACATTTGGGTAAATGCCCAAAAGTGGGATTGCTGGGTCATAGGGGAGTTCTATGTGAAGTCTTTTGAGGAATCTCCATATAATCAAAGGATTTCTTAAAGTTTCCTCTGGAGAATAATAGAAGGGTGATAGGATCAAAATATATTGTATTTATAAATTGACATACTTAGTTGAGACCACTTTGTGTAACTACTTGAAATGATATAGATCTATCTATATATAGATATATAATTTTGATTATCTTAAATTAACATAAAATCTCCAAATGTCTCCAGTCTCAATTTAATTTAACCAATCTCTGTTTATTTGTCTCAGAGATTTTAGTCTCTACTTCCCCTGAAGGAAGGAAGAGCACATGCAGGGTGTTTGTACTGCTGCCCCAATGGATGAACCTGGCCAATGGAAGAGGTGACTTGTGGGAAGTGATTGTATTATGGGATTGGAGGTTATACCACTGCTCACCAGAGGGTTAAAGATACTCTCATGCAGTGAGGCAGTTCTCATAATAGTCACCTGCTATCAAATGAAGACAACCATAGGCTTGGCCAGCTCAAATTACAACTGGTTCTCTTTATTAACACAACATATTGTACCACATGCAAGACAGGCCTCACCAGAGTACAGACAGATGAATATTCAGCATTGGGGACTTTCTGCATCTAAAACTGTGAGTTAAACCAACTCGTCTTTATTCAGAGTTTACATCAGTTGCTTTGTTATAGAAAAAGACTATCATGTTTGTGTGTGTGTGCACACAGGTGTGTGTGAGAGAGACAAATGTAGTTCAAATAGAAGTGATCTTAATAGGGTAATTGAGGAGTAAAAAACATCTCTCTACGGTGATACTCTTCTTCTTATAAATATAACTTCCCAAACATTACAGAGATTACTTGTTAACTTGCTGAAAGTCAGATTCACACTCAGTAGATGTGAAATGGTTTTGTAATATTGTATTCATAACATGCTCTCAGGGATGCTTTTGATGATCCTGAATTCTGGACACATTCTGAGTAGGAAAGAAAATAATACTACATACATGTTTAATTGTGTTTGTTTCCTTTTTGTCAAAAAATGTTTCTATTTGAGAATGGTCCTTCACATATTTCATGATAATATCTCATTTTCCATGAACTGAGACTTCCTGAGACTCTTGCTATAGTTACAAGTTGCTAATAGAAAGAGGCATGTGTGTATCTGGTATGGGGTAATGCCCTCCTGGATATATTCAGAGAGTTGGGCGGTGACTTCACTGGTCATCAGCTGTGGGCTCCCATCACCACAGTCTCTTCAGGAAATACACTTCCCAGCACTCCTATCCCTCTCTGCTTTCCTGTTTAGATTCTGAATGAAATGAGACCTCTTATAATCACATATAAGATTGGAAGGTGGAAGGGACTCAATCCTATCGATCCACAATATGCAAGGAACTTGGACAGAGGTGAGAGTGTGGACAAGTGAGAACTCCATACACATCAATTGTCTTAAATTCTATTTTTAATATCAATCAGTAGCTGTACAAAATGATGTCCATTAAACATGCAAGGTTATAAACACAATTCATCTTTACTTATCATTCTGAACCATCATTCTGAACCATCCCTCCCAATCCAGCTCTGTTCTTCCATATAAATTTCCATGTGTAAGAATACATGTTAATTACTAAATGTGAATTTATGACCCTAATTATGTCTCTATGATATATGGAAGTCACTTCTGATTACTCTGATAAATATATATATAATATGTGTGTAACTGTACCTAGTGCATGACTCCACAAGTGTCTTAATTCTTTTTTTTTCTTTTTTTTTTGTCAGTCGTGGACCTTGAACTCTGGGTCTTAGCGCTGTCCCTCAGCTCTTCAGCTCAAGGCTAGCGCCCTACCACTTGAGCTACAGCGCCACCTTCCCTCAAGTGTCTTAAATGTATTTGATTTATTCACATATATTTATTTCCATTCTACAGTTTGGATTTATTTGAACTAGGCCAGAAGCGAAGGGTGCTTTGAATATCTGCTCTAAGATCAAGCTCCAGAAAAAAAATGTTCAAACCTTCCAAAACATGTTCAAACCTTCCAAAACATGTTCAAACCTTCCAAAACATGATACAAAGTTTTAGTTAATTTTTTCTTGATATTTCCTGAAGTTATTTAAAAACTTATTTTTCCACTCTACTTTCTATGGTTTAGACAACGGTAGTGTAAAACAATAACATGTTACTCGGTATCAAAATAAAATAATTTTCTGAGAACTAGATTAAAATGATGGATATTTAAACCTGAAAGTTGAAATGAGTATTTAAAAATACATTTGCTGAAAAAAAATTCCCTGACAAGAAATTGATAAATGTTTAAATTACTAAACTCAAGTGTTTATTTCAGTATTTAGCATCCCCAAACATCATATTGTACTTCAAATAAAATTATTCCATGGCAATCTAAAATTGATTTCAAATAAATTTTAACAATGATTTTTGTTCAAAAAATTGTTTTTAAAATGTTTTTTACAAGGTATTTTTTTCTTGCCTTTAAAAACCTGCCCTGACATATCTAGAATGGTTTCGTTATTGACTGACTGCAGAATTTTGGGACAGACTCGACCATACATGAGTACAGAGTAGTGTTCTTTGTAAGCCACAGAAGAGGCAGTGTCAGGTCTGTGCTGTTTGGGATGAGCAGGAGGACAGACAGTTAAGGTATGCAATTGACTCCAGAACCTATCTCCCAATGCTTTCCAGTGACCTTAAATAGGGGGCTGCATCTGAGATGTTCTGTCAGCAGTTGAAGCACCAGGGTAAGCATCTGGGTCTGCCCAGCCTCTCACCCTGTGACACCAGTAATTACCCTGCTGACAGTCGTAAGTGGAAAAATCTTCAGGCTGCAGGCTGCTAATGCTGAGTGAACTCTGTGCCAGATCCACTTCCATTGAACCTCCATGGGATTCCAGATTGCCAAGTAGGTGCAAAATAGATCAGGAGCTTTGGAGCTTTCCTTGCTCTCTGCTGGTAAGAATGTAAATAATTGCTAATGATCTGACTGGCTTTGCAAGTGATGTGGACTCTCTCTCCCAGAGATGCAGGCAGGGATGGAGACTGGGTCAACTGGACATCACAATGGGCACCTGACACTGGAAACATTAAAACAATTAGTCACTTAATTAATGATATTATCCAAGTACTTCCACCAAGCCTCAAGCTGCTCTGTTAACATGAGATGAGTAATCCTCCGCATTGTTCTTCCTTACCTAGGAGCCAGAGCAGCAGGAGCCCCAGGAGCTGAGCAGGGGCCTTCATGTCCAAGCTGTTTGCTGAGTGGAACCTTCTCCTGCATAGGGTATGAGCAGCCTCTGAAGAAGTTCTGAGGACAGTGCACTGTGCTCAAGGCACATGAAAATCAGCAGGGTTGGGGGCTGGGAAGATGGCTCAGTGGTAGAGCGCTTGCCTTGCATGCCTGAGGCCCTGGGTTGGATTCCTCAGCCCCACATAAGCAAAAAGAAAAAAGCCGGAAGTGGCGCTGTGGCTCAAGTGGTAGAGCGCTAGCCTTGAGCCGAAGAGCTGAGGGACAGCGCCCAGGCCCAGAGTTCAGGCCCCACGACCGGACCCCCCCCCCCCCAAAAAAAAAGAAAATCAGCAGGGTTGGAAAGATTTAAAAGACATGGCTAAATGTGTAGCTTGGTGATCTTCATGAATTTCTGAGCTAGCAGTCTCTAAATCTCTCAGGTAACATTCCTGTCTCCTATCAATAACCCCAAAAGACCCCCTTAAAGATAAGATGTTCCCTAAACCAAGAATTCACATCTACTTCAGTCTCTTCTGCTTCATAAACCTTCATGTTCTTATGCTATCGTCTCTTCCAGTTCAGAATAACATTTTTTAGTAACTGGGTTAGAACTTGTGGTCCCAGCAGGTTAAGATCTGATGAAAGGTAACACAGTAAAGGGTGAGCAAGGCAATGAAGCCACAAGGAATGGAGAAGACATCCTTAGCATGGGAAGCAAGGAAAAACTACCATAGACAGTGAAGGCAGAGCCCAGTGAGGAAGGTTCCCACATCAGGACCAGCATATGGAGACACTGTCCACCCTAGTGCCGGATGTCACTCTGGAGAGCCACTAGCAGGACATTTTCATAACAGTGAATCAACCTCTCATCATTGTGAGTCCAAGCAGCTGCTGCAGGCACACAAAAATAACACTGCTCCTCAAAGTCAGAAGCTCACACACAGGGAAAGTCCCTGCCAAAGTCAGAGTTCTCTTCATCATCCTTCACTAAATGAACTGCATGTGGATCTGGATTTGAGTTATTCACCAATTTCGACCCTTGTTATGATGTATCTGTGGCCTGAAATATCACACTTCTGAAGCCAAAGCAAGCTATAATGAAACTGTAAAACTCATGCCTTTCTATTTACCTGCATTTAATGAGAAGAACTTTGAACGTGGACCTGTCTATTGATACACATCCACTCCTGGTACACACAACATCCCCCACACCTGGGTTTGAGACCAAGACATTTTAGGAATGGCTATGTCTCAGGAAGAAAGAAGAGTGGATATGAGAGTGGAGATCAACCACTTCACAATTTGTGTAATAAGACTGTTATGCCCTGAGTCTCAGGTAGGAATCATAAACTTAAAGATCTCTTGTGTATACCATACTACAGCTACCTGCACATGTTTTTAATGCAGCATTATTTACCATACCTAAGATACAGAACCAACCCAGATGCCTCTCAGTGGATGAATGGATCAAGAAAATGTGGTATATATACAAAATGGAATTCTATGCTTCCATCAGAAAAATTATATTGCCCCATTTGTTAGGAAATGGAAAGACTTAGAAAAAAATATATTAAGTGAAGTAAGCCAGGGCCAAATTAACACAGGTCCCATGGGTTCCCTTATTTGCAATAACATTGCCTATGTGTAATCCTAATCACTCAGGGAAACACAGGAAGGACTATGGAGAGTTTCAGGTCAATCAGGACACACATGGATAAGCCCTGTCTCACCTGACATAGCCTTGCTTCATGGAGTGGTGTTGGCAGGAACAGAGAGGGAGCAGCGGCAGAAGTAGCATTTGTTCAATGTTATTGTCTGACCCTGGCACTAAATCTAACTCTCTGTGTGGTTTGCGGTTATTTAGATATTCAAATGCTTCCCTAGTAAAGCTCATTAGATACTCAGTGGATAATTTTATAAATGTTTTCTGTCTGTTTGGGGCTCAGTAAGTGGAGAACTACTCCTAGCAGAGCTGTGGCTGTCAGGCTATTTCATGTTTTACCACCAGGGGAAGTTGAGATATTTTAGATCTATCAATGACAGAGGGATTAGGAGAACTTATAGGTAATAGAGAAACTGGTAAGGATGGTCCTTTCCTAAGATGATGGTTGTTCTGAGGGAAATAGCAGAGGTCTACTTTGGATGTCTGAGTGGTCTGTGCATTTTCTGAAAGAAAATCCAATACATACTCAAGTCTCAGGGGAAGCCTTTGCTCATTGTGGGGCTTGTTTGCCAGTTAATGGTAGATTTTTGGAAGGGAAGAACATAATCTTCTAACCTCTAAGAGTCAGGTGAGAAAAGGCCTCCATTAGAGGAGGATCGGAGGAAACAGACATGGAACATAGTATTATGCAGTGTCACACTTCAATTTGTAGCTTTGCTAAATAAAAATGAGCCTGTGCCAAGGAGATCCCTGTTTTCACTGTATTTGATGTTGGTATGATTTGTGGAGGGGAAGGAAAAAACAAATCGTTTAAATAGGGATATGGGTGGACCAATTGCAACAATGAGATTTACAAGACGTTAGGTGGAAAATAAACTTTAAAATAATTATGGGGGTGGGGTGATGGGAGGGCAGGAATGGTAAGGGGAAACAAAGGAGGAGGCAACAGTGCTTGATAAGAAATGTACTCATGGCAGAGTTCCGGGAAGATGGCGGAGGAGAAGCTGGAATCTGAACAAGCTCTTGCATAGAAAACAGTTTCAGAGTTCCAGTGAACAGTCCCAAGCCAGAGAATCACACCAAGTGTGCCATCACAGGACAGAGAGTTAGTCAAGAGAGGGGAAGCCAAGCAGACACATCTGAGCGCCTGTCAGCAGCTGCTGCTGTGGCGACAGGGTCGCGGCAGCGACCACCGCCGCGGGGGCACACCTGAGACACAGTCCGGGACGAAGGAGCCAGATGCAGCAGACGAGCGGATTCTACTCAACACCAGCAAGAACCGACAAGGAGCAGACAACTTCATCCTGCACTTTGCAGACCAGAGATGACCCGGGATCCAAGACTCGGCGTGAGTAGAAGCCCGACGTCCTCACTCCTTCTCAGGGAGCAGAGGAGGGAAGGCCACCCCTCCCCCTCCCCAGCACCGGTGATCTCCATCTTGGATACCGACAAAGCTCGGAGGAGCGGCTAGCTCCAGCTCAGGCCTTGGAATAAAACTAGTCATTTAGCAGGTCACAAGAACTTAACGGCGAAGTGACCTCACAGACTCAGTTCCATCCAGGGAAAAGTCACCCAGCTCAGGCGCCAGCCATTGGAGTGGCTCTCCTCACCCGGTAACCAGAGCCAGAGGCTGCCCCTCCCTCTAGCAGCCACCACAATCAATTGAAAAACAGAAACCCTGAGAATGGCTCCAGGCTGGGTGCTGTGAGTTTTTTTCACAAAATAGCCCCAGGGAAAAGCTACTGTTCTTTGAAAGGCCTCAACTCTACCCAGAACCTAGCCTCATCACTGCATCCCCCTCTTTTGTGATTCTCAAAGCAGATCACCCTCCCAGTAAACTAACCTGGGAGGGGGATCTCAAAATCTTGGGTAAAGCAGAGCATTTTTCTGCCTGTTCCAACAAACTGACTTAAGAAACCAATCAAGCCACAGGACCTCAAGCTGACCAGAGACTCCAACCAGACTCTGGTTACAGACAAAAGGGAGATACAGGACTCTTCCCACCCCTCCCAAAAAAAAAAAAAATCAAAGAACTTTTTTTTTTCTTCTTCTTCTTTTCTTTTTTCTTTTTTTTGCTTTGTTTTTTTTTCGGTTTTTGTTACCTTATATATATAAAAAAAAATTTTTGCTTTTCTAAAACTTTTATTAATCTTTAATTTTTGCCTCTTCTGAAAAAATAATTGTTTTCCATTAACTTTTTTTTTTCTTTCTCCTCTTATAATTTTTATTTTAGGAATACGTGAATGTGTGCTTTCCTTTCTTTTCTTGTCTTCTTTCTCTTTTTCTTTCATTCTTAATTATCTTTTTGTTTTTTGTCTAGCTCTACTGAACTTCTGATCTTTTCTTCTCACTTTCCTATCCTTTCCATCTTTTCCTCTTTGTTCTTCTTTATGTGACTTAACTCTTGTCCTGCACATCCTCAGATAAACCCATAGTTAACCAGTAGACCCTATCCCCCATTGTGTACACACTTAATCCACAAACTTATTACTCAATTCAAAACCTCTGAGACTTAAATTCATTAATAGCAGTACTACCTCTTTATACCTATATAATATTTTAAGCATTTTTTAAAAGTTTTTCACATCTCCTCTATGTCACTCCCTTTCTCTCAACATATTCATATTCCTCTATAAATAGATGGTCTTTTAATCTCTAAAATAACATTAATTTTTACGTTTCTATTTTTTTTTCTGGTCTCTTTTCATTCCCCTTTCCCTTTCTTCTTTTTCTCTCTCTCTCTACTTGCATCCTACCCAACCTATTTCCTGCATTGTGATTAGGACATAGTTAACTCTCCCTGTGCCTCCCCACACCAATCTATTCCTATTTTTTACCCACATCTCTCCCTAACCCTAATAATTTCTGGTTTTCCAAATTCTTCTCTGCGGTTCGAAGCCCTTTAACATAGAGTTGTTTGATGTCGAATAGATGTATCTGTTGAACTAGATTGTATCTGTAGACTATTGACTGTACAAATGCAAACTTTGGTTGATGGTTGCCTTAAGATAGTGTTCTAGCACAAAACTGGTGCTATCTTCATCTCAAATGGGCAGAGTAAGCCGGAAAAACACAAGAAAAATGGCAAATTCGGGTATCTTAATTCCCAATCTTGATAATCAGGGGTTAGAACAGATAATGAATAATCCAGAGGAGAGTTCCCAAATAGCTCTACAAACACTGCTGGCAAACATGATAAATGAGAAGTCTGACAACGTACAAAGGACTCTGTATGAGCGTGATAGGGAGAGAGAGGAGGCATCCCAGAAGTTTATACAGGAATATCATAAGCGTGAGGAAGCTACTCAAAAACTGATACAGGATTTGCGTGAACAACTTGAGAATACTCAAAGAGAAAGGGAGAAATGGCGTGAGCAGGCTGAGAACACTCAAAGAGATCTGCAGGAATCCCACGAACGGGAGGAAGCTAATCAAAGAGTAATACAGGAATTGAGAGACCAGGTAGAGAACACACAAAGATCACTAAAGGCATTCATGGAATCCATTAACAAAGAGCTGAAGGAAGTCAGGGAGACCACAAAGGGAATGCTGAATGGAACCCAACAGAAGGAATGGGAGCCCAAAGAAACCATAACCAATCAACTAAGCGATTTGAGGACAAACACTGAACACCAAATTAAGGAAGTAAAGAAATTCATACAAGACCTAAAACAGAGCTTCAACAAAGAACTTGAAGCCATCAAAGCTGACCAACTAGAAGGAAAAGAGAAAAAAAACAAAGTAGAGAGTCTTGACAGCAGGTTAGACCATGCAGAAGATCGAATCTCAGGGATTGAAGACAGCCTAGATATTATAGAGAAAGAACATACAACCATCCAAGACAAGTCCAAGAAATATGATAGATCTATCCAACACCTGGAAGACACCATCAGAAGGCCTAATCTAAGGATAATGGGTGTAGAGGAGCACCTAGAAACAGAAGTTGATGGTCTAGGAAATTTGTTTAACAGGATCCTAGCAGAGAACTTCCCAAACATGCAAAAAGATAGGCCTGTCCAGATACAAGAAGCCTTTAGAACCCCAAATAGACCAGACCAGAATAGGACATCCCACCGCCACATTATAATCCACACAGGATCAACTCAGAACAAGGAAAAGATCCTTAAAGCTGTCAAAGAGAAAAGGGTAATCACTTATAAAGGGAAACCAATTAGAATCACCTCAGATTTCTCAGCAGAGACAATATCCTTCAGGAGGATATTACAACTCTAAATATCTATTCGCCAAACAATGGAGCACCCAAATTTATCAAAGAAACACTACTTTCCCTCAAATCCTATATAGATCCAAAGACATTAATTGTTGGGGATTTTAACACACCACTCTCCCCACTAGATAGATCAACTCGGCAAAAACTCAACAGAGAAACCGCAGATCTAAACAGCTGCATAGATCAACTAGACTTAACAGACATCTACCGAACATTTCACCCAGCAGCATCAGAATACACGTTTTTCTCAGCAGCACATGGAACGTTTTCTAAAATAGACCACATTTTAGGCCACAAAGCAAACTTGTCTAAATTCAGAAACATTGAAGTGATACCTTGCATTCTTTCTGACCACAAGGGAATAAAATTAGAACTCAACACCAAAAGCCACCAAAGAAAGTCCGGTATCACATGGAGGATGAACAACACACTGCTGAATCATGAGTGGGTCATGGAAGAGATTAGAAAGGAAATTCAAATGTTCATGCTATTCAACAAAAATGAACACACAAAATACCAGCTCCTCTGGGACACAGCAAAGGCAGTACTCAGAGGCAAGTTTATAGCTCTGAGCTCCTACATCAACAAATTGGAGAGATCTGAAACTAACAATTTAATGAGACATCTAAACCTCCTTGAAAAAGAGCAGCAAGATAAACCCCAATCCAGTAGACGGAAAGAAATAATCAAAATTAAATCAGAATTAAATGAATTAGAATCCAAAAAACTATAGAAAGAATCAACAAAACAAAGAGTTGGTTCTTCGAAAAACTTAACAAAATTGACAGACCCTTAGCAAATCTTATCAGAAAAAGAAGAGAACACACCCAAATTAATAAACTCAGAGATGAGAATGGAAACATCACCACGGAAACAACGAAGATTCAGAACATTATAAGGGAATGCTTCTCAAAACTTTATGCTAATAAGTTTGAGAACTTGACAGAAATGGACCTCTTCCTAGCAAATACTGACATGCCAAAACTAAACCAAGATGAGTTAAACTATCTTAACAGGCCCATATCAAGCATTGAAATAGAAACAGCAATGAGACCTCCCAGCTAAGAAAAGTCCAGGACCAGATGGTTTTACAGCGGAATTTTACAAGGCCTTCAAAGCAGAGCTCACACCACTTCTCCTCCAACTCTTCAATGAAATTGAAAGAGAAAGCTCACTACCGAACACATTCTATGAATCCATCATAACCCTCATCCCAAAACCAGGCAGGGACTCATCAAAGAAAGAGAACTATAGACCCATTTCTTTCATGGACATTGATGCAAAACTTCTCAACAAAATTTTGGCCAATCGACTTCAACAATTCATCCAAAAAATCATACACCAGGATCAAACAGGATTCATTTCAGGGATGCAAAGCTGGTTCAATATACGCAAATCAATTAATATTATTCATCACATCAACAGGAGCAAGAATAAGAACCACATGGTTATCTCAATAGATGCAGAAAAAGCATTCGACAAGATCCAACACCCCTTTATGATGAAGGTTTTGGAAAAATTAGGAATCCATGGAACATTCCTCAATACAATAAAGGCTGTATATGACAAACCTACAGCCAGCATTATACTCAATGGTGAAAAACTAAAGCCATTTCCTCTTAACTCAGGAACAAGACAAGGATGCCCACTCTCTCCACTTCTCTTCAATCTAGTATTAGAATGCCTAGCTACAGCAATAAGACAAGATGCAGACATAAAGGGGATCCAAATAGGGAAAGAAGAAATAAAACTCTCCCTCTTTGCAGATGACATGATCTTGTATTTAAAGAATCCCATAGACTCCACTCCCAAATTACTCAAGCTGATTCAAAACTTTGGCAAAGTAGCAGGTTACAAAATTAACCCCCAAAAATCTATGGCTTTTCTGTATGCCAACAATGAGAAAAGTGTGGCTGAAATTAGGAAAGCAACTCCATTTGTAATAGCCCCACAAAAAATAAACTACCTAGGAATTAACTTAACCAAACAAGTGAAGGACCTCTATGATGAAAACTTTAAAATCTTGAAAAAGGAAATCAACACAGAACTTAAAAAATGGCAAAACCTCCCATGCTCCTGGATTGGAAAGATTAACATCGTGAAAATGGCAATACTTCCCAAGGCTATCTACAAATTCAACGCAATACCTATCCAAATTCCACCCTCATTCTTCAAGGAAATAGAAGAGGCAATCCAAAAATTCATATGGAACAATAAAAGACCCCGAATAGCAAAAACACTCCTGAATGGAAAGAACACTGCTGGAGGAATATCAATACTAAATTTCAAACTCTACTATAAAGCCATAGTAATCAAAACAGCTTGGTATTGGCATAAGAACAGACCTCAGGACCAATGGAATAGAATTGAAAACCCAGAAATGAACCTACAGACCTATAGCCATCTAATCTTCGATAAGGGAGCTAAAACAATAGAATGGAAGAAAGACAACCTCCTCAGTAAATGGTGCTGGCAAAATTGGTTAACTACATGTAGAAAACTTAAGCTAGATCCTTATATATCACCCTGCACCAGAATCAACTCCAAATGGATCAAAGACCTTGAACTCAAAGCAGACACTCTGAAAACATTACAGGATGGAATAGGAGAAACCCTAGGTCTCCTTGGCTCAGGCCGAAATTTTCTGAATAGAGACCCGGAAACACAACAAATCAAAGAAAGGTTGGACAAATGGGATTGCATAAAGTTGCAGAGCGTCTGCAGGGCAAATGACATAGCTAGCAAGATCAATAGAAAGCCCACGGATTGGGAGAAGATCTTTACTAGCCATACAACGGACAAGGGCCTCATATCTAAAATATACTTGGAACTCAAAAAATTAAACCCCCCAACAACAAATCCTCAAAGAAACAACTGCCCAATAAATAAGTGGGCTAAAGACTTAAAGAGAAACTTCTCTGAAGAAGAAAGAAGGATGGCCAATAGACACATGAAGAAATGTTCAACATCCCTAGCCATAAAAGAAATGCAAATCAAAACAACATTGAGATATCACCTCACTCCAGTTAGAACGGCAAAAATCAAGAACTCTAACAACAACAGATGCTGGAGGGGATGTGGACAGAAAGGAACCTTACTTCATTGTTGGTGGGAATGTAAACTTGTTCAACCACTTTGGAAAGCAGTATGGAGGTTCCTCAAAAGACTTCACATAGAACTCCCCTATGACCCAGCAATCCCACTTTTGGGCATTTACCCTAATGTTTACAAACAAGACCACACTAAAGCTACCAGCACAACTATGTTTATTGCAGCATTATTTACCATAGCTAAGATATGGAACCAACCCAGATGCCCCTCAGTAGATGAATGGATCAAGAAAATGTGGTATATATACACAATGGAATTCTATGCCTCCATCAGAAAGAATGACATTGCCCCATTTGTTAGGAAATGGAAAAACTTGGAAAAAATTATATTAAGTGAAGTAAGCCAGGCCCAAAGAAATGTAGGTCCCATGATTTCCCTTATTTGTAATATCTAGTATATGTATGAGTCAAGCGGAAAAGGTCAGATAATGTGATGTCAGGAAAATGAACCCTTAGATGTGTATTTTAATGTTTTTTTCTTTCATGCATGTGTTTCTAACACATTTATAAGATTATCTCTTTGTTGCTTTGTATGTCCCTCCCCCACAGTATAACCCCTGCTTTCACTATATTTGATGTCAGTATAACTTGTGGAGGAGATGGGGAAAAAACAGTTGTTTAAGGATACAGGTGGACCTGTTGCAACAGTGAGAAGTACAAGTTGTCATGTCCAAAACGAGCTTTACAACGTTGGTGCCGGGGGGGGGGGGGGGGGGGGGGAAGGAGGGGAAGGGGGGGAAGGGGAAGGATTGGGATTAGGGGGGAAGGGGGAGGCTGGGAAGGGATGTGAAGGTTAAACAATGGAGGAGCCTGCAATGCTTGGTAAGAAATGTACGCATTATCCTGCCCATGTAACTGTAACTCCTCTGTACAGTATGTTCACAAATAAAATTAAATTAAATTTAAAAAAAAAAGAAGTGAAGGACCTCTATGTTGAAAACTTTAAAATCTTGAAAAAGGAAATCAACACAGAACTTAAAAAATGGCAAAACCTCCCATGCTCCTGGATTGGAAAGATTAACATCATGAAAATGGCAATACTTCCCAAGGCTATCTACAAATTCAACGCAATACCTATCCAAATTCCACCCTCATTCTTCAAGGAAATAGAAGAGGCAATCCAAAAATTCATATGGAACAATAAAAGACCCCGAATAGCAAAAACACTCCTGAATGGAAAGAACACTGCTGGAGGAATATCAATACTAAATTTCAAACTCTACTATAAAGCCATAGTAATCAAAACAGCTTCGTATTGGCATAAGAATAGACCTCAGGACCAATGGAATAGAATTGAAAACCCAGAAATGAACCTACAGACCTATAGCCATCTAATCTTCGATAAGGGAGCTAAAACAATAGAATGGAAGACAGACAGCCTCTTCAGAAAATGGTGCTGGCAAAACTGGTTAACTACATGTAGAAAACTAAAGCTAGATCCTTATATATCACCCTGCACCAGAATCAACTCCAAATGGATCAAAGACCTTGAACTCAAAGCAGACACTCTGAAAACATTACAGGATGGAATAGGAGAAACCCTGGGTCTCCTTGGCTCAGGCCGAAATTTTCTGAATAGAGACCCGGAAACACAACAAATCAAAGAAAGGTTGGACAAATGGGATTCCATATGGTTGCAGAGCTTCTGCAGGGCAAATGACATAGCTAGCAAGATCAATAGAAAGCCCACGGATTGGGAGAAGATCTTTACTACCCATACAACGGACAAGGGTCTCATCTCTAAAATATACTTGGAACTCAAAAAATTAAACCACCCAACAACAAATCCTCAAAGAAACAACTGCCCAATAAGTAAGTGGACGAAAGACTTAAAGAGAAGCTTCTCTGAAGAAGAAAGAAGGATGGTCAATAGACACATGAAGAAATGTTCAACATCTCTAGCCATAAAAGAAATGCAAATCAAAACAACATTGAGATATCACCTCACTCCAGTTAGAACAGCAAAAATCAAGAACTCTAACAACAACAGATGCTGGAGGGGATGTGGACAGAAAGAAACCTTACTTCATTGTTGGTGGGAATGTAAACTTGTTCAACCACTTTGGAAAGCAGTATGGAGGTTCCTCAAAAGACTTCACATAGAACTCCCCTATGACCCAGCAATCCCACTTTTGGGCATTTACCCTAATGTTTACAAAAAAGACCACACTAAAGCTACCAGCACAACTATGTATATTGCAGCATTATTTACCATAGCTAAGATATGGAACCAACCCAGACGCCCCTCAGTAGATGAATGGATCAAGAAAATGTGGTATATATACACAATGGAATTCTATGCCTCCATCAGAAAGAATGACATTTCCCCATTTGTTAGGAAATGGAAAGACTTGGAAAAAATTATATTAAGCGAAGTAAGCCAGGCCCAAAGAAACATAGGTCCCATGGTTTCCCTTATTTGCAATATCTAGTATAGGTATGAGTCAAGCGGAAAAAGTCAGATAATGTGATGTTAGGAAAACGAACCCTCAAATATGTATTTTAATGTTTTTGTTTCTTTCATGCATGTGTTTCTAACGAATTCATAAGATTATTTTTTTGTTGCTTTGTATGTCCCTCCCCCACAGTGTAACCCCCGCTTTCACTATATTTGATGTCAGTATAACATGTGGAGGAGACGGGGACAAACAAGTCGTTTAAGGATTCAGGTGGACCTGTTGCAACAATGAGAAGTACAAAATGTCATGTCAAAACCAGCTTTACAATGTCGGAGGGGGGGGGGGTATGATTGGGTGGGGGGGAGGGGGGAGGGTGGGAAGGGAGGTGAAGGGTAAACAAAGGAGGAGGCTGCAATGCTTGGTAAGAAATGTATGCATTATCCTGCCCATGTAATTTTAACCCCTCTGTACAGTATGTTCTCAAATAAAATAAAATTTAAAAAAATAAAGAAAAAAAAAAAAGAAATGTACTCATTACCTTGCTCATGTAATTGTAACCCCTATGGTATGGTATGGGATGGGATGGGATGAGATGGGATGGGATGGTATGGTATGGTATTTTCACACTTAAAAAATGATGATAATGGGACTTTCAGAATCATGAGTTGATTAAGCAAAAAGCTTTTAATATCTGAGTCATATAATTAATTTGCTTTATATTTAACCAACATAATCTATTTATTTGGTGATATTCAGTAACATTCCCATTTAAAAAATCCATCTCACTTTTAAGCCTAGCTTTTTGACTAATTCTTCAATTCCTAGTTACTACTGCTTCTTGAGTCATTCTGCATGGGATTTGACTCTGTAATTCTCTCCAAACAATAGAAATGGCATGCTGCTGGTAGATGATTTTGTCTTTCACATTTGGTAGTAAGTGATAAATTGACTTCTGCAGTAACATTATAAATTCTGGTTCTGGAAATCCCTGGAAGCTGAAGTAATCCAAGATCCCACTTGGACAAGGTTTCTAGTGTGACATCTTCTGTCAAGTCCTCCAAACTCAGATTGCTGCTTCAGTTCAGAGAATTTGCTATGCTGCTCCCCAGCCAAGCTTTGAAATAGGACAGCTGGGCCAAGCCCTAGAGAGATGTTTTTGTTAAGGACTGTATCACTGTGGGTGGAGTATCTATATCTTGCATGCAGTAATAAACCCCAATATCTTCAGCCTCCACCCTGCTGATTTGCAGTGTGAAATCTGTGCCTGACCCACTGCCACTGAATCTTTCTGGGACCCCAGATGCTCGGTTGGTAGCCCAATAGATCAATTGCTGTGGAGACTGGCCAGGCTTCTGAAGGAACCAATACAGAAAGCTATCTCCATCGCTATCTATGAGGCTCTGACTTGACCTGCAGGAGAGGGAGACTGTCTCTCCCAGGGTGACAGCCAGGGAGAGTGGAGTCTGAGTCATTACAATATCACCATTGGATCCTGAAATTAAAATAAATGAAAAGTACAAGGTTATATGTGGTATATAATTTTTTCTGTGGTTATACATTAATCGCCAATCTTTTTCATGGTTTTCCTTCTATCCTAAAACCATTCAATATTTCAAAACATATACAAATATTAAAAAGCATAAATGAGGTTCTAGATCTCATGTATACTACCCACTGCACAGTTGTCATAGTTGTCACCAAAGCTCAGGACCTGGTTTCATCTAGAATGTCCATCACTCTCATATAATTAACTTCACTTGCCCTATTCTAGAGGACAAGTTCTGTGCATCTAACCCACGAACAGAATACAAACAAGAAGCAGTGGCCCTGAGGGCTCACCCTCAACCCCCTTTTCCATCCTCATCTCCCTCTGCCCTTACCAGTGATCCACAGCATTAGGAGTCCCAGAACCCAAGAACAGAGCCTCATTTTAGCTGGGAATCCAGGAGATTTGATCAGTGAAGTCAAGATCAAGATGAGCCTTTATGTCAAACTAGGGCTGGAAAGTCCTCCTTGAGGAGCACTATGCAAATCAGCAGGTGGGTGCAGCAATGTGAGAAGAACAAAGCAGAGGGCAAGGGCATCTCTCTGGTGAAGAAAGTGACTTAAATTTCTTCTGTGTTTGGAGAAAAGACCCACAAATACCAGGCTGGCTCCAGCAGTGGTTGGAAGGACCCCTCTCCCCTGATGCCTGGATCTGCAGGGAGGATGTGGTATATTTGACCCTGTCAACTTAAAACACTAGAGGCCCAATTCAATTGAAATGTGTGTCCAGGAGAGTCTTGGTGAAGGGTCAATTTGATTGGCCCTCTTCTAGTTATTCTAGAGAAAAGTACTGTACAGAGACTTCATTTGCCATTGTCTCTCAAGAGTTCTATGCAATACCACTGTGGTTTGAATTAAGTAAGGAAATCAAATACCTACTTCAGTTAATCTGATATCACTGAAAGTAAGTTAACTTTTGATTAGCAAGTTATCAACACTTGTTAGAGATATTATTTATAAGCCAGACATTGGTGGCTCATGTCTGTAATCCTAGCTATTCTGGAGGCTGAGTTCTGAGGACATGGTTCAAAGCCAGTCCAGGCAGAAAATTCCCCTTGTGACTCTTAACTCCAATTAATCATTCAGAAATTGGAAGTGGTGCTGTGGCAGAAAGTGGTAGAGCATTAGCCTTGGGCAAAATTGCTCAGGATCAGGCCCAGGTCCTGAGTTCAATCCCTACAAGTGATTAAAAATAAAAATTAAGGTTCTTCATTGAGGGCGAAATAAATTAAATTCCTTATGGTCACTTGTGTTGAAACAAAATAACCCTGAGGATAAAATCCTCCTTACAGAGGGTAAACTAATAACATTTCTACATGAAAGAGAAAAATGGCAGAGAAAACTAAATATTTTTGGGGGGGTCCAGTCATACGGCCTGATCTCTGTGCCGAGGTGCTGTCCCTCAGCTCTTCAACTCAAGGCTAGTGATATACCACTTGAGCCACAGCACCACTTCCAGCTTTTTTTCTTTTTGCTTATGTGGTACTGGGGAATCGAACCCAGGGCCTCATGCATGTAAGGCAAGCGCTCTACCACTGAGCCACCTTCCCAACCCCAGAAAACTAAATTTTACATAGACATTTTCACAATCAGTAAATATGGGATTATACTTCTTCAGCATAACTCTTCACCAGACTAACAACAGCATTCTTAATATTTCTCGCTCTCTCTTCTATAAGACAGTATCAATAAGAATGCCAGTTACATTCACTTAATCAGACAATGGCAACATCTATTTTTTAATCTTTCTACAGAGTCTGCTCCTGGAAAAGTTATTAACTCTGTATTAGACCCTCCTTGTCCTGCCTGCATTCCATTGGGCAGCCACAGCCAGGACTCCAAACCTCATAGCAGGACCCATGTCTCAGGATAACAAACACTCAAGCTTAAGTCTTCCCTTAAGCTTCATCAGTATCTACTCAGAAACTGAATGCCTTAAGAAACAAAGAACTCCCACTCATCTGGTCGAACCACTACTAAATATCCCCATGCTGCTGATCACATGTATGGTGTATAACATGTGAACACCATTATATGTTATAGACTGTGACAGACAATTTGCTCCAGGAAAGTTAGAATGAACTTGTGACTTTAAATGAGCATCATTATTCCACAATACTGTGAAATTCGGGAAATTATGTAATCACTTAATCACAATCAAAAAAAAAAGAACCTCGGGGAAAGTAGGGAGGGAAGGGATGGTAGGGGGGAAACAATGGAGGGGGTAACAATGTTCAAGAGGAAGTGTACTCATTACCTCACTCATGTAACTGTAACCCTCTGTATAGTATCTTTACAATAAAAAAAAAAGAAACTGAATGCTGGTTCAGAGTTGTACAGAGAAATTCAAATTCCACTCAGCCTGAAGAACATATATTTCTCTTGCTATTGGCCACTCTTTGTGACATTTTCTTATGGATTACACAAAATTTCTTCTATTAAAATTTATTATAGGAATTTTTATTGTAATTAAGTGATTACATAAATTTCACAAATTTCACAGGATTGGGATACTTATAGTCACAAAGTTAGTGATATTTATAGTCACAAACACATTATAACCTTCGTAGGGTAAATTATCATGGTTCATAAAGTTTGTTAATTCTATGAGCTTTGACAATACAGTTATTCCTTCCACATGGGATGATATATACATTTTTTCCTTTTGCTTAGTGTAAGCTTTTCCCTCTTTCCTGCTCATTCCCTCCCTCCCATTGCTTCCATTGAGTTGCTTAGTACGTTTTGACCAATGTCCACTGTAGCTGATAGGTCCCACTGTTGTATATTTTCCCCTGTTTCCCTCTGTTTCTGTGTCCTCCTCCTAGTTTCCCTCTGATGTGCACATATATATACCATATATGTGGTATTATATATTATTTTTAAGTAAGTTTTTTATAGTGAAAATACCATACAGAGGGTTTATAATTACATGACCAAAGTAATGAGTACATTTCTTATCAAGCATTGTTGCCTCCTCTTTTCTTTCCTCTTCCCACAAATTCCCATCGCCCCCCCTCCTGTTCCCAGGACCCCCGCCCTCACTACCCACCCCCAGCACAAAAGTTCATTTTTTGACATAACGTCTTGTACATCTCATTAGTACAATGGGTCCACCTGTATCCCTATTTAAAAATTTATTTTTTCCCTTCCCGTCTCCAAATTATACCAACATCAAATACAGTGAAATCATGGTTTATACCTTGAGGGAGGGACATACAAAGCAACAAAGAAATTATCTTATAAATATGTTATTTGTAAATTATTTCTTTTATTCCTTTCCAAACTCTTTCAGATACCATTACTGGAAGAAAGTTCCTAACTGAAATTATATGCCAATCACATGGAAGGGGAGATGACTAACACAGGTAAATTTCCCAGTACGTTGTAACTTCAATCCTGTATATGAGTTATAAATGATATAGTTCAAAAGAAATACTGAAATCTCATCCTTTCATATCCCCCACCAAGGATGAGCAACCATAAGAAGACTCATCTTATGCATTTATATACTTTGGGGGGGGGGGGTAGGTGTGTGTGTGTGTGTGTGTGTGTGTGTGTGTGTGTGTGTGTGTCTTCAGACTTAAACTCAGGGTCTGGGCCATGGCCCTGAACTTTTGTACTCAAGGTCAGCCCTCTTCCACCTGAGCCACATCTCCCTTTCTGTCCTTTTGTTGGTTAAATGGAGGAAAGAGTCTCTTGTACTTTCCTTTCCTGGGCTGGCTTTGAACTGGGATCAGCAGATCTCAGCCCTCTGTGTAGGTAGGTTTTCAGGCATTAGCTACCTGCACTGGCCTCTTGTAGATACATCAGCCTTGTAGAACACCAGGACAAAGTATGGCTTCAGGAACCACAATCCCTTGCTACACAACTAGGCATGGAAGAGTTTCAGAATTGGAAGTTGCTGATGAGTCCTGCTGGCCATTTGCCCTCAACTGCTTATAAGGTGATGGTCTGCTCTTCTCAGGTGTGGTGCAGTTGTAGAGGCTTAATAGTAATGGTCATTGTGTTTGGCAAGTTGGATACAGAGAAGCATCAGAAAATATAAAAAGATAATAACTTTAAATGTTGCCATGGATTGGAGAAAATGATTGATAAAAATCTCTCAAGTGACTAGGGATAGAAATAAATTACCTCAGCCCAATAAAAGATATGTGGCAAAACTATTGTCAACATCATACTAAATGGGGAAATCTGAAATTATGAAATTATTTCCTTCAAAAATAAGAATATATAAGCATAACCAAGGAGATGAAGCATCTCTACAATAAAAACTATTATAATAAAAATAAATAAATGAAATGCACAAATGTATACATACATACTTCTTTTTTATTTTACCTAGATAGACTTCTCTTTGCTATGCAAATCTAAAGTATTGGCACAACCCTGACTCCCCAGAGTATGTTCATATGTCATTTACAAGTCAGGAGAGGCAGTATAAAGTCTGTGCTGAGGGCCATAGAGAGAAAAGAATGTTTGGATAAAAAGGATCTTCTCAGTCCCTTACAGAAGAATAAAAATACATGTACATCTACAAACAATGCCAGTAATTCATCCCATTTAGTTGATGTTTTTCTGATTCTGATCCAAAACTTGATAGTCCCTTAGCAAATATTATCAGAAAAAGAAGAGAACACACCCAAATAAATAAACTCAGAGGTGAGAAAGGAAACATTACCACAGAAACAACCAAGATTCAGAACATTATAAGGGAATACTTCTCAAAACTTTATGCTAATAAGTTTGGGAACTTGGCAGAAATGAACCTTTTCCTAGCAAATATTGATGTGCCAAAACTAAACCAAGATGAGTTAAACCATCTTAACAGGCCCATATCAATCCTTAAAAGCTGGCCTTTGCTGATAAATGAGGCAGGAAATGGATGCAAAGCCAAGCTTCCAGTCTCTAAATTCCAAAAACAGAAGACTTTTCCCAACAATTCAGCCTGCTGACAGCTCCTTCTGAGTGTCCCTGGTCCTAGTCAAATACCCAAGCCTGGAGACTGTTGATTAAAACACTAACTCTGTGGTTTCCCTAGATTACTAAGCTAGATAGCTCTTTTAACATATTTTGTGGGGTTTCGCTACCATCTAGTGGTATTATTCTAACATTATGTGCTTTAGAACCAGGATTCTATTTCTTTATTTTTATTAATTAATTTTTAATTTTATTTTATTGCAAAGATGCTATACAAAGGGGTTACATTTATATGAGTAAGGTGATGAGTACCTTTTTTGTCAAGCATTGTTACTCCCTCCTTTGTTGTTCTCCCACTATCCCTTCCTCCCTTCCCTCCTTCACACCTCACCCC
Organism: Dipodomys spectabilis; assembly: GCF_019054845.1. Taxonomy (NCBI): domain Eukaryota; kingdom Metazoa; phylum Chordata; class Mammalia; order Rodentia; family Heteromyidae; genus Dipodomys; species Dipodomys spectabilis. The sequence goes on along the minus strand of NW_024870864.1, from coordinate 13,803,051 downwards.
CCCAAAGTTGTAAAGTTCATTTCCAGTATAGAGTCTTGTGGGTATCATGGTTGCAAAAGGTCATCCTGTGTCCTTGTTTCAGCGTTTTGTAATTCCCTTTCCCCTCCCCAAATTACACAAATGTATATACAAGTTTCAGGGTACCAAAATCAGTACAGTGAAAACAGGGGATATACCATAGGGGGGAAGAACATACAAAAGAAACAAAAAAAAATCAAACATTACATTAAAAACAACAAAGAAAGTTCTCTGTGTCCATATCTTAAGATTCAGGTTTCCCTCATTTGCAATGATTAGTATACATCTAGTATACATTTTATCTAAAAAGCAGAAAAGCTCAAAAACTATGTACATATGACCATCTAAGATGATGCTAAGCTAAATGAACCCCAGGATTCTCTTTTCAGGTAGAGTTATAAACTCTTAACATTTCTATGGATTAAACTCAGATAAGACGGTAGATTTGTATGTGCGTGGGGGGGGGGGGGGAGGGGTATCTATCTGTCTGTATCTGAGTGGGTATGTGTGTGTGTGTGTGTGTGTGTGTGTGTGTATGTGTGTGTGTCAGTGGTTTGCCAGTGATAACTTGAAGAAGAAGAGCTGGTTTGGTGACTTAGTTTCCCTGCACTGACATAGAGATCACAGATATCTTGCGCTGGTAGACAAATTTACGGAATAGTTTTAAAATCAAAGTTCTGGAAGCCAGGAAGTATAGAGTGTCATCTCTTTCAGACGCTCCTCCTGACTGTACAATTTCTTGTAATGTCCTCACAAGGACTTTGATGCCTGTGACAGAAACGGAGACAGAGCCATCCAGTGCCACATCTCCTCAAGACACTAGCACTACAGGACTTGCTACAGTCTCAGGCACCTCACATCACCTCACTCACTGTTACAGACTTCTCCAAGGACACATCTCAGGGGACATGAATCAATCCATAGGAACTCAGAGCTATAACCTTGCCTCTGAGTACTGCCTTAACTGTGTCCCAGAGGAGCTGGCAATTTGTGTGTTCATTTTTGTTGAATATCATGAACATTTGAATTTCATTTCTAATCTCTTCCATGACCCACTCGTGATTCAGCAGTGTGTTGTTCATCCTCTATGTGTTACAGAACTTTCTTTGGTGACTTTTGGGGTTGAGTTCTAATTATATTCCCTTGTGGTCTGAAAGAATGCAAGGTATAACTTCAATGTTTCTGAATTTGGACAAGTTTGCTTTGTGACCTAAAATGTGATCTATTTTGGAAAATGTTCCATGTGCTGCTGAGAAAAAAGTGTATTCTGATGATGCTGGGTGAAATATTCAGTAGATGTCTGTTAAATCTAGTTGATCTATGCAATTGTTTAGATCTGCAGTTTCTCTGTTGATTATTTGCCGGGTTGCTCTATCTAGTGGGGATAGTGGTGTGTTAAAGTCTGCAACAATTAATGTCTTTGGATCTATGTGAGATTTGATGGAAAGTAGTGTTTCTTGGATAAATCTGGGAGCGCCATTGTTTGGTAAGTAGATATTTAGAATTGTTATATCCTCCTGAAGGAAAGATTCTTAATTAGTATGTAGTGATCTTCTTTATCTCTTCTCACTAATTTTAATTTGAATTCTATTTTATCTGATATTAGGATTGCAACTCCTGCCTGTTTATGGGGACCGTTTGCTTGGTAGATTTTGTTCTAGCCTTTCACTTTTAAAATGTGGTTGTTTTATGGGCAAGGTGTGACATGACTATTTTTCTTTAAAACATAGTTTTCAAAATATTTTTCACAAGGTATTTTCCTTGCTTTTAAAAACCAGCCCAGACAAGTCTAGAATAGCTTCGTTATTGACTGCAGAATTTTAAGACATACTGGACCAAACATGAGAACAGAGCAGTATTCTTTGTAAGTCACCAAAGATGCAGTGTCAGGTGTGTGCTGCTTGGGATAGCAGGAGAACAAATAGTTAAGGTATCCAATTGTCTCCAGAACCTATCACCCAATGCTTTCCAGTGACCTTACAAAGGGGGCTGCATCTGAGATGTTCTGTCAGCAGTTGGAAGCACCAGGATAAGCATCTGAGGAAGCCCAGCGTCTCATTTCTGCTTCCCTGGGAAGTTTTTGTTATGACTAGTGTCACAGGGGTAGGCAAATAATTACCCTGCCAATAGTAGTAAGTGGAAAAATCTTCAGACTGCAGGCTGCTGATGCTGAGAGTGAACTCTGTGCCAGATCCACTTCCATTGAACCTCCATGGGACCCCAGATTGCCAAGTAGGTGCAAAATAGATCAGGAGCTTTGGAGTTTTCCTTGCTTTCTGCTGGTAAGAATGTAAATAATTGCTAATGACCTGACTGGCTTTGCAGGTGATGTGGACTCTCTCTCCCATAGATGCAGGAAGGGATGCCCACTGTGTCAACTGGACATCACAACAGGCAACTGAAATTGGAAACATTAAAACAATTAGTCATTTAATTAATTATATTATCCAAGTACTTCCACGAAGCCTCAAGCTGCTCTGTTAACACCAGATGATTACTCCCCAACATTGTTCTTCCTTACCTGGGAGCCAGAGCAGGAGCCCCAGGAGCTGAGTAGGGGCCCTCATGTCCAAGCTGTTTGCTGACTGGAACCTTCACCTGCATAGGGTGTGAGCAGCCTATGAAAAAGTTCTCAGGGCTTTGGGCTGTGCTCAGCGCACTTGAAAATCAGCAGGGTTGGAAAGATTTAAAAGACATGGCTATATATGTAGCTCTGTTATCTTCCTGAATTTCTGAGCCAGCAGTCTCCAAATCTCTCAGGTAACATTCTTGTCTCCTACCAATAGCCCAAAAAGACACCCCTCAAAGATAAGATGTTCCCTAAACCAAGAACTCACATCCACTTCAGTCTCCTCTGCTTCATAAACCTTCAAGTTCTCACACTATCATCTCTTCCAGTTCCTAAATAACATTTTAGTACCTGGGCTAGAACTTGTGGTCCCAGCAGGTTCAGATTTGATGAAAGGAAACACAGTAAAGGGTGAGCAAGGCAATGAAGCCACAAGGAATGGAGAAGACATCCTTAGCATGGGAAGCAAGGAAAAACTGCCACAGACAGTGAAGGCAGAGTGCTGTAAGGATGGCTCCCACATCAGGACCAGCATGTGGGGACACTGTCCACCCTAGTGCAGGATGTCACATCTGGGGAGCCACTAGCAGGACATTTACATGTCAGTGAATCAACCTCCCATCATTGTGAGTCCAAGCAGCTGCTGCAGGTACACAAAATAACACTGTTCCTCAAAGTCAGAAGCTCACACATGGGAAAAATCTCTGCCAAAGTCAGAGTTCCCTTCAGCACCCTTCACTAAATGCACTTCATGTGGATCTGGATTTGAGAGATTCACCATTCTACGCTGGTTATGAAGTTTCTGCGGCCTGAAATCTCAGACTTCTGAAGTCAAACCTGGCTATGATGAAATTGTAAAACTCATGCTTTTCTATTTACCTGCATTTAATGAGAAGAACTTTGAAGGTGGACCTGTCTTTTGATAAACATCCACTCCTGGTGCACACACAGTCCCCCCACACCTTGTTTGAGACCAAGACATTTTAGGAATGGCTATGTTTCAGGAGAAAGGAAGAGTGGATAAGAGGGTGGAGATCAACCACTTCACAATTTGTGTAATAAGTCTGTTTGGTCCTGAGCCTCAGATAGGAATCATAAGCATGAAGATCTCTTATGTAGACCATACTAAAGCTACCAGCACAACTATATTTATTGCATCATTATTTACTATAGCCAAAATATGGAACCAACCCAGATACCCTTCAGTAGATGAATGTATCAAGAAAATGTGGTATGTATACATAATGGAATTCTATGCCTCCACCAGAAAGAATGACATTGCCCCAATTTAGGTGTGGATTGGGGAAGGGGAGAGGGAAATGTAGTTGTCAAGATGGGAGGGCAGGGATGGTAGGGGAAAAACAAAGGAGGAGGCAACAATTCTTGATAAGAAATGTACTCATTACCTTGCTCATGTGATTGTAAACCCTCTGTACAGTATTTTCACAATAAAAAAACTTATTTAAAAAAAACTGTTGTGAGCATAGAGTAAGAAGGTGATCTGCACACAGGGATCTCAGGGTCACTGTGTCACTGATGTCTCAGAGGTTAGTTGCCATGTAAACCAGGGCAATGTGATTTGTGTTTATTTGTTTTCCTAAAATACCTTCAAAGTTCTGTTTAAAAGTAGTATTCTTATTTAAGATGTGAGGTGTAACATTGACAGATAGTGACTCCTGTGAAATACACATATAAGCTATTTGAGATGAAAGGACTGTTCCTACCACAGACACTGCCTATGTGTAATCCTAATCACTCAGGGAGACACAGGAAGGAATATGGAGAGTTTCAGGTCAATCAGGACATGGATAAGCCCTGTCTCACCTGACATCCTGACATCGCCTAATGGAGTGGTGCTTCATGGAGTGGTGTTGGCAGGAGCAGAGAGGGAGCAGCGGCAGAAATAACACTTGTTCAATAGTATTGTCTGCCCCTGGCACTAAAACCAACTCTCTGTGTGGTTTGTGGTTCTTTTACATATTCAAATGCTTCACTAGTAAAGCTCATGATATAGTCAGTGCATTATTTTATAAATGTTTTCTGTCTGTTTGGGGACTCAGTAAGCATAGAACTTCTCCCAGCACAGCTGTGGCTGTGAGGCTACTTCATGGATTTGTTTTGGTTTTTTGGTTTGTTTGTTTGTTTTTTTGCAGATATAGACAAAGTTTATTGAAACATCTCATGCTTGTATACAGCACACAAGCAGGAAAAGTAAATCTTCAGTCATTGGGCAGAGAGTTCATCTTAAACAGTTTTACAGGAGAACAGACAATTAAGAGTTTAACTTAAAGTCAGTAAGCAGGAAAAGTTAATCCTTGTCAACAAATGTGGAGTAGTTCCAGTAATCAAGGTTATAAAAGTAGATCTAATGCACAAGTGAGTACACCAAGGGGGTCTTGAGCCATTGTTCTAAGAAGTTACCTAGGAGAAGCACGAATGACACTTCCTGTAAACCATCACCTAAGTGTGGCGCCAGGTACAGGACCCTTGCCCCACATGGAGGAAGGGACGTCCCCTTTTGTCCCCTAGAGAAATGCATGCCAGCAAACAGCCTCAAGACACAGGGCACACAGAAGTTCAGATGGGGTTAATTGGAGTTACTTGGGGTTACTTGATGCCTCTGACAAGTGGTGAATGCGATGATCTTTTTTCTTGACCTTTCTTGACCTTGCAGAAAAAGTCTTCAGTATTTCATCCTAGAGATCCTTATATATCACCCTGCACCAGAATCAACTCCAAATGGATCAAAGTCCTCCAAGTCAAAGCAGACACACTGAAAACATTACAGGAAGGAAGAATAGGAGAAATCCTAGGTCTCCTTGTCACAGGAAGACATTTTCTTAAAAGAGACGTAGAAACACAACAAACCAAAGAAAGGTTGGACAAATGGGACCACATGAAATTGCAGAGCTTCTGCATGGCAAAGGATATAGCTAGAAAGATCAATAGGAAGCCCACAGATTGGGAGAAGATCTTCACTAGCCATACAACGGACAAAGATCTCATATCTAAAATATACCTGGAACTCAAAAAAATTAAATCCCCCAAAAACAAATCCTCAAAGAAACAACTTCCCAACAAATAATTGAGCTAAAGACATAAAGAGAAACTTCCCTGAAGAGGAAAGAAGAATGGCTAATAGATACATGAAGAAATGCTCAACCTCCGAGCCGTAAAATAATGCAAATCAAAAAACATTGAGATACCACCTCACCCCAATTAGAATGGCTAGAATCAAGAACTGTATTTCATGTTTTGCCACCAAGGGAAATTGAGATATTTTAGCTCTGTCCATGACAGAGGGATGAGGAGAACTTAAATGTAATAGAGAAACTGGTATAGATGGTCCTTTCCTTAGATAGAGTTTGTGCTGAGGGAAATAGCAGGGGTTTACTTTGGATGTCTGAGTGGTCTGTGCATTTTCTGAGAGAAAATCTAATACACACTCAAGTCTTGGGGAAGCCTTTACTCATTGTGGAGCTTGGTTGCCATTTAATGGTAGATTTTTGGAAGGGAAAAACATATTCTTCTAACCTGTAAGTCAGGTGACAAAAGGCCTCCATTAGAGGAGGACCAGAGGAAACAGACATGGAACAGAGCATTATGTACAGTCAAACTTTAATTTGTAGCTTTGTTTAAAAAAATGTGCCTGTGCCAAGGAGACCCCTGTTTTCACTGTAGTTGATGTTGGTATAATTTGGGCAGGGGAAGGGAACAAACAAAATTTTTAAGTAGGGATACCGGTGGGCCAATTGCAACAATGAGATGTACAAGACATTATGTCGAAAAATGAACTTTACAACTTTGGTGGGGAAGGGGAGACAGTGGGAGTGGGAAATGGGAGGGCAGAGATGGTAAGGAGAAACAAAGGAGGAGGCAAAAATGCTTGATAAGAAATGTACTCATTACTTTGCTCATGTAATTTTATCCCTATGGATGGTATTTTCACAATTAAAAAAATACTTATGGGACTTTTAGAATCGGGAGTTGATTAAGCAACAAAGTTTTAACATCTCAATCATATAATTAATTTGCTTTATATTTAACAACCATATTCTGTTTATTTGGTGATATTCAGTAACATTCCTATTAAAAAATCCGTCTCACTTTTAAGCCTAGCTTTGTGACTCATTCTTCAATTCCTAGGTACTAATGCTTCTTGAGTCATTCTGTATGGGATTTGACTCTGTAATTATCTCCAAACTATAGAAATGGAATGCTGCTGGTAGATGTTTTTGTCTTTGTATTTCACTTTTGGTAATAAGTGATAAATTGACTTCTGCAGTAACATTATAAATTCTGGTTCTGGAAATCCCTGGAAGCTGAAGTACTCCAAAATCGCACTTGGACAAGGTCTTTACTATGACATCTTCTGTCAAGTCCTCCAAACTCAGATTGCTGCTTCAGTTCAGAGAATTTGCTATGCTGCTCCCCAGCCAAGCTTTGAAATAGGACAGCTGGGCCAAGCCCTACAGAGATGTTTTTGTTAAGGACTGTATCTCTGTGGGAGGAAAACGTATAGCTTGCATGCAGTAATAAACCCCAATATCTTCAGCCTCCACCCTGCTGATTTGCAGTGTGAAATCTGTGCCTGACCCACTGCCGCTGAATCTGTCTGGGACCTCAGATGGTCGTCTAGAAGCCCAATAGATTAGGAGTTTTGGAGACTGGCCAGGCTTCTGCAAGTACCAAGATAGAAGGCTATCTCCATCGCTATCTATGAGGCTCTGACTCGACCTGCAGGAGAGAGAGACCGTCTCTCCCAGGGTGACAGGCAGGGATAGTGGAGTCTGAGTCATTACAATATCACCACTGGACCCTGAAATTAAAATACATGAAAAGTACAAGGTTATATGGGTTATATAATTTTTCTGTGATTATATATTAATTTCCAATCCTTTTCATTGTTTTTCCTTCTATCTTACCATTCAATATTTCAAAACTTATGCAAATATTAAAAAGCATAAATGAGGTTTTAGATCTCATGTATACTACCCACTGTACAGTTGTCATAGTTGTCACCAAAGCTCAGGACTTGGCTCCATCTAGAATGTTCATCACTCTCATATAATTAACTTCACCTGCCCTATTCTAGAGGACAAGTTCTGTGCATCTAACCCATGAACAGAATACAAACAAGAACCAGTGGCCCTGAGGGCTCCCCTTCAACCCCCTTTTCCTTCTTCATCTCCCTCTGCCCTTACCAGTGATCCAGAGCATTAGAAGGCCCCAAACCCAAGAACAGAGCCTCATTTTAGCTGGGAATCCAGGAGATTTGATCAGTGAAGTCAAAGTCAAGATGAGCTTTTATGTCAAACTAGGGCTGGAAAGTCCTCCTTGGAGAGCACTATGCAAATCAGCAGGTGGGTGCAGCAGTGTGAGAAGAACAAAGCAGAGGGCAAGGGCATCTCTCTGGTGAAGACAGTGACTTAAATTTCTTCTGTGTTTGGAGGAAAGACCCACAAATACCAGGCTGGCTCCAGCAGTGGGTAGAAGGACCCCTCTCCCCTGATGCCTGGATCTGCAGGAAGGATGTGTACTTGACCCTGTCAACTTAAAACACTTAAAAGGCCCAATTCAATTGAAATGTGTGTCCAGGGGAGTCTTTGCAAAGGGTCAATTTGATTGGCCCTCCTCTGGTTACTCTAGAGAAAAGTACTGTACACAGACTTCCTTTGCCATTGTTTCTCAAGACTTCAGTCCAATACCACTGTGGTTTGATCTAGGTAAGGAAATCAAATACCTACTTGAGTTAATCTGACATCACTGAAACAAAGTTAACTTATGATTAGCAAGTTATCAACAACTGTTAGAGATATTCTTCATAAGCCAGACATTAGTGGCTCATGTCTGTAATCCTAGCTACTCTGGAGGCTGAGTTCTGAAGATATGTTTAAAGCCAGTCCAGGCTGACAGTTCCCTTTGTGACTCTTAGCTCCAATTAATCATTCAGAAATTGGAAGTGGTGCTGTGGCTGAAAGTGGTAGAGTGTTAGCCTTGGGCAAAAGAGCTCAGGATCAGCGCCCAGGTCTTGAGTTCAATCCCTACAAGTGATTAAGAAAAATAAGATTCTTCATGGAGGGCCTAATAAATTAAATTCCTTATGATCACTTGTGTCAAAACAAAATAACCAGAGGATAAAATCCTCCATACATAGGGTAAACCAATAACATTTGTAAATGAAAAAGAAAAATGGCAGTGAAAACTAAATTTTACATAGTCCTTTTCACAATCAGTAAATATGGGATTACATTCTTCAGCATAACTCTTCACCAGACTAATAACAGCATTCTTAATATTGCTCTCTCTTCTATAAGACAGAATGAACAAGAACACCAGTTACCTTCAGTTACTTAGTCAGACTATTGCAACATCTATTTTTTAATCTTTCTACAGAGTCTGCTCCTGGAAAAATTTTCATGTCTCAGTATAACAAACACTCAAGATTAAGTCTTCCCTTAAGCTTCATCATAAGCTACTAAGAAACTGAATGCTGCTTCAGAGTTGTGTACAGGGATTCCTATTCCTCTTGCACCATCCAGAGCCTGAAGAACATACATTTCTGTTGCTATTGCCCACTGTTTGTGGCATTTTCTTATGGATTACTCAGAAAGTTTCTTCTATTAAAATTATTTTATAGCAGTTTTTTATTGTTATTAAGTGATTACATAAATTTCACAAATTTCACAGGATTGTGATACTTACAGTCACAAAGTAAGTGATACTTATAGTCACAAACACTTTCTAACCGTCATGGGGTAAATTATCTTTATCATGGTTTATAAAGTCTGTGAATTCTATGAGTTTTGACAATACCGTTATTTCTTCCACATCGGGTGATATATACATTTCTTTCCTTTTGCTTAGTGTTAGCTGTTCCCTCTTTCCTGCTCATTCCCTCCCTCCCATTGCTTCCATTGAGTTGCTTAATTCATTTTGATCAATGTCCAGTGAAGCTGATGGGTCCCACTGTTATATGTTTTCCCATTTCCCTCTGTTTCTGTGTTGTCCTCTTAATTTCCCACATATATGTGCACATGATGTGCACATATATACCATATATTTTATTTTTTATTTTGTGCACATATATACCATATATTTTATTTTTTATTTTGTGCACATATATACCATATATTTTATTTTTTATTTTGAAAATACCATACAGAGTGGTTACAATTACATGGGCAAGATAATGGGTATATTTCTTATCAAGCATTGCAGCCTCCTCCTTTGTTTCCCCTTCCCATCCCTTCCCATCTCCCCTCTCACCAACCTCCCCACCCAGTATATTATTTTTCAAATAAGTTTTTTATTGTTAACATACCTTACAGAGGGGTTACAATTACATGAGCAAGATAATGAGTACAATTCTTATCAAGCATTGTTGCCTCCTCCCTTTGTTTTTCCCCTACCATCCCTGCCCTCCCATCTTCACAACTACATTTCCCTTCTTCTTCTCCCTTCACCCCTCCAAAGTTGTAAAGTTCATTTTTTTTATTGTGAAAATACTGTACAGAGGGGTTACAATTACATGGGCAAGATAGTGAATACATTTCTTATCAAGCATTGTAGCCTCCTCCTTTGTTTACCCTTCCCATCCCTTCCCAGCCTCCCCCCACCCCCCCCACCCAATCCTCCCCCCCTCCACCAAAGTTGTAAAGTTCGTTTTCGACATGACAACTTGTACTTCTCATTGTTGCAACGGGTCCACCTGTATCCTTATTTAAATGACTTGTTTTTCCCCTTCCCCTCCACAAATTATACCGACATCAAATACAGTGAAAGCAGGGGTTATACTGTGGGGGAAGGACATACAAAGCAACAAAGAAAGAATCTTAATCTTATAAATGCTTTAGAAACAAATGCATGAAAGGAAAAAAAAGCATTTAAATACATATCTTAGGGTTCATTTTCCTAACATCACATATCTGACCTTTTCTGCTTGACTCATATATATACTAGATATTGCAAATGAGGGAAACCATGGGACCTATGTTTCTTTGGGCCTGGCTTACTTCACTTAAATATAGTTTTTTCCAAGTCTTTCCATTTCCTAACAAATGGGGCAATGTCATTCTTTCTGATGAAGGCATAGAATTCCATTGTGTATATATACCACATTTTCTTGATCCATTCATCTACTGAGGGGAATCTGGGTTGGTTCCATATCTTAGCTATGGTAAATAATGCTGCAATAAACATAGTCGTGCTGGTAGCTTTAGTGTGGTCTTGTTTGTAAACATTTGGGTAAATGGCCAAAAGTGGGATTGCTGGGTCATAGGGGAGCTCTATGTGGTCTTTTTTTTTTTTAATTTAATTTTATTTTATTTGTGAACATACTGTACAGAGGGGTTACAATTACATGGGCAGGATAATGCGTACATTTCTTATCAAGCATTGCAGCCTCCTCCTTTGGTTTACCCTTCACATCCCTTCCCAGCCTCCCCCCTTCCCCCAATCCCAATCCTTCTCCTTCCTCCATTACCCCCCCCCCCCCCCCCGCACCGACGTTGTAAAGCTCGTTTTGGACATGACAACTTGTACTTCTCATTGTTGCAACAGGTCCACCTGTATCCTTAAACAACTGGTTTTTCCCCATCTCCTCCACAAGTTATACTGACATCAAATATAGTGAAAGCAGGGGTTATACTGTGGGGGAGGGACATACAAAGCAACAAAGAGATAATCTTATAAATGCATTAGAAACACATGCATGAAAGAAAAAAAACATTAAAATACATATCTAAGGGTTCATTTTCCTGACATCACATTATCTGACCTTTTCCGCTTGACTCATACATATACTAGATATTGCAAATAAGGGAGACCATGGGACCTATGTTTCTTTGGGCTTGGCTTACTTCACTTAATATAATTTTTTCCAAGCCTTTCCATTTCCTAACAAATGGGGCAATGTCTTTCTTTCTGATGGAGGCATAGAATTCCATTGTGTATATATATATACCACATTTTCTTGATCCATTCATCTACTGAGGGGCATCTGGGTTGGTTCCATATCTTAGCTATGGTAAATAATGCTGCAATAAACATAGTTGTGCTGGTAGCTTTAGTGTGGTCTTGTTTGTAAACATTTGGGTAAATGGCCAAAAGTGGGATTGCTGGGTCATAGGGGAGCTCTATGTGGTCTTTTTTTTTTTAATTTAATTTTATTTTATTTGTGAACATACTGTACAGAGGGGTTACAATTACATGGGCAGGATAATGCGTACATTTCTTATCAAGCATTGCAGCCTCCTCCTTTGGTTTACCCTTCACATCCCTTCCCAGCCTCCCCCCTTCCCCCAATCCCAATCCTTCTCCTTCCTCCATTACCCCCCCCCCCCCCCGCACCGACGTTGTAAAGCTCGTTTTGGACATGACAACTTGTACTTCTCATTGTTGCAACAGGTCCACCTGTATCCTTAAACAACTGGTTTTTCCCCATCTCCTCCACAAGTTATACTGACATCAAATATAGTGAAAGCAGGGGTTATACTGTGGGGGAGGGACATACAAAGCAACAAAGAGATAATCTTATAAATGCATTAGAAACACATGCATGAAAGAAAAAAAACATTAAAATACATATCTAAGGGTTCATTTTCCTGACATCACATTATCTGACCTTTTCCGCTTGACTCATACATATACTAGATATTGCAAATAAGGGAGACCATGGGACCTATGTTTCTTTGGGCTTGGCTTACTTCACTTAATATAATTTTTTCCAAGCCTTTCCATTTCCTAACAAATGGGGCAATGTCTTTCTTTCTGATGGAGGCATAGAATTCCATTGTGTATATATATATACCACATTTTCTTGATCCATTCATCTACTGAGGGGCATCTGGGTTGGTTCCATATCTTAGCTATGGTAAATAATGCTGCAATAAACATAGTTGTGCTGGTAGCTTTAGTGTGGTCTTGTTTGTAAACATTTGGGTAAATGCCCAAAAGTGGGATTGCTGGGTCATAGGGGAGTTCTATGTGAAGTCTTTTGAGGAACCTCCATACTGTTTTCCAAAGTGGTTGAACAAGTTTACACTCCCACCAACAATGCAGTAAGGTTAACTCAGGAACAAGACAAGGATGTCCACTCTCTCCACTTCTCTTCAACCTTGTATTAGAATGCCTAGCTACAGCAATAAGACAAGATGCAGACATAAAGGGGATCCAAATAGGGAAAGAAGAAATAAAACTCTCCCTCTTTGCAGATGACATGATCTTGTATTTAAGGAATCCCATAGACTCCACTCCCAAATTACTCAAGCTGATTCAAAACTTTGGCAAAGTACCAGGGTATAAAATTAACCCTCAAAAATCAATGGCTTTTCTGTATGCCAACAATGAGAAAAGTGTGGCTGAAATTAAGAAAGTAATTCCATTTGTAATAGCCCCACAAAAAATAAAATACATAGGAATTAACTTAACCAAACAAGTGAAGGACCTCTAAGATGAAAACTTTAAAAACTTGAAAAAGGAAATCAAAACAGAACTTAGAAAATGGGAAAAACTCCCATGCTCCTGGATTGGAAAGATTCACATGGTAAAAATGGCAATACTTCCCAAGGCTATCTACAAGTTCATTTTTCAAGATAGAATCGTGTACATTGCATTGTTACAATGGGTCAACCTGTATAGCTATTTAAATAATTTGTTTTTCCCTTCCCCTCCCCAAATTATACCAACATCAAATACAGTGAAAACAGGGGTTATACTGTGGGGGGAGGGACATACAAAACAACAACAAAATCACCTTATCAATATGTTAGAAACAATAGCAAGAAAGAAAAACCACTTGTGTCCTTATCTTGGGGTTCATTTCGCTTAACATTATCTTATCTGATCTTTTCTGCTTGTCTCTTTTTTTTAATGAGTCAGAACACCCTACATGGAGATATTACTATTCACTTTTCTTGTTAATAGAAGTTGGAAACATTTTCACAAGTTAGTCAATCCAAGATTAAGAGAGATTGTCTTTTCCTCTTTGGCGGTATTTGACACTTTGTTGTTTGAGAATTGAACCAAAAAAAGGCATTTTAAAAAAAATTTTAAAAATTGTTGCCTGATGAGAATTAGAGATATTGCTTATGCTACTGTAGGAAAAACATGTCAACATGGTTCATATCAAATCCAGGAAGTCACGGCAAAGGAGTTCTGAGGTTGAAATCTTCGTGGACTGAGTGTGGCAAAGCAGAATTCAACGAACTCATTCAGTTGCTGAAATTTCAGTCCAACATTGTGAAGCTGAATCCCCTAGAGAACATTTGGATAGAAGAAGAAGGCAAGAGCAGATTTTTGTTTTTCAGGTGATTTTGCAATCTGAAAACTGTTGCAAAGGGGAAAGTGCAATCTGTGAGCTAATATTTTTGCTCCTACGCTGTGTTTTCAACAGACCTAGAAGATATGCCTTGGTTCCCCCAGAAGTTGTCTTAGTTAGACAAATGCTCACACAGAGTTCTTATGTATAGCACTGAGCCTGATGCCGACTACCCAGTAAGTGTCTTATCAAATCCATTTTACACGTGCTCTTTCAGATCCACCCACAGTGCCAGGCCATGTACCATGTTCTATGCTGTAATCTTTATTGTAGAGCCACTTATTATATTTATCTCATGACTGAGGGCAGACGTTCAGATCACACTTAGAGACACTGCAGAAGGCAGTGATACCATCAGATCCCCAAATTTCTTTCATTTAAATAGCAAGCATATTGGAAAACTATTGGTCTCATAAAACAAAGCATTCCTATAAGCATGCTTGGCCTGCCTGGGTTTCACTCTTTTATCTGCCTGACTGTAGACAAGGGGCACTGGGGAAGAAAAAAAAATACCTGTAATGAATGGGTACATTGCTTACTTCTCTCAGATTATCAACTATACTTCATTCTGACCATACAGAAGTTTCAGGTCTCTTGTGTTAAATAAAAACTAATGTAAGGAACCAATATACAAGGACACGTGCACCTCCATGTTTATTGCAGCACTGTTCACAATAGCTAGGATATGGAAACAACCCAGATGCCCCACCACAGATGAATGGATCCAAAAATTGTGGTATCTATACACAATGGAATATTATGCAGCCATTAGAAATGACAAAATAATGGCATTTGCAGGGAAATGAATGGAGCTAGAAGGAATCATGTTGAGCGAGGTAAGCCAAGAACGAAGAGACAAACGGTACATGGTCTCCCTGATAAGTGGATGCTAAATCCAAAATGTTAGGTGATACGACAAAACTAACAGGACTTAAGAAACAAAGAACTCCCACTCATCTGGTTGAACCACTACTAAATATCCCCATGCTGCTGATCACATATATGGTATATAACATGTGAACACCGTTATATGTTACAGACTGTGATAGACAATTTGCTCCGGGAAAGTTAGAATGAACTTGTGACTTTAAATGAGCATCAGTATTCCACAATACTGTGAAATTCCGGAAATTATGTAATCACTTAATCACAACAACAACAACAAAAAGAACCTCGGGGAAGGGAGGGAGGGAGGGGATGGTAGGGGGAAAACAATGGAGGAGGTAACAATGTTCAAGAGGAAGTGTACTCATTACCTCACTCATGTAAATGTAACCCTCTGTATAGTATCTTTACAATAAATAAATAAATAATTATACACATACATATAGACACGTATCACATTTTATATCACATTTATATATATAGATATATATATATTCCTTCAATAAAATCACATTTGATAATCATGAAAACAAAACAAAAAAACTAATGTAAAGAGGGGAGGAGGAAAATAATGAGAAATGCTTACCCAAGTATTGTATTTTCATTGGAGTATAGGGGAAAACAGTGGTAGATTGATTCAGAGTAGATGTGGGAAGACATACATCTTCCATCTTAGCCTTATTTTAAAAGCCTCTGCCTTTCCATTGAGGCTGGAGCTAGTCACATTACTTCACTCCTATCTTCCTCTAGTCAAGGAAAATGGCAAGAAGAATTTTATTCTCTCACTGAGCCCCATCATGCCTAGTCCTTCCTAGTTTCCCAGAGGGGTGATCAATCTCAGTGCATCATTTTTCCAAGGGTTACCATCTACAAGTATATTTCAAGCTGTCTAATTCCACAGAAATATTCTCCAGAGTGTAGCCTCTCCTCCTCTATGCAACCCTTTAAAAAATAAATGTTATTTGAAAACACCATCTTTTTAACCTGCTTCCCACTACCACATATTTTAAAAAATAAAATATACTCACAAAGCATCCCTTAAGACATGTGAATTTCAGAATATTGCTCTTTTTATGAAACTAAGGAATCACTAAGTGTGTCCCTGCTTTGACCATCTTTAACAAAAAGGAACAATGACAAAGGTGAGTTGCACTGTAGATTCTCTGTGCTGACAGATGGGTATTACATTGAATTTGTAGATAGCTTTTGGCAGTATTGCCATTTTCACAATGTTAATCCTCCAATCCAGGAGCATGGGAGTTTTTTTCCACTTCCTTAAGTCTGCTTTAATTTCCCTTTTCATGTTTTTAAAGTTTTCATCATAGAGGTCCTTCACTTCTTTATTTAAGTTGATTCCTAGGTATTTTTGAGGCTATTACGAAAGGATTTGCATTCTTGATTTCATCCTCGCTCTACTCATTACTCAGCATACAGAAAAGTCATAGATTTTTCTGGGTTAACTTTATACCTTGCTACTTTGCCAAGGTTTCAGATGAGCTCAAGTAACTTGGGAGAAGAGCCAATGGGGTTCCTTAAATGCAGGATCATGTCATCTATGAAGAGGGGGAGTTCTATTTCTCCTTTCCCTACTTGGATCCCCTTTATGTTTGTCTCTTGCCTTATTGCTCTGGCTAGGAATTCAAATAAAATATTGAAGAGGAGGAGAGAGAGCGAACATCCCTATCTCATTTCTGATTTTAGGGGAAATGGACCTTTACTCTTGTCCAGGCTGGCCTTGTACAGTAGCCCTTCCAATTCTGTCCTCCCAACTACTTTACTGTATGGTAGGGAATACAGACATGAGCCACTGCATCTGGCATATGATCATTTCTTAACAGATTTATATCATCCAATAGAGAAGACTGAAGCTCCAGCCCAGTCCGGACAAGCGCACCTATGATCAAAGCTTTGCAAAATAAATCGTTTAAATAGGGATACAGGTGACCCATTGCAACAATGAGATGTACAAGTCTTTATGTTGAAAAACAAACCTTACAACCTTGGTGGGGAGGGGGGGCAAGATGGGAAGGGATGGGAAGGGGAAACAAAGGAGGAGGCAACAATGTTTGATAAGAAATTTACTCATTACCTTGCCCATGTAATTGCAACCCCTCTGTATGGTATTTTCACAATAAAAAAAAAAACATAGAAAAAGAAAAGACAGAAGAAAAAAAAAGAAGTATAAATTAGATGAATCAAGATCCAGGTATGTTTAATTAAAGAATGACACTCTATCTCAATAATAACCATAGTCAAAAATGCTAAAGACATGACCCAAATGGTAATGTGACTGCCTACCAATCACTATGCCCTGAGTTAAAATACCAGAAATGCAAATTAACTAATAAACAACTAATACTTACTTAGAGATTTATCCATTTCATTACCAAAACATACTAATGAGAACTAGATGTTTGTTGAGTATGGTAAAACCAGTTTTAGGACAAAAATCCTGAATACAGGAAGTCCCATGCCCAATTTCTAGGTTTCCACATGTCAGGTTCAGTCATACATAACAGTGTGCCAACTACAGAGCTCAGCAATAGTGATGGTCAGGAAAAGGAGATTTACTACACAGCCAGAGGTTTCATGCCTTAAGAAGCAAGAAAGCACATCAGCCTATCTTTTGGGTATAGACATGAGCTCTTTGTTTAAATAGAAAAGAATTAGGGCAGAGATGAGAACTATGCACAGTTACTCAATCCTCATCAGTCACAAGTGTGGCCTAGTGTGTCATCCTCTCAGACCTAGTTTGGGGACAGGCTCCAGAGAAGTTGCTATCACTATAACGCCATCACTTTAGGAGAACAATCTAGTCAGAATGAGCAAGACTTTGTTGCCTAGCAGGTAGTCTGTCCAGAGGAGATTCTGCTGTTCCTTCCCTTGGGGGTGGTGCTTCCCATTCCCTATCTATATTAACATGCTCAGATCACTTCTGTCCTTTCTGGGTTCGAGGTAGCTGAAAGACAAGGAAATCAGCCCACAGGCAGATAAAAACTGGAGGCAAGGAGGCCAATTTTTCTCCTAGTTAATTCCTTTTAGTTAATGCCTAAGAAAGGAGCCAGTGTTTTTCAGCTTTTAAGTACTTATCAGAGTATTGCATGCCTGTAATCTCAGTTACTTAGGAGAAGGAGACAGGAGGATCAAGAGTTTGAGGTTAACCATGGCAAAGAAAGATCTACCCTGTCTCACCTGAGTCATAGGGGAGAGATGGATCTCAGGGAAGAGCCAGGCAGAAGCAGCAGTGGAAATGCTATTTGTTCATTGTCTGCCACTGGCACCAAAATGAAACATCTGTGTGGTCCACAGTTCTTTAAGGTATGTTCAAAAGCTTCTCTAGGAGTATCCTTAAATAATATAACTGACGAATTTTCTTTTTAAAAAAATTTAAAATTTCTTTGAACAGAAGAGTTACAGTTACATAAGTAAGGTAATGAGTACATTTCTTTTTGGACAGTGTTACCTTCTCCTTCATTTTCTCTCCCTTTCCCCCTCCAACTCCCCTCCTTGCAAGTTGTAAAAGTTATTTCCAATATAATACCTAGTGAGTATCACTGTTGCTCAGCCTTTTCCTTTTCCCCCATAATTTCTGTGATTCAGATCCTTTTCCCAAATCAGATAAACCTATATACAAGACAAAGTGTACAAAAAGCAAAAAACAGTGGCAACAAGGAATAAACCAGAGGAAGGAAGGAAGGAAGGAAGGAAGGAAGGAAGGAAGGAAGGAAGGAAGGAAGGAAGGAAGGAAGGAAGGAAGGAAGGGAGGGAGGGAGGGAGGGAGGGAGGGAGGGAGGGAGGGAGGGAGGGAGGGAGAGAGAGAGAGAAAGAGAAAGAAGGAAGGAAGGAAGGAAAGAAAGAAAGAAAGAGAGGGAGGGAGAGGGAGAGAGGAAGGGAAGGGAGGGAGGAAGGAAGGAAGGAAGGAAGGAAGGAAGGAAAGAAGGAAGGAAGGAAGGAAGGAAGGAAGGAAGGAAGGAAGGAAGGAAGGAAGGAAGGAAGGGAGGGAGGGAGGGAGGGAGGGAGAGAGAGAGAGAAAGAAGGAAGGAAGGAAGGAAAGAAAGAAAGAGAGGGAGGGAGAGGGAGAGAGGAAGGGAAGGGAGGGAGGAAGGAAGGAAGGAAGGAGGGAAGGAAGGGAGGGAGGGAAGGAGGGAGGGAAAGGAGGGAGGGAGGAAGGAAGGAAAGAAGGAAGGAAGGAAGGAAGGAAGGAAGGAAGGAAGGAAGGAAGGAAGGAAGGAAGGAAAGGAGGAAGGATGAAGGAAGGAAGGGAGGGAGGGAGGGAGGGAGAGAGGAAGGAAAGGGAGGGATGAAGGAAGGAAAGGAGGAAGGAAGGAAGAAAGGAAGGGAGGAAGGGAGGGAGGGAGGGAGGAAGGAAGGAAGGAAGGAAGGAAGGAAGGAAGGAAGGAAGGAAGGAAGGAAGGGAGGAAGGGAGGGAGGGAGGGAGGAAGGCAGGAAGGAAGGAAGGAAGGAAGGAAAGGAGGAAGGATGGAAGGAAGGAAGGAAGGGAGGGAGGGAGGGAGGGAGAGAGGGAGGGAAGGGAGGGATGAAGGAAGGAAAGGAGGAAGGAAGGAAGGAAAGGAGGAAGGAAGGAAGGGAGGGAGGGAGGGAGGGAGGAAGGAAGGAAGGAAGGAAGGAAGGAAGGAAGGAAGGAAGGAAGGGAGGGAGGGAAGGAGGGAGGGAAAGGAGGGAGGGAGGAAGGCAGGAAGGAAGGAAGGGAGGAAGGAAGGGAGGGAGGGAGGGAGGGAGGGAGGGAGGAAGGAAGGAAGGAAGGAAAGGAGGAAGGATGGAAGGAAGGAAGGAAGGGAGGGAGGGAGGGAGGGAGGGAGAGAGGGAGGGAAGGGAGGGATGAAGGAAGGAAAGGAGGAAGGAAGGAAGGCCGGGAGAGGGCCGGAAGGAAGGAAGGCCGGAAGGGAGGGGAGGGCGGAGCGGCGGGCTGGCGGGCGGGCTGGGCGGCGGACGGAAGGAAGGAAGGAAGGAAGGACAGAGAGAGCAATGTATTCCATGGATTGGTATGGCTTTGATTTATTTTCTAAAACAATTTATATTTTTAAAATATACACCTATTTTGTAAACATAAATGAACCTCTAGTTCTGCCTACACAACTCACTACATTATTTGTCATAGTTGGCAGCAACACACAGGACTTTATTCTATCTGAAATGTGCTTCACTCTTACATAACTAAACTTCACCTGCCCAATCCTGGCAGACAAGTTCTCTGCATCTAACCCATAAACAAGAAGCAGTGGCCTTAAAGGCTCATCTTCAACCCCCTTTTCCATCCTCATCTCCCTCTTCCCTTACCAGTGATCCAGAACATTATCAGACCCAGGACCTGAGCACAGAACCTTATTTTTAGCAATGATTTGAGTTCTGATCAGTGAAAGGCTCAGTCAAGCTGAGTCTTTATTTCAGACTCAGTCTGAAAAGTCCTTCTTAGGGAGTACTATGTAAATCAGCAGTAGTGTGAGAGAAGAAAAAAGGAGGGCAAAAAGTGTCTTCTGTGTTTGGAGGAAGACTAATGAAGACCATACTGGCTCCAGCACTGTGCAGAAATACTCCCTGCCCTTCCCTCCTCCCCGCCCCCTCCCCCCCCCCCAGCCACTCAATGGATGCTTGGATCTTTGAGGAGGATGTGGTGCACTTGGTCCTGTCAAATTACAGCAGTAGATGAAACTTTGTGTCCAGGAAAATCTCTGGGAATGGGCATCCTGATTGGTCTCCTAGCTAGTCTAGTGACACAGCATAAAATTACTTTAGTGTTTATTCTCAGGGACTTTGTCCAACAACACTATGGACTGACATAGTTGAGGAGGTCTCTGATATCCATTGATATTGTTAACTGCTTGGGATGTTATAAAAATATTATGTGTTATAATTGGAACTAGTTGACATGGAGGGAAAAGCCTGTTTCTTACAGTTAGTAAGCTCCTAACATTTTTTGTTACTTTACTTTTTTAAATCTTTTTTAAATCTATTTTTTTTACTGTGAAAATACCCTACAGAGGAGTTACAATGACATGAGCAAGGTAATGAGTACATTTCTTATCAAGCACTGTTGCCTCCTCTGTTTCCCCTTCCCATCCCTTCCCATCTCCTCCCCCCCCACCTCCACTCCCCCCTGCGCCAAAGTTGTAAAATTCTTTTTTCAACATAACGTCTTGTACATCTCATTGTTGCTTACTAGTTAATGTAGTACTATTGTTACTGTTAAGGTAATGTACAAAGGGGGTTCAGTTATATAAGTCAGATGGAGAGTACATTTCTTTTTAAATAATATTACCCCTTCCCCCCCTTTCCCAGTTTAACCTCCCCTCCCCACCCACAAATTATATGATTCATCTTCAATATAGCATCTAGTGAGTTTCACTGCCCCATTTGTTCACCCTTTATCTCATCATTTTTGTGCCCCCAGTAAACCTCCCAAAGGCAGATAAATGAACAAACAAGACAATAGGAAAGAAAAAAAACAGCAAGAAAAAAACCTCTTCTTTCCATTTCCTGGAGTTCACTTCCATAAATATTATATATGATCAGGTGCACATAGGTATTGCACCTTTGTGTTCCTCTACTAAGAATATCTTCTTTGGTCTCACTGTGTGTAAATACCTAAAGGCCTGTATAATTTATTACATCCCAGTGTATTTTTTATACCATTCAGTATGTTTACTTATAGATTTATAGACACCTTCTATCTACCACAAACTAGGGAAACCATACAACCTGTTTCTTTGAGTCTGGCTTGCTTCACATAATATAATTTTTCCAAGTCTTTTCTGTTTTTGTTTTTATTTAAATTTAATTTTATTGTCAAGGTGATGTACATAGGGGTTATAGTTACATAAATAAGGTAGTAAGTACATTTCTTGTCATACTTATTATACCTCATTTTTCTCCCACTTTTCCACCTCCTCATTCCCCCACAAGTTGTACAGGTCATTGCCAACATGATGTCTTATGAGTATCACTATTGCATTGGTTCCCACTTTGTCCTCTGTCTCACCATTTTGTTATTCCCCTTCCCTTCCCTAATTCAGACAAACATATATACAATACCCATGGTACCAAAATCAAATACAATGCCAATAGGGGATAAACCGGGGGGGGGGGGGGGGAACATAACAGAAAAAAGACATCATGTAGTATGTTAAAAACAACAGCAACAAAGAAAAACCTCTAGTTTCCATGTCTTGGAGTTCATTTCATTTAGCCTTACCTTCTATGGTCATATGTTCATAGCTATTGAGCTATTCTGCTCATCTGCTAAGATTATCCTAGATGTATATTAATTTTTACAAATAAGGGAAACCATGGGACCTATATTTCTTTGTGTCTAGTTACTTCACTAAACATGATTTTTTCCACACACACACACACACACGTGTCTGTGGGTTCATTTCTGTATCTTCAGTTCTATTCCATTGGTCCTCAGGTCTGTTCTTATGCTGGTACCAAGCTGTTTTGATTGCAATAGCTTTGTAATAGAGTTTGAAGTTGGTATTGATATTCCTCCAGCACTGTTCTTTCTGCTAAGGATTACTTTTGCTATTTGGGGTTTTTTATTATTCCATATGATCTTTTGGATTGCTTCCTGTATTTCATTAAAGAATGAAGTTGGGATATTGATGTGTATTGCATTGAATTTGTAGATAGCCTTTGGCACTATCACCATTTTCATGATGTCAATCCTTCCAATCCAGGAGCATGGGAGAATTTGTACTTCTTTAGGTTGGCTTTAATTTCCTTTTTCAGGTTTTTGAAGTTTTCATCATAGAGGTCCTTCATTTCTTTGGTTAATTCCTAGGTATCTTTTGGAGGGAGGGCTATTACAAAAGGAGTTGCTTTCCTGATTTCACCCTCAGTCTTCTCATTATTGGCATATAGAAAAGCCATTGATTTTTGAGGATTAATTTAATACCCTGCTACTTTGCCAAAGTTTTGGATCAGCACAAGTAACTTGGGCATGGAGTCTATGGCGTTCTTTAAATATAGGATCAGTTCGTTTGCAAAGAGGGAGAGTTTTATTTCATCTTTCCCTATTTGGATCCCTTTTGTTTGCATTCTTATTGCTCTAGGTAGGCATTCTAATTTTCCAAGTCTTTCTATGTCCTTGTGTATTATACAATATCATTTTTTTCTCATGAATAAGTAGAATTCTGTTATGTATACATAGACACCACATTTTCTTGATCGGTTTGTCTACTGAGGGGCATCTGGGTTTATTCCAAACCTTGGCTATGGTAAATAATGCTGCAATGAACATGCTTTGTGCTGGTAGCGTTAGTGTGCCCTTTTTGTGTTATCACACATTTTTAATGAAAGTGGACAGTGGATATTTTTAAATCTTAAAAATATGAATATAGGGCAGGGGAAGGGAGATGGGAAGGGATGGGAAGGAGAAACAAAGGAGGAGGCAACAATGCTTGATAAGAAATTTACTCATAGGCCCCGAGGCCCATCCACCATAGGATGGAGCCGATGTTCTCAAAGAAGGGACGGGTAGGCACCCGCCCACCATTGGTAGGATACAGGGAGGTAGAACTGTTCTGCATCTGAGTGATAATGTTGGATTTAATTTTTCATAAAAATGTCTCCAACAAAATAATGATTAAGGCTGTGGAGAGCTGCGGGAGCCGCGCCCAAAGACGGCGCGCGGCCGTAAGGCACGGCCACAAAAGCAACATTGTAGCTGGCCGGGCTGCGACCAAAGATGGCGCTGGCTCCCGCCTTCCGTCTTCCCAGTGACGAGTGCTCTCTGTAAAAAACAACTCCTTATATGGCTATGACTTGGCTCCTAGTTTGCTTCCGTGTTTGCAGCCCTATCGGTATATGCCACGTGGCACTTCGGGATTGGCCATCCAGGAGGCTTATAACCGGAGCGCGGGGGCGGAGGGATAGAGAAGCAGGAAGAAGCGAGCTGAAGAAGCATGAGAGAAGATGTTGTAAAAGGTCCTGAATAAACCGCCTGAAAGAAGAACCTGTTGTCGCGTCATCCTTGTGGGTCGAAGCGGTCGCTACATAAGATAATCAGAATATTTATTCTGGCAGAGGACACTAAGATGGTTAGCAGGTACCTTTAGGTAGCCAAAGGCTTATTTCAACTATCCATTATTCTTTCTCAGGTATACCCAACCAACCTTCAGTTATAGAAGCAAGTGAGCTTATTCTCTCTCTCTATCTCTATCTCTAGTCTATCTTATACTATCTCTCAAAATGAAAGAAATTCACACCCATGATGAAAAAAATTCCAGTTAAAGTTCATTACCAAACAGCAGCCTTTATATCTTCCTTGGACCATGGGAATCATCTTTGATGCTGGGAAATTTGCTTCATATACCCTCATTTGTTTAGAATGTCTCCTTCCAGGAGAACTTATTTTATATTAGTAAATAAAACACCATCTGACAAAAAAAAAGAAATATACTCATGGGCTGGGAAGGTGGCTCAGTGGTACAGTGCTTGCTTTGCATGCCTGAGGCCCTGGGTTCAATTCCTCAGCACCACATAAGCAAAAAGAAAAAAGCTGGAAGTGGCGCTGTGGCTCAAGTGGTAGAGCTCTAGCCTTGAGCTGAAGAGCTGAGGGACAGTGCCCAGGCCCAGAGTTCAGGCCCCATGACTGGACCCCCCCCCAAAAAAAGAAATATACTCATTACCTTGCTAATGTAATTGTAACCCCTCTGTATGATATTTTCACAATAAAAAGTTTTTAAATGTGAATATAAAATTCCATGGACTTATTTTTACAATATAATTAGTAAATGTAGTATTTTATCTTCTTCCTGGTAACTATGCATCAGATTAATCACAAATTTACATTTTTCTGTGTACAATGAGAAAGAAGGAGCCATATTGTGTTTACATCCATTCTCTCCATAACTATTATTTATATTCCTACAGGATCTGTTCCTGTCAGAGTATGAAGCCATCCATAAGAACCTTAGTTAGTCTTACCTGGTCTGTCTGTGGAGCAGCCACAGCAAGGAGTCCATAGTTCAAATATAGATTCCATAGATTACAACCGCAAGAGGTAGATCCACTGTTTACTTGTCTCGTGCAATCGGCTGAAATTTCACTTGACCTTCATCACAATCTGATGAAGAACAGGATGGTAGGTCAGAGCTACACAGACACATTAATTTCCCCTTCCAGCATTCAAATCTGTCTGCAACTTTGTCCACTAAGACGGTGAAAATTCTTTATGGGATCCTCAAACATTGCTTCTGTAATTATCCAATATGGAAACTTGGACAGAGGCAAAATAAAGAAGCAGTACAAATTCTGTCATGAGTTCTTACATTTAAAATATAATCATGAAAAGTTTTGTCAGGCATCAGTGTCTCATGACTATATATTCCTACCCACCAAGGAGTCTGGAGAGCTCAAGCATCATGATGAAATACCAATTAACATGCAAGAAGCTGGGATCATGTTGTAAAGGAACAACCTAGCAATGAAGCTCCCTTGTAGAGTGGAGAAAATTTAAAAATAAAAATAATAAGAAATAAAAATCCTGTTTTCACTATGTAGCCTCTGACATGCTTGAAATTCATAATCCTGCTGATTTTTTGTGAAATTAAAGTGTCCCTGGGTGTCTCTGATTTGGCCATCATTTAGGAAAGACTGAGGCAGGTGCACTGCCTTGTAGTTTCTCTTGTGTTGCCAAGTGCTATTATTTGAGGGCCATGACACTGTCTAGCTGCTGTGACTCCTGTGACTTGGACAGCAACTTGTTGATGGAATTCTTTGTCATCCCTTAGAGATAGATTATAGTGAGTTGAGGAGCATGATAGGACGGCAGGTTCTTGCACACTATACCGTAGACTCTGTCATCACATACAGCCCTATCCCACACTGTTTGGGGAGAGACCAATTCACACAAGAAAACCAGATTCCTCTCCCAGGCTGAAATGGATGTTCTTTCTGATCGAAGAGGAGAGTTTCCTTAGAGTATAAGTGATGTCACCAAACCCAAGGCATCACTCCGACTTCTGCATGGCTGGAGTATATTTTTGAACCCCAGGGCACTTGGAATTGAACCTGCCTGTTTCCTAAATGGTTACTTAGTTTGTACTCTGATATCCCCTAAGCAGACATGATGTATGTATCTAATTTCTTAACACTGTTCTCTCATCTGAATACAACATAAAGGCAGAATTTTTCTCTGTGAACCAGTTCTCTCTTGTGCTTCATAACTAGCAAGTGAGGAGGACTATACATTTTATTCAGAGTGTCTAAGACCTATCTCTTCTTTGAAGAAAAGAAGCAGCTGGAGACCAGATCTAGAAATCCTGGTAAGGCAGCAGCAAAAAGTGAATGTGAGATTAAAACAATAAAATTTGGAAATGCAATCCTCCAAATCTCAACCTTTTACATAACTTATGATAACAGGTACACATCACGTTATCCAGTTCTATAAGCTCAGACGGGGTCTTATGAACTTTTTTGCCCAGGATGGCCTTGAATCACATATTCTCAACCTCTCAATTATCTAAAATTGGAAGTAGGAGCCACAGGTGCTTTTAGTGTAAGTGAACTTTTAATAAACAGTGAGAAAATTTTAGTCTGGAAGTTGCACACATATGACTTGAGTGACCCCTAGTGTTTTACTGATGTAAGGACCAGCTGATATTAAATAGCATTGAAATCAGGATGTCCTAATGTCAAATTCCACTTCTTTCTGACTAGTCCTTTTTTTTGGTCAGTCATGGTGCTTGAACTAAGGGTCTGGGTGCTGTCCCTGAGCTCTTCTTCTCAAGGCTAGTGCTCTACACTTTGAGCCACAGCTTACTTTTACCTATTGTTGGCACATCTTAAAATCCAATTCTTGACATATTTTATATGATATAATTAAAGTTTCCTACATTCCAAATTTACTATTTCAATTTCCACTAAGAATTCAGTAGGCACATCATTCTCCACTGATTATCTGAGGGCAGTTGGCAGTAGAAAATTAGTAAAAAAAAAAATCCTGTTTCTTTGCCTTCAATTAGACTTTTCTATATTGATAATTATAAACAGGGTCCTATGACTTGTTTGAGTTGTTATAGCTGATAGATAGCTGATATCTTCTTGAAATTCTTAAGACATATTTAAAAATAAGAAGCACAAACTAGAAAATACAGAGCAAATTTTTTCAATATACTTGGAAAAATGTACACAATGATATATGTAAATTGATTGTGTCCTAACATAAGGCTGTAAGATGGTGCTGACTGCAGGTATCAGATCATCAAGGACATACAGAGATGGTAGCCACCGCTGGCTTCATTAGTGGGTTCTGATGGGGGTGTGATGGCTGTCAATGACATGAGTACAGAAAGAGACCTGGAGTGTGTTTTGTGAACAATGAGTGAGGGAGGGGCAGGGCCTGATCTCAGATAGAACACGCACCTCTGCAAGATTCACAGGAGAGCAATGCATTGTTTGTAGTCACCAATGTTCAGTGAATTTTCTGTGCAAAGCAACCTGAGGATCTGTCTCTCTGAGTCTCCCTCCCCTCATCACAGCCAAGAAGAACTTCAGAACAGTGTTCTGATTCAATGGGTAGATATCACAAATGATCACCTGGGTTTAGGGATATGTTGCATGCAGTGACATGATAACCAGAGATCCATTAGGGATTTCCCAACATGGAGCAGAGCCAACAGTGATCCATGCTCATCAGTCAGATGTGCATTAAGAATGTTCTGTATAATCATGGGAAGCAAAGGTCACCCCAAATCTGGTGATTTCATAAGAATCACCAGCCTTCTTGCACACTCAGTCATTAGAAGACACTGGTTCTGTGACAGGACCATGGTTGTCTGAGCTATAGGTAATCACATGGCACTCATGGTCACACCCCTCATCAGCAAACTACTCTCCAGCATTCTTCCTCTCCTTCCTCACACTTGCAAGGAATCTGTTGTGCTGCTCCCCAAGGAAGAACCATGTGGCACAGCTGGGCCACCACACTCAAAGCAGCTTACATTCCAAGCTGTAACACTGTGGGAAGATGTTCTATAGTTTACATGCAGTAGTAAACTCCCGCATCCTCAGCCTGCACTCTGCTCATGATCAGTGTGAAATCTGTCTCTGACCCACTGCCAAGGAACCTATCTGTAACCCCAGAAAATCAGTTGGAAACCAAATAGATCAAGGATTGTGGGGACTGGCCTGGTTTCTAGAAGAACCAGTATAAATAGGAATATCCATCACTATGCAGAGGGCTCTGACTAGACCTGCAGGAGATGGAGGCTGGCTCTCCAAGAGAGATAAGCAGAGAGAGTGGAGTCTGAATCATCATGACATCAACACTCAATCCTATAATAATGAGAGAGAAGTGCAAACTTACAAACTTGGAGAGCCATCATTAGTCTGGTGCTTCATTTATTTACATCAGTTTCTTTTAATTCTTTTGTTTTGTTTTGTTTGTTTGTTTGTTTTTTGTTTGGGTCATAGGGACTTGAACTCAGGGCCTGGGCACTGTTCCTGAGCTTTTATGCTCAAGGCTAGCACTCTACAACTTTGAGTTATAGAACCATTTCTGGTTTACTGATAGTTAACTGGCAATCAGAGTCTCACAGACTTTCTTGCTCCAGTTGGGTTTGAACCATGATTCTCAGACCTCAGCCTCCTGAGTAGCTAGGATACAAACATGAGCCACCAGTACCTGGCTGCCTCAGTTATTTTTTATTATAAATGGCTAGAGATATTCAACCATAAGCCCAGGAATGTTGACCATATTTTCTGACTTTGATCTATACCCATCTTGACACTGATATGGAGTTTTTTTATATCCCTTACACATCTAAATTTAAGAAGAATCCAAGAGATATAACTATATGAAGGATTTGAGAACTATCTTCATCCAGGCTCCTTCTCTTCTCTGAGTCAGTCTTCACCACAGCGAATCTTGACTCCCTCTAGGATCTTTCTGACCCTCTCCAACTTAACACATTCGCCAGTCAGATAAGAGACAGCAGATCTCACACATAGACAAGACACACACAGGAAATAGGAGAACCTCAAAAATCACTTTCCCCTTCTTTATCTTCCTCTGTCCTTGCCATGTACCAGGAGCATTAGCAGACCCAAGAGTTGAGCAGGGCATCTCATTTTGAGAAGATAAACTGAGGAGTTCAATTCAGTCCAGGCAAGCTTAGAGCTGAGCTTTTACGTTGAACTTGCAGGGAAGCTTCTCCCTAGAGAGCAATATGCAAATGTCCTGGTGGGTGCAGTGGTGTGAGTCAAATTGGCATGTGAAGTGCAAAGACACACACTAGGCGGTGAGGCCTCTCCTGTGGAAAGTAACATAAAATGTCATTTGGGATTCAAGAAAAGTAAGAGTAAACTAATGAATGTTCCTTAGAGAGGGATGTGCCTTCATAATCCCTTCTTTCCTTGGCTGCTTCCTAGTTGCTTTTCCAAGATTACATTCTATACTAATCATTCATAAAGATGAGTGTTCACATAATATTTTGCCATTCTTATA
Organism: Dipodomys spectabilis; assembly: GCF_019054845.1. Taxonomy (NCBI): domain Eukaryota; kingdom Metazoa; phylum Chordata; class Mammalia; order Rodentia; family Heteromyidae; genus Dipodomys; species Dipodomys spectabilis. The sequence goes on along the minus strand of NW_024870864.1, from coordinate 13,773,792 downwards.
TCCTTTCAATATATTAATAAGAATTTAGATTGGGCTTTTGTGGTTGTGATAAAGGTAAACATACAACATGAACATCAGAGTTTGTGTGTGTGTGTGTGTGTGTATGTGTGTGTGTGTGTGTGTGTGTGTGTGTGTGTGTGTGTGTGTATGTATGTTTTGTTGGTTGTGGGGCCTGAACTCTGGGCCTGGGCACTATGCCTCAGCTCTTCAGCTCAAGGTTAGCACTCTAACACTTGAGGCACAGCACCACTTCTGGATTTTTCTGCTTATGTGGTGCTGAGGAATGGAACCCACAGCTTCATGCATGTAAGGCAAGCACTCTATCACTGAGCCACCTTCCCAACCCCAGAGATATTATTTTTTAAATTTAAATGTTATTGTCAAGGTGATATACAGAGGGGTTACAGTTACACATATAAGGCAGTGAATACATTTCTTGTAAAATATGCTCTGGTTTCTTCTATTTCTCTGCAAATAATAATGTATCTTAAACTCCATTTACAAAGGCAATCTATATACTTTGTCTTGCCTTTTAAAACAGGTTCTCATAAGCCAGACTCTTGTGGTTCATTCCTATAATCCTAGCTACTGAATAGCCTAAGAATTGAGGATCATAGTTCAAAGCCAACAAGGGAAGAAAAGTCCATGAGACTCTTATCTCTAATTAACCATGAAAAATCTGTAATTGAAGGGGTAGCTTGGGTAGTAACATCAGGTTCCGAGTTCAAGGCCCAGGAACAGCACGAAACAGACATATCAGAGAATATAGAGTTTGTGGTTTCCCTTCTATCCACTCAGAGCTAACTATGTCCTCCCTCTGCCATTCATCTTCAGTGTTCATGAGGAAAGCCAATCAGTGTTTTCCTCACTTTTCCTCTGATTTATAGTGGGATTACTGTCTTAGAGATTTTATTTTCTTTTCTCTTGTATCTCAGCATTTTCTTGGTCATTTGTGAAGTTATCAATCTTTCTGTTACACCTGAATGTATTTGTGTTGTTCACTGATTCACTATTATTTATTCATTTGAGAAAATAATCCATTAATTTTCAAATATGTTTTCAACTTTTTACCAACTACACATTAGGATACGAGTTGCAATTTTATGAAGTCTCATTTCTCTCTTATTTCTTTTGGTTTCCAGGCTTCAGTGTTTAGTTGCAGGCTTTCAGTGTTCAGTTTTCATGCTTCAATAACAATTTGTCTTCAACTCCATTTACAAATCTGTGTACTTTGTCTTAAAATATGATGTCACAAGCCAAGCTTCAGTGGCTCTTCCTGTTATCCTAGCTACTCAAAAGCCTGTGCTACAACTATGAAAAAGTTACTAATACAAATTCACAATTTTACACTTGTATTTCTTGGTAATAATTTTTTTTTAAATTTTTAACTTTTAAGTTGGGAGTGGCTCACACCTATAACCCTAGCTATTCAGGAGGCTGAGATCTGAGGATTGCAGTTCAAAGCCAGCCTGGGCAGAAAAGTCCCTGTGAGACTCCATCTCCAATTACTCAAAAAACAGAAGCAGTGCTTTGGCTCAAGTGATAGAGTGCTAGCCTTGAACCCAAAGAGGCTCAGGGACAGGGCCCAGGCCCTGAGTTCAAGCCCCATGACTGACCAAAAAAATTAACTTTTACACTTGGGTCTTTGTAATAATTTGTGGTCATTTTCACACATAGTGTTTTGGCAGTTATCCAACTTCAGCAATTTGCATGTAGAAAATACTTGTTTTGAATCTAATTGTTTGTAAAACCTTGTCTTTTTGCCATAACAAAAATCAATCTACCTTAAATGTCAGAAGGTGGATTAGGAATCTCAATTGTACTCTATTCATCTGCATGTATAACATTGCGCCAAAATCAAAAGGCTCTAAAGAAATTAATTATTTTAATATTTGGGACTCTTTTTTAGTGTACATACAGTAAAGCCAAACTGGATACTATATCCCAGATTCCTTGTGAGTACCCACCTATGTCCTTTATAAGACAGGAGAGGCATTGTCATGTGTATCCTACTGGTGCTGAGCATGAAGATAAACCTGGGATGTAGAGGGGGTTCCTTGTCCCTTCTACCAAAACATCTCAGCGGCCTTCAGTATCTGGCAGCAGCTGAGAAGCACTCTCCACAAATGGATGCCCCCAGAGAAGTAGCTGGGGCAGCCCAGCCTCTCACTTCTGCTTCCCTTGGAGGTTTTTGTTATGGCTTGTATCACTGTGGGAGGATCACTGTAACCTTGTTGACAGTAATAAGTGGCAACATCTTCAGGCTGCAGGCTGCTGATGGTGAGAGTAAACTCTGTCCCAGATCCACTGCCACTGAACCTGGATGGAACTCCAGGTTGCAAAGTTGTTGCTCTATAGATGAGGAACTGAAGGGCTTTCCCTGGTTTCTGTTGATACCAATGTAAATAGTTGCTAATGCCCTGACTTGCCCTGCAAGTGATGGTGACTCTGTCTCCTAGAGATGCAGATAGTGATGGAGACTGGGTCATCTGGATGTCACATCTGGCACCTAACATTGGAAACATAAAAACAATAATTATCCATTTATTAGAAGACTTCCCCAAAGAAGCATTGAACAATGAACTAAGTAAATATGCTCAGCATTGTCCTTCCTTACCTGGGAGCAAGAGCAGCAGGAACCCCAGGAGCTGAGCAGGGGCTCTGATGTCCATGCTGTGTGCTGACTGTGACTGACTCCTGCACAGTCTATGAGCAGCTATTAAGTTTTGTGAGAAGTGGGCTGTGCTTTGGGCAAATGCAAATCAACAGAAATTGCAAATCAGCAGAGGCTGCAATCGCTGAGCACAGCTGCAAGCATTTAAGATTTTGTTATGTCAGCACAGACCTCATGTGCCACAGGCTAAACCAAGGCAGTACAACTTGGCCTGAAAAATAGTGTTTCTCTCTGTGGCCCAGAGAACAGAATAACTCTTTTTTTTTCTTATGAATAGAGTGAATTTTGATCTCCACCTGGTTAAGGATATATTTTTTCATTTTAGTTTTCAATCAAGGAAAGATAGTTCCAGAAAGTAGAATTAATTATTTTGAACAGATTCCTTGAATCTGTTTCCTTGACTCCTTTTATTTGTTCATTGTTAATTGTTAATGAATATAATGCCTAAATATTGAACAAGATATAAGATTTATGTCAGAAGGAAAGAGGGAAAACGATAATAGGTAGGTAGGTAGGTAGGTGGGTGGGTGGGTGGGTGGGTAGGTAGGTGGATAGATAGATAGATAGATAGATAGATAGATAGATAGATAGATAGATAGATAGATAGATAGATAGATATTTTTATTTAAAGTAAAATAATACAAATATATAGTGTGTGCAACAAAGTGCCATGGTCTGCAATGTATGGTCTAGCCACTGGATCTGCTATTAACTGCAGGTAAGTGATCGCTGTCCTTCACTTCTTAATGCACTTTCCTGCTAACAGTATTTAGGAGAGTTCATATTATATGTTGGCTCTCCATATGCTGAAAAGGACTTGGTTACCTTGTAGCTTTGTAACCCTTGAGCATTTCTGAGCTGGAATTCTTTTGGATGACATTCATGTCTCCAACCATCTTAACTCAAATTGTTCCCAGTCAGAAACAGAGGTATTCTCCAAACTAAAGGCTCAAATTCACTTCAGTCTACTCTGCTTCCTAATCATGGATATTCCTATATCACCCATCTCTTCACATTCCTAAGTGTAAAAGATTTAATAACTGGGTTTAGGGCTTTTAAAAAGTTCAGAAATGATCAAAAGTATTGTGGTGAGGGATGTACACAGTGTTGAACACACACAGCATGCAAAGGACATTCTTAGCATGGGACAATAAGGAAAACTGTCACCGGTAGTGAACCCCAAGTACAGTACAAAGGGATCCCCACATGGAGTTCAGATGTGGAGACACTGTCTACCCTAGTACAGAATGTCACATCTGGGAACAGAGTAGCAGGGTACTCACATGCACTTACTATTATAAGTCTAAGCAGCTGCATCAGTTGCAAAAAATAAAAATCAAACTCACTCACCCATAAGTCATTGACAAGTCAAAGTTCTTCAGAACTATTCCCCTAAATAAATCACATGTGGTATTTGATTTGGAAGCCTCCAATATCTAATCTATTACCACCATATCAGCAACCTGAATCTTGGACTATGGAAGCCGATTCATACTACTACAAAATAAAATCATACTTACTATTTTCACCCAGTTGATGGGTAGAGTCTTAAAACTGTAACTGGCTTATGATAAATAGGCAATCATGGTGCAAAGGACAAACAAGACATCTAGAAACAGTTCCTCATAGCTGTGTTTGAGAGCAGCTCTGAGTTGGGAACAGCTCTGAGTTGCAGGGGGAAGAGAAGAATGAGTGGATATAAGGATGGAGATCCAGTCACCCTACTGTTATTGTCACAGTCATCCAGTCCCTGAGCCCTCAGATGGGAACCATACACATAAAGACCTCTTGTCTGTACAGCAGAGAAGGAGGGTCTACACACAGGGTCTCAATGCCAGTGTGCCAGTATGTCTCAGAGACCAGGCTGCCATATAAACAAGGGTTAAGTGATGTATGGCAATTTTTTGTTACCAACTTTGCTTTTATTTTTGCAAAAAAAAAAAACCCTGTCTTTACAGTTTCAGATTTATTGCCTCTTCTGTACTCATTTCTTCTTTTATCCTCACAACACTGAAGCTTGTGCTGCCTAAGCAAGTGATATACTAACACTTGAGCCATATATTGAGGTTATTGTTCATTTTCATCTATTTCAATATTTTTTTAATTTCCTGTGAATTATTTCCACTGATGTTTAAAAATTAAGCTAATTTTTATTTATTTTGTTTACTTTCCAAAGGTTTTCTTGTATGAAGCTAAGTTTTTAGTATTTCTTGAAAGTTATTTTGGCCATAGAGTGTGATCTATCCTAGACAGTGTTTCATGTGTTGATGAAAACCATGCATTCTTCAGCGTGTGAAGCAATGTTCTGTGGATATCTGTGAGTTTTATTTGTTATTTCACTCAGCATTCTTTGCTGATTTTCTGTCTGGATGATGTGTTCGTTGATGAAAATGTGGCTATGATTATATTGGAGGCTGTCTAGTTCCTTATGTCCACTGAGTGCTATATATATTTGAGCACTCTAATATAGGGTACTTACAGACTTAGAATTGTCACTTTTCTTTACTGAGTTCATCATTGTATAATGAACATCCTTATATGGTTTACTGTTTTTTACTTAAAATCTACTTTTTCTGATATTGGTTTGGCTTTTTATCCTTCCTTTTGGTGTCCTGGAGTATAGAATATGAGAATACATGATTACTTCTCCTTCTGTTCAGTATCTGTGTGTTTATGGAGGTGAAGTGAGTTTCTTGTAAGTCACATATAATTGAGTATAGTTTTTATCCCATTAGTCATTCCATGTCTCTAAATGGGAGATGTTAATCCAGTTATTAATACATAAGGAACTGATTGATAGGAAAGGTCTTACTACAAGTGTTAGGAAACTTGAATTTCCATTTGTTGCAGGTCCCTTCTTTCATTTTCCCTGTCTCATAGTCTTCCTTGTTAGCAAAGATGATTAACATGTGCTTTGATTCCTGGCTTACATTTTGGCTTATATGTTGAACAAGAAAAAGTGTAATCTTAAGGAAACTTCCCACTTAAATTCAATTTCAATTCATCTTTGGATTTTTAATATTTCTTTTACATCTGTCTACATTATCAAATAACACAAAAGCAGTTGTTAGAAATTTTTACATCTTCACAGTGAATTATGAATGGTTTATCCATCATGCTTACAATATTAGAACAGTTGAAATATGTTTCAATAAATATACTTACTATTAACTTTTATGTTTTTCATATTTTTCCTTAATAATTAACAGCTCTTTCATTCAGATGAATTCAACTTGAAATCGTCCTGGAACATTTCACAAAAGATGGGATTGGTGGAGATATAGTCTCTCTGCTTCTCTATGTCTAGGAAAATATTGATCTCCCATTTGTAAAAAAAAAAAAAAAAAGCTTTGTGGGTGAAATTTCCCTATTTTTAAGTTCTCTTTTCTTTCTGTATTGTAAAAATCTTATGTCATTCTTACTGCTTATAGGTTTCTTCAAAGAAATTGAGTGTGTCAAACTAACTCTCCTGTAGTATTTATTTTCCCTGTTAATATGAGGAGGTCCTCTTCATCCTGAACCTTCAAGAGCTTGATTTCATGTCTTGTGTAGACATAGATGAGCTAAATTTGTCTAGTGACCTTGACTGCCTCTATCTGTTTATTTCTATCTTATGCTATTATTAGTTGCTTAAATAAACTTGGTACATGTATTTTTCTCAGACACTCTGAAATCTTATTGCCTAGGGCTTGCTCCACTAATTTATGTCCCATGAATATAAAAAGGCATTTAGCATATAGATGTCTTTGTCTTTCACAATAAGCCATTAGTGATTTTGAAACCTAGATGTTTGACTTTTCAGAAGCTGGTCCTCCAAACATTAACAGGAATTTCGTGAGCATGAGGGATGGCACAGGAATTGCATGAATGGGATGAGAACAAACAAAGATTAATAGAGACATTCATGGAATCCATGAACAGACAGCTGGAGGAATCCAGGAAGGCCACAAAGGGAAAGCTGAATGGAGTCCAACAGAAGGAAAGGGAGTCCAATGAAACTATAACCAATCAAATAAGGGATTGGAGAATGAACACTGAAAACCAAATTAAGGAGGTAAAGAAGTCCATACAAGAGCTAAAACAAAGCTCCAATAAAGAATTTGAAGCCATCAAATCTAATCAATTAGAAGGAAAGGAAATAAAAAACAAAGTAGAAAGTGTTGACAGTAGATTAGACCATGCAGAAGATCGAATCTCTGGGATTGAAGAGAGCCTAGACATAGAGAAAGAATATACAAGTATTCAAGACAAATCCAAGAAATATGATAGATCTATTCTATATTTAGAAGATACCATCAGAAGGCCTAATTTAAAGCTACTGGGTGTAGAGGAGGGCCTAGAGAAAGAAGTTAAAGGGCTAGGAAATTTTTTAACAAGATCCTAGCAGAGAACTTCCCAAACGTGCAAAAAGACAGGCTCATTCACATACAAGAATCCTGTAGAACCACAAATGCACCAGACCAGAACAGGATATCCTGTGGACACATTGTAATCCTCACAAAATCAAATGAGATCAAGGAAGGGATCCTTAAAGCTGTCAGGAAGAAAAGATCAATCACCTATAAAAGGAAAACAATCAGAATAACTTCAGATTTCTCAGCAGAGACAATTAAAGCAAGAAAAGCCTGGAATGGTGTATGCCACACCCTAAAGACAAACAACTATCAACCAAGAATAGTGTACCCAGCTAAACTCTCCTTCACAACAGAAGGACAAATAAAAACCTTTCACAGCAAAAAAAAAAAAAATTAAAACAATATATCTTCACCAAACCAGCCCTACAAAAGATACTTAAAGATGCCCTACACATAGAAAACCAACAAGAGCACAATAAAGACAAAGACAGATTTCTTTCTTCTTATTGTTTCTAATGTATTTAGAAAGCACCATGTGATTTCTTTTGTTACTTTGTATGTCCCTGCTGCATGGTATAACCTCTGTTTCCACTGTATTTGATGTTGCTATAATTTGGGGGGGGGGGGGAAGGGAAAAAACAAATTGTTTAAATAGGGATACAGTTTGACCCATTGCAACAATGAGATATACTAGATGCTATGTCAAAAAACAAACTTTACAATTTAGGTGGGGGGAGGGGGAGAGTGTAGTTGTGAAGATGGGAAGGAAGGGATGGTAGGGGAAAAACAAAGGAGGAGACAACAATGCTTGCTAAGAAATGTACTCATTACCTTGCTGATGTACTTGTAACCCATCTATACAGTATTTTCACAATAAAAACATTTTTTAAAAAAGACAAAGAAAGAGACCCCAAAGAGAGAATCTCAGACTCATAAGAAGAAACCAGTTGGCACAGCTCCAAAGAAAGTGGATAACATAGCAGGAACTCCCAAAAACCACTCAGTCCTAATTCTCAATATTAATGGACTTAGCTCTACAACTAAGTGAAAAACACTGTCTAGTTGGATCAAAAAACAAGATCCTTCTATTTGCTATTGTCAAGAGACACAGCTTCCACACAAAAACAAACATTCTGAAAGTGAAAGGCTGAAATAAAATCGACCAAGCAAAGAGCCCCCATAAACAGGTGGAAGTTGCAATCCTAATATCAGATAAAATATATTTCAAGTTAAAATTAGCGTGAGGAGATAAAGAAGATCACTACATACCAATAAAGGGATCCCACCTTCAGGAGGATATAACAATTCTAAATATCTATTCACCAAACAACAGAGTAAACATTGAAATTATGCCCTGCATTCTCTCATACCACAAGGGAATAAAATTAGAACTCAACACCAAAACCCACCAAAGAAAATCCTGCAATACATGGAGGCTGAATAACACATTGTTGAACGAACAGTGGGTCATGGAAGAGATTAGAAAGGAAATTCAAATGTTCATGATATTTAACAAAAATGAACATACAAATCACCAGCCCCTCTGGAATATAGCAAAGGCAATACTCAAGTTTATAGCTCTGAGTTCCTACATCAACAAATTTGGAGATCTGAAACCAAGAATATAATGAGGCACCTGAAGCTCCTTGAAAAAGAGCAACAAGCTAAACCCCAATCCAGTAGACAGGAAGAAATAATTAAAATTAAATCAGAATTAAATGAATTAGATTCCAAAAAAATTAGAATCAACAAAAACAAAGAGTTGGTTCTTTGAAAAAATTAACAAAATTGACAGACCCTTAGCAAATCTTATCAGAAAAAGAACACACCCATATAAACAAACTCGGAGATGGGAATGGTAACATCACCACAGAAACAACAAAGATTCAGAGCATTATAAGGGAATACTTCACAAACCTTTATGCTAATAAGCTTGAAAATCTGGAAGAAATGGATGAATTTCTAGCAAATATTGACATGCCCAAACTAAACCAAGATGAGTCAAACCAACATAACAGACCCATATCAACCATCAAACTAAAAAAGCAATAAGAGACCTCTTATCCAAGTAAAGCCCAGGACCAGATAGATTCATAGCTGAACTCTACTAGGCCTTCAAAGCAGAACTCACATCAATACGCCTCCAACTCTTAAGTGAAATTGAAAATGAAAGTTCACTACCAAAATCTTTCTATGAAATGTCATAACACTCATCCCCAAAACAGGCAGGAACTCATCAAAGAAAGAGAACTATAGACCCATTTCTTTGATGAACATCGATGCAAAACTTCTCAACAAAATTTGGGCCAATCAAACTTCAACAACTCATCAAGAAAATCATACACCATGAACAAGCAGGATTCATATCAGGAATGCAAAACTGGTTCAATATATGCAAATCAATTAATATAATTCATCACATCAACAAGGATAAGAACCACATGATTATCTCAATAGATGCAGAAAAAGCATTTGACAAGATCCAACACCCCTTTATGATGAAGGTTCTGGAAAAATTAGGAATCCATGGAACATTCCTCAATATAATAAAGGCTGTATATGACAAACTTACAGCCCGCATTATACTTAATGGCAAAAAAACAAAAGCTGTTTCCTCTAAATTCAGGAACAAGACAAGGATGTCTGCTCTCGCCACTTTTCTTCAATTTTGTATTAGAATGCCTAGCAAGAGTAAGAAGACAAGATGCAAACATAAAGTGGATCAAAATAGTGAAAGATTAAGTAAAACTCTCCCTCTTTGCAGATTACATGATCTTGTATGTAAAGTAACCCCTGGACTCCACTCCCAAATTACTTGAGCTAATTGAAAACTTTGACAAAGTACCAGGGTAAAAATTAACCTCAAAAAACTCCGGCTTTGGGCTAGGAAGGTGGCTCAGTGGTAGAGCACTTGCCTTGCATGCATGAGGCCCTGGGTTCGATTCCTCAGCACCACATAAGCAGGAAAAAAAAACTGGAAGTGGCACTGTGGCTCAAGTGGTAGAGCACTAGCCTTGAGCTGAAGAGCTGAGGGACAGCGCCCAGGCCCAGAGTTCAGGCCCCACGACCAGACCAAAAAAAAAAAAAAACACCGGGTTTTCTGCATGCTAATAATGAGAAGATTGATGCTGAAATCAGGAAAGCAATTCCTTTTGTAATAGTCCCACAAAAAATAAAATACTGAGGAATTAACTAAAGAAGTGAAGGACCTCTAAGATGAAAACTTTAAAAACCTGAAAAAGAAAATTAAAGCAGAACTTGGGAAGTGGAAAAACCTCCCATGCTCCTGGATTGAAAGGATTAACATCATGAAAATGGCAATACTGCCAAAGGCTATCTACACATTCAATGCAATACTTATCAATATCCCAACCTCATTCTTCAAGGAAATAGAACAAGCAATCCCAAAATTCATATGGAACAATAAAAGACCCTGAATAGCAAACACGATCCTTAACAGAAAGAACAGTGCTGGAGGAATATCAGTATCAAACTTCAAACTCTACTACAAAGCCATAGTAATCAAAACAGCTTGGTACTGAGGACCACTGGAAGAGAACTGAAGACCCAGAAATGAACCCATAGACCTATAGCCACCTAATCTTCTATAAGGGAGCTAATATAATAGAATGGAAGAAAGACAGCCTCTTCGGTAAATGGTGCTGTCAAAATTGGTTTAACACCTGTAGAAAAATAAAACTAGATCCTTATATTTCACCCTGCACCAGAATCAACTCCAAATGGATCAAAAACCTTGAAGTCAAAGCAGACACCCTGTAAACATTACAGGAAGGAATACGACAAACTCTAAGGGTTCTTACCACAACCCAAAATTTTATCTATAAAGAGCCAAGAAGTGGCACTGTGGCTCAAGTGGTAGAGCACTTGCCTTGAGCTGAAGAGCTGAGGGACAGAGCCCAGGTCCAGAGTTCAAGCCCCATGACTGACAAAACATAAATAAATAAATAAATAAGAACAGCCAGAAACACAGCAAATCAAAGGAAGGTTAGAGAAATGGGATTGCCTGAAACTACAGAGCTTCTGCATAGCAAAGGACATAGCTAGCAAGATCAATAGAAAGCCCACACATTGGGAGAAGATCTTCACTAGCCATACAATGGACAAGGGTCTCATATCTAAAATATACTTCGAACTCAAAAAATTAAATCCCCCAACAACAAATCCTCAAAGAAACAACTGCCCAATAAGTAAGTGGGCTAACGGCTTAAAGAGAAACTTCTCTAAAGAGGCAATAAGAATGGCCATGCTCCACCTCTCTAGCCATAAAAGAAATGCAAATCAAAGCAACATTGAGATTCCACTTCACCCCAGGTAGAATGGATATAATCAAGAACTCTAATAACAACAGATGCTGGAGTGGATATGGCCAGAAGGGAACCCTACTGCATTGTTGGTGGGAATGTAAATTGTTCAACCACTTTGGAAAGCAGTATGGAGTATGGAGGTTCCTCAAAAGACTTCACATAGAACTCCCCTAGGACCAAGCAATCCCACTCTTGGATTTTTACCCGAACGATCACAAACAAGACTATAATAAAGCTACCAGCACACTATGTTTATTGCAGCACTATTTACCATAGCTAAGATATGGAACCAACCTAGATGCCCCTTAGCAGATGAATGGATCCAGAAAATGTATATAATATATATATTATATATATATATACATACAAACATACATGCATACACAATGAAATTCTATGCCTCCATCAGAAAGAATGACACTGCCCCATTTGTTAGGAAATGGAAAGACTTGGGGGAAAAATTATATTAAGTAAAGTAAGCCAGACCCCACAAAACATAGGTCCCATGTTTTCCTTTATTTGCAATAACTAGTATATGTCTAGGGCAAGCAGAAAAGGTCAAAAACTATGTACATATGACCATATAACCTGTTACTAAACGAAATGAACCATAAGATAGCGACATAAGTTGTTTTATCTCTCTTGCTGATGTTTTTAATGTCTTTATAATGTACCATGTGATTTTTTTTGTTTCTTTTGTATATTCTTCCCCCACAGTATAACTCCTGTTTTCACTATATTTGATTCCAGTGCCCTGAATTATATATACATTTTTCTAATTTGCGGAGGGGAAGGGAAATAACAACATGCTGAAACAAGGATACAGATTGACCCACTGTAACAATGAGATGTACAAGACACTATGTTGAAAATAAACTTTACAACTTTGGTAAGGGGAGGGAGGAGTTCAGGAGGTGGGAAGGGAAGGGATGGCTGGGGAAAAACAAAGAAGGAGGTAACAATGCTCAATAGGAAATGTACTCATTACCTTACTCATGTAACTATAATCCCTCTTTACAGTATTTTTACAATAAGTGACGTAATCCAGGCCCAAAGAAACATAGGTCCCATGGTTTCCCTTATTTGCAATAACTGGTATATGTCTGAGACAAGCAGAAAAGGTCAGATAAGATGATGTTAAGCAAAATGAACCCCAAGATAAGGACACAAGTGAGTTTTTTTCTTTCTTGCTGTAGCTTCTAACATGTTTATAAGGTACCACGTGATTTTTTTTTTTGTTGATTTGTATGTCCCTCCCCCATCGTATAACCCCTGTTTGCATTGTTTTTGGTGTTGCTATAATTTGAGGAGGGAAAGGGAAAAAAATTGTTTAAACAGGGATACAGTTGACCCATTGCAACAACGAGATGTACAAGATGCTATGTCAAAAAACGAACTTTACAATTTAGGCTGGGGAAGGGGGAGTGTAGTTGTGGAGATGGGAGGGAAAGGATGGGAGGGGAAAAACAAAGGAGGAGGCAAGTTGGTTGATAAGAAATGTACTCATTACCTTTCTCATGTGATTGTAACCCCTCTGTACAGTATTTTCACAATAAAAAACTTATTAACAAAATAAAGAAAAAGAAAAAAAGAAGCTGGTCCTGACAGTCTCTGAAACCCAAAGCAACACTGGATTCAATATCTTACTTTTCCAAGGCCTCACTTACAACTTATCTTCCCTGGTCTATCACCCTTTCCCTACAGCACAGGTTCACAGAATCTATTATGCTGATCTTCAGAAAAGCATTGCATTAGAAAAGCTAGGCTAAGCCAATCAGGAGGGTTTTTGCTTTAGAGTATATATCACTGTGGGAGGAGCATGTGTAGCCTGCATACAGTTATAAACCCCCAAATCCTCAGCCTCCACTCTGCTGATTGTCAGTGTACATTCTATCCCTGATGCATTGCCACTGAACCTGTCTGGGACCCCAGTTGCTTTCTTAGAAACCAAATAGATCAAGTGTTGTGGAGATACTGGCCTGGCTTTTACAGGTAGCAATGCAAATACGTGTTTCTATCAACATACAGGAAGGGAGACTGGCTCTTCTGGGCTGACAGACAGGGAAAGTGCACTCAGTAATCGCAATGTTTCTACTGGATCCTGTAGATTTCTATTGGATCAGAGAGAGAGAGAGAGAGAGAGAGAGAGAATTTCAAGATTATGAGCAAGCATTGATTGACTTTCTGTGATTTTTCCTTTTATTATTTTCTTTGTGCTAATAGTTTTCATGGCTTAACTAGAGAATAAGATCTCGTTCCTCATCCTCTCCAACAAATCATCTCACTTGTCCCATCCAAGAAGATGAGATTAGTTGGTCTAATCCATGCACAGAACACAAATGGGAAGCAGTGGCAATGAGGTCTCACCCTCCCATCCCATTCTTCTTCCTCTGCCCTTACCAGGGATCCAGAGTATTAGGAGCCCCAGAAACTGAGCAAAGGACCTCATTCTGAGAGGTGACCTGTGGAGTCCTGATCAGACAATGCAAGGCCAGAGCTGAGTTTTTTATCTCCCACCTAGAAGGGAAAGCACTCTTGGGACAATATGCAAATGTCCAGGTGGATGTAGCATTGTGAGATGGAGACAGGGAAGGTAAGGGCCTCTCTGGTGAGCAAAGTGACTTAAAGTGTTTTCTGTCCTTGAAGGAAAACTAATTAACTGCATTCTGCCTTCAGCGGTGGGCAAAAGGACGCCACTATGAATGTCTAAACCCCAGTGACAGGGGAAGATGATACTGTACATATGTCCTTGACACTCTAGACAGATCCATGATATGCAGTTTGCTGCCTATAACAATGTGGAAGAGGACTGCCACCTGATTGTCTCTCTCCCAAATAATCTAGAGAAAATCACAGCACCGATCTGCTCTAGTGTTTGTCCTTAGGGATTTTATCCAATAACAGGCCAGACTTCATCTAGCCAAAGAGGATTCTGAGACAGAGTACGATTCCATCCTTCACTTTCAGTCTATGTGGGTTCCTAGAGGCAAACTGAGTTTCTTCTAAGTCACATATAGTTGAGTCTTAAGTTTTATCCAATTTTACCAAGTTAAATTGTGTAGAGATGGTATCCACAAACATTCTTTGTATAGGAACAAACAATCTCACAAGAACACTCTGGGATAAAGAATAATTTGATCCAGAAAAAATCTATCTTTTATAGATAGTTAGCTGATACCTATTTGTAATTTGAGAAGAAAATGGCAGACCTAAAAGTATAAATATGAAATTTTGTGTAATAATTTTTACAACCTAGTAAATATCCTACCTCATTTCCTCACTATATCTATGCAAGGGACTAATTGAAGTATTTCTTCAGAATTTACTCTGGAAAATTGAGAACATTTTACTTTTTTTTTTGTTTCTTACTAGGCTTAGAGAAATTCTCTCCAATACTGTTTTTTTTTTCACTTCACATAGAATCTGCGTCCCATGATCTTGTATTTAAAGAATCCCATAGACTCCACTCCCAAATTACTCAAGCTGATTCAAAACTTTGGCAAAGTAGCAGGTTATAAAATTAACCCCCAAAAATCAATGGCTTTTCTGTATGCCAACAATGAGAAAAGTGTGGCTGAAATTAGGAAAGCAACTCCATTTGTAATAGCCCCACAAAAAATAAAATACCTAGGAATTAACTTAACTAAAGAAGTGAAGGACCTCTATGATGAAAACTTTAAAATCTTGAAAAAGGAAATCAACACAGAACTTAAAAAATGGCAAAACCTCCCATGCTCCTGGATTGGAAAGATTAACATCGTGAAAATGGCAATACTTCCCAAGGCTATCTACAAATTCAACGCAATACCTATCAAAATTCCACCCTCATTCTTCAAGGAAATAGAAGAGGCAATCCAAAAATTCATATGGAACAATAAAAGACCCCGAATAGCAAAAACGCTCCTCAACGGAAAGAACACTGCTGGAGGAATATCAATACCAAATTTCAAGCTCTACTATAAAGCCATAGTAATCAAAACAGCTTGGTATTGGCATAAGAACAGACCTAAGGACCAATGGAATAGAATTGAAAACCCAGAAATGAACCTACAGACCTATAGCCATCTAATCTTCGATAAGGGAGCTAAAACAATAGAATGGAAGACAGACAGCCTCTTCAGTAAATGGTGCTGGCAAAACTGGTTAACTACATGTAGAAAACTAAAGCTAGATCCTTATATATCACCCTGCACCAGAATCAACTCCAAATGGATCAAAGACCTTGAACTCAAAGCAGACACTCTGAAAACATTACAGGATGGAATAGGAGAAACCCTGGGTCTCCTTGGCTCAGGCCAAAATTTTCTGAATAGAGACCCGGAAACACAACAAATCAAAGAAAGGCTGGACAAATGGGATTGTATAAGGTTGCAGAGCTTCTGCAGGGCAAATGACATAGCTAGCAAGATCAATAGAAAGCCCACGGACTGGGAGAAGATCTTTACTAGCCATACAACGGACAGGGGTCTCATATCTAAAATATACTTGGAACTCAAAAAATTAAACCACCCAACAACAAATCCTCAAAGAAACAACTGCCCAATAAGTAAGTGGGCGAAAGACTTAAAGAGAAGCTTCTCTGAAGAAGAAAGAAGGATGGCCAATAGACACATGAAGAAATGTTCAACATCCCTAGCCATAAAAGAAATGCAAATCAAAACAACATTGAGATATCACCTCACTCCAGTTAGAACGGCAAAAATCAAGAACTCTAACAACAACAGATGCTGGAGGGGATGTGGACAGAAAGGAACCTTACTTCATTGTTGGTGGGAATGTAAACTTGTTCAACCACTTTGGAAAGCAGTATGGAGGTTCCTCAAAAGACTCCACATAGAGCTCCCCAATGACCCAGCAATCCCACTTTTGGGCATTTACCCAAATGATCACAAACAAGGCCACACTAAAGCTACCAGCACAACTATGTTTATTGCAGCATTATTTACCATAGCTAAGACATGGAACCAACCCAGATGCCCCTCAGTAGATGAATGGATCAAGAAGATGTGGTATATATACACAACGGAATTCTATGCCTCCATCAGAAAGAATGACATTTCCCCATTTGTTAGGAAATGGAAAGGCTTGGAAAAAATTATATTAAGTGAAGTAAGCCAGGCCCAAAGAAACATAGGTCCCATGGTTTCCCTTATTTGCAATATCTAGTATAGGTATGAGTCAAGCGGAAAAAGTCAAATAATGTGATGTTAGGAAAACGAAACCTCAAATATGTATTTTAATGTTTTTGTTTCTTTCATGCAAGCGTTTCTAACGCATTTATAAGATTATCTCTTTGTTGCTTTGTATGTCCCTCCTCCACAGTGTAACCCCCGCTTTCACTATATTTGATGTCAGTATAACATGTGGAGGAGATGGGGACAAACAAGTCATTTAAGGATTCAGGTGGACCTGTTGCAACAATGAGAAGTACAAAATGTCATGTCAAAACCAGCTTTACAATGTCGGTGGGGGGGGTGGGGGGGTATGATTGGGTGGGAGGGAGGGGGGAGGCTGGGAAGGGAGGTGAAGGGTAAACAAAGGAGGAGGCTGCAATGCTTGGTAAGAAATGTATGCATTATCCTGCCCATGTAATTGTAACCCCTCTGTACAGTATGTTCTCAAATAAAATAAAATAAAATTTAAAAAAAAAAAAAAAGAATCCCATAGACTCCACTCCCAAATTACTCAAGCTGATTCAAAACTTTGGCAAAGTAGCAGGTTATAAAATTAACCCCCAAAAATCAATGGCTTTTCTGTATGCCAACAATGAGAAAAGTGTGGCTGAAATTAGGAAAGCAACTCCATTTGTAATAGCCCCACAAAAAATAAAATACCTAGGAATTAACTTAACTAAAGAAGTGAAGGACCTCTATGATGAAAACTTTAAAATCTTGAAAAAGGAAATCAACACAGAACTTAAAAAATGGCAAAAACCTCCCATGCTCCTGGATTGGAAAGATTAACATCGTGAAAATGGCAATACTTCCCAAGGCTATCTACAAATTCAACGCAGTACCTATCAAAATTCCACCCTCATTCTTCAAGGAAATAGAAGAGGCAATCCAAAAATTCATATGGAACAATAAAAGACCCCGAATAGCAAAAACGCTCCTGAATGGAAAGAACACTGCTGGAGGAATATCAATACCAAACTTCAAACTCTACTATAAAGCCATAGTAATCAAAACAGCTTGGTATTGGCATAAGAACAGACCTCAGGACCAATGGAATAGAATTGAAAACCCAGAAATGAACCCACAGACCTATAGCCATCTAATCTTCGATAAGGGAGCTAAAACAATAGAATGGAAGAAAGACAACCTCTTCAGTAAATGGTGCTGGCAAAATTGGTTAACTACATGTAGAAAACTTAAGCTAGATCCTTATATATCACCCTGCACCAGAATCAACTCCAAATGGATCAAAGACCTTGAACTCAAAGCAGACACTCTGAAAACATTACAGGATGGAATAGGAGAAACCTTGGGTCTCCTTGGCTCAGGCCGAAATTTTCTGAATAGAGACCCGGAAACACAACAAATCAAAGAAAGGTTGGACAAATGGGATTGCATAAAGTTGCAGAGCTTCTGCAGGGCAAATGACATAGCTAGCAAGATCAATAGAAAGCCCACGGATTGGGAGAAGATCTTTACTAGCCTTACAATGGACAAGGGTCTCATATCTAAAATATACTTGGAACTCAAAAAATTAAACCCCCCAACAACAAATCCTCAAAGAAACAACTGCCCAATAAATAAGTGGGCGAAAGACTTAAAGAGAAACTTCTCTGAAGAAGAAAGAAGGATGGCCAATAGACACATGAAGAAATGTTCAACATCCCTAGCCATAAAAGAAATGCAAATCAAAACAACATTGAGATATCACCTCACTCCAGTTAGAACGGCAAAAATCAAGAACTCTAACAACAACAGATGCTGGAGGGGATGTGGACAGAAAGGAACCTTACTTCATTGTTGGTGGGAATGTAAACTTGTTCAACCACTTTGGAAAGCAGTATGGAGGTTCCTCAAAAGACTCCACATAGAGCTCCCCTATGACCCAGCAATCCCACTTTTGGGCATTTACCCAAATGTTTACAAACAAGACCACACTAAAGCTACCAGCACAACTATGTTTATTGCAGCATTATTTACCATAGCTAAGATATGGAACCAACCCAGATGCCCCTCAGTAGATGAATGGATCAAGAAAATGTGGTATATATACACAATGGAATTCTATGCCTCCATCAGAAAGAATGACATTGCCCATTTGTTAGGAAATGGAAAAACTTGGAAAAAATTATATTAAGTGAAATAAGCCAGGCCCAAAGAAACGTAGGTCCCATGGTTTCCCTTATTTGTAATATCTAGTATATGTATGAGTCAAGCGGAAAAGGTCAGATAATGTGATGTCAGGAAAATGAACCCTTAGATGTGTATTTTAATGTTTTTTTCTTTCATGCATGTGTTTCTAACACATTTATAAGATTATCTCTTTGTTACTTTGTATGTCCCTCCCCCACAGTATAACTCTTGCT
Organism: Dipodomys spectabilis; assembly: GCF_019054845.1. Classification (NCBI taxonomy): domain Eukaryota; kingdom Metazoa; phylum Chordata; class Mammalia; order Rodentia; family Heteromyidae; genus Dipodomys; species Dipodomys spectabilis. The sequence goes on along the minus strand of NW_024870864.1, from coordinate 13,754,898 downwards.
TTCACTATATTTGATGTCAGTATAACTTGTGGAGGAGATGGGGAAAAACCAGTTGTTTGAGGATACAGGTGGACCTGTTGCAACAATGAGAAGTACAAGTTGTCATGTCCAAAACGAACTTTACAACGTTGGTGGGGGGGGGGGCTGGGGGGGGAGGAAGGAGAAGGATTGGGATTAGGGGGGGAGGGGGGAGGCTGGGAAGGGATGTGAAGGGTAAACAAAGGAGGAGGCTGCAATGCTTGGTAAGAAATATACACATTATCCTGCCCATGTAACTGTAACTCCTCTGTACAGTATGTTCACAAATAAAATTAAATTAAATTAAAAAAAAAAAAAAAAAAGAATCTGCATCCCAACAGGATATTTCTTTCTTTCTTATTCAGTCTCACCTGTCTGTACATAGGTAGCCATGCCCAGGAGTCCACAGCTCAAACAGATTTCACACAACAAATCAACAAAAGCTGGGTCCACAGTCTCCATATCTCCGTGAAGCCTGCACCTAGGATCAAGAATTTACTATCTCTCTTTAAGATAAAAGCTAAGGATTTGCTAAGGATTAGAGCTGCACGAAGCTCTTAATTTTGTATTTCCAACATCCCCTGCTATGTTACGATAAATTTCTGTTGCTTTTTGAATCTGAATTTGTGTCATGAGATTGCAGAAAAGGGGTTGGAGACTTGCCTCAGTTGGTAGAGTGCTGGCCAGTGGGGGAAAGTGGCAGGTACCACATTTGAGTCCAGGTCTCAGAAGAAAAAGAAAAGAGATCTCAGAAAAATGAATATACATACTATCCAGTATGGAAACTTGGATTGAAGGGAAACAAGGAGCAGTGAATATCTTGTCATGGTCTCTCCTTTTGAAATCTATTCTGATCTATAAAGATCAATTATTATATTTTTGTTTTGTAAACTTCCAATGGTTGTACAAAAGCGTTACAATTTTACATGCCAACTTGTGTGTCCGATGCTTCTTCATCAGGGACATCCTTTCCATCATCCTCCCTTTTCTCCACAGACTCCAAGTTTTCTAGCTCCTTATCACAAATGTATACTGAGTATTCTGACAGTATTTGTCTCTATTCTTTTCTCATTCATTACTGCAGCTTTATAGTGTGTTTCCAAGCTCAATAGTATAATATTTCTGGCTTTGTTCTTCTTGCTCAATTGTCTTTGTCTACTCAGATTATTTTGAGGTTTCATATACATTTAGAATATTTTATCTAATTCTGTGAATGATACCATTAGTATCTTATAAGGATTACATTGAATCTGAAATCATCTCGGGTAATAATCTGACCAATTTTAACATTAACTTTTCCAATTAATGAACACAGGATCTTGTGAGTTTTGTGCCATTCTGAATTTATTTCGAGTTATAATGATTTTCATTACAAGGCTATTTTATTTTTTGGGTTGATTGATACCTAGGATCTCTCATTTTTCCTTTTTCTTTTTCTTTTTTGTTGGTCATGGGGCTTGTACTCTGAGCCTGGGCACTGTCCCTCAGCTCTTGAGCTCAAGACTACCACTTGAGCTACAGTGTCACTGCGTGGGCTGGCTTTGAACCACGATCCTCAGATCTCAGCCTCCTGAATAGTTAGGATTACAGATGTGAGTCACTAATGCCAGGCTTTCATTATTTCTTAATGGCATAATTTACTGTTGACATTTAGAAATTGTTGAGTTTTTTAAACTGGTTTATATCTTGGATATTTCTAAATTCTTCCACTATTTCTCATCTTTTTGTGGTGGAGTTTGAGGATTTTTACATATAAGCCATGTCATCTGCAAACAATGACAATATGATTTCCTTTCCAGTTTGATTACCCTTTGTTTCCCTAAACTAATTTTTCAAACTAGAACTTCCACCATGACATTACATAAAATGGAGAGGGGAGAATAATAGAGGAGTGAATTTGATCAAAACATGTTATATACATCTATGGATACAATGCAATGAATTCTGGTCTTGCTCCAAATCTTAGTTTCAGCTTTCCCCTACTGAATGTATTATTACCTGCTAGTTGCCGGACTGAGCTAACTATGTTAAAGTACATTTTGCTGTGCTTCACTCTGTGCAGCATTTTTTTTCTCATGAAGGGACATTGAATTTTATTGAATGCCTTTCTGTTATCAACTGAGATGATCTTATAGTAGTTTTCCTTCATTGTATTTATACTGTATGTCCTGTTTATTGATTTGCACATATTTAAACACCTTTGCATCTCTAGACTCTATCCCAACTCACCATTTAAAATATTGTGTTTTGGAGGCTGAACAACACACTGCTGAATCATGAGTGGGTCATGGAAGAGATTAGAAAGGAAATTCAAATGTTCATGCTATTCAACGAAAATGAACACACAAATTATCAGCTCCTCTGGGACACAGCAAAGGCAGTACTCAGAGGCAAGTTTATAGCTCTGAGCTCCTACATCAACAAATTGGAGAGATCTGAAACTAACAATTTAATGAGACATCTAAACCTCCTTGAAAAAGAGCAGCAAGATAAACCCCAATCCAGTAGATGGAAAGAAATAATTAAAATTAAATCACAATTAAATGAATTAGAATCCAAAAAAACTATAGAAAGAATCAACAAAACAAAGAGTTAGTTCTTCGAAAAACTTAACAAAATTGACAGACCCTTAGCAAATCTTATCAGAAAAAGAAGAGAACACACCCAAATTAATAAACTCAGAGATGAGAATGGAAACATCACCACGGAAACAACCAAGATTTAGAACATTATAAGGGAATACTTCTCAAAACTTTATGCTAATAAGTTTGAGAACTTGGCAGAAATGGACCTCTTCCTAGCAAATATTGACATGCCAAAACTAAACCAAGATGAGTTAAACTATCTTAACAGGTCCATATCAAGCATTGAAATAGAAACAGCAATAAGAGACCTCCCAGCTAAGAAAAGTCCAGGACCAGATGGTTTTACAGCGGAATTTTACAAGGCCTTCAAAGCAGAGCTCACACCAATTCTCCTCCAACTCTTCAAGGAAATTGAAAAAGAAAGCTCACTACCGAACACATTCCATGAAGCCATCATAACCCTCATCCCAAAACCAGGCAGGGACTCATCAAAGAAAGAGAACTATAGACCCATTTCTTTGATGAATATTGATGCAAAACTTCTCAACAAAATTTTGGCCAATCGACTTCAACAATTCATCCAAAAAATCATACACCACGATCAAACAGGATTCATTTCAGGGATGCAAAGCTGGTTCAATATACGCAAATCAATTAATATTATTCATCACATCAACAGGAGCAAGAATAAGAACCACACGGTTATCTCAATAGATGCAGAAAAAGCATTCGACAAGATCCAACACCACTTTATGATGAAGGTTTTGGAAAAATTAGGAATCCATGGAACATTCCTCAATACAATAAAGGCTGTATATGACAAACCTACAGCCAGCATTATACTCAATGGTGAAAAACTAAAGCCATTTCCTCTTAACTCAGGAACAAGACAAGGATGCCCACTCTCTCCACTTCTCTTCAATCTAGTATTAGAATGCCTAGCTACAGCAATAAGACAAGATGCAGACATAAAGGGGATCCAAATAGGGAAAGAAGAAATAAAACTCTCCCTCTTTGCAGATGACATGATCTTGTATTTAAAGAATCCCACAGACTCCACTCCTAAATTACTCAAGCTGATTCAAAACTTTGGCAAAGTAGCAGGTTATAAAATTAACCCCCAAAAATCAATGGCTTTTCTGTATGCCAACAATGAGAAAAGTGTGGCTGAAATTAGGAAAGCAACCCCATTTGTAATAGCCCCACAGAAAATAAAATACCTAGGAATTAACTTAACTAAAGAAGTGAAGGACCTCTATGATGAAAACTTTAAAATCTTGAAAAAGGAAATCAACACAGAACTTAAAAAATGGCAAAACCTCCCATGCTCCTGGATTGGAAAGATTAACATCGTGAAAATGGCAATACTTCCCAAGGCTATCTACAAATTCAATGCAATACCTATCAAAATTCCACCCTCATTCTTCAAGGAAATAGAAGAGGCAATCCAAAAATTCATATGGAACAATAAAAGACCCCGAATAGCAAAAACACTCCTCAACGGAAAGAACACTGCTGGAGGAATATCAATACCAAATTTCAAACTCTACTATAAAGCCATAGTAATCAAAACAGCTTGGTATTGGCATAAGAACAGACCTCAGGACCAATGGAGTAGAATTGAAAACCCAGAAATGAACCTACAGACCTATAGCCATCTAATCATCGATAAGGGAGCTAAAACAATACAATGGAAGAAAGACAGCCTCTTCAGTAAATGGTGCTGGCAAAATTGGTTAACTACATGTAGAAAACTAAAGCTAGATCCTTATATATCACCCTGCACCAGAATCAACTCCAAATGGATCAAAGACCTTGAACTCAAAACAGACACTCTGAAAACATTGCAGGATGGAATAGGAGAAACCCTAGGTCTCCTTGGCTCAGGCGGAAATTTTTTGAATAGAGACCCGGAAACACAACAAATCAAAGAAAGGTTGGACAAATGGGATTGCATAAAGTTGCAGAGCTTCTGCAGGGCAAATGACATAGCTAGCAAGATCAATAGAAAGCCCACGGATTGGGAGAAGATCTTTACTAGCCATACAACAGACAAGGGTCTCATATCTAAAATATACTTGGAACTCAAAAAATTAAACCCCCCAACAACAAATCCTCAAATAAACAACTGCCCAATAAATAAGTGGGCTAAAGACTTAAAGAGAAACTTCTCTGAAGAAGAAAGAAGGATGGCCAATAGACACATGAAAAAATGTTCAACATCCCTAGCCATAAAAGAAATGCAAATCAAAGCAACATTGAGATACCACCTCACTCCAGTTAGAATGGCAAAAATCAAGAACTCTAACAACAACAGATGCTGGAGGGGATGTGGACAGAAAGGAACCTTACTTCATTGTTGGTGGGAATGTAAACTTGTTCAACCACTTTGGAAAGCAGTATGGAGGTTCCTCAAAAGACTCCACATAGAACTCCCCTATGACCCAGCAATCCCACTTTTGGGCATTTACCCAAATGTTTACAAAAAAGACCACACTAAAGCTACCAGCACAACTATGTTTATTGCAGCATTATTTACCATAGCTAAGATATGGAACCAACCCAGATGCCCCTCAGTAGATGAATGGGTCAAGAAAATGTGGTATATATACACAATGGAATTCTATGCCTCCATCAGAAAGAATGACATTTCCCCATTTGTTAGGAAATGGAAAGGCTTGGAAAAAATTATATTAAGTGAAGTAAGCCAGGCCCAAAGAAACATAGGTCCCATGGTTTCCCTTATATGCAATATCTAGTATATGTATGAGTCAAGCGGAAAAGGTCAGATAATGTGATGTTAGAAAAACGATCCCTTAAATATGTATTTTAATGTTTTTTTTTCTTTCATGCATGTGTTTCTAACTCATTTATAAGATTATTTCTTTGTTGCTTTGTGTGTCCCTCCCCCACAGTGTAACCCCCGCTTTCACTATATTTGATGTCAGTATAACTTGTGGAGGAGATGGGGACAAACAAGTCGTTTAAGGATTCAGGTGGACCTGTTGCAACAATGAGAAGTACAAAATGTCATGTCAAAAAGGAGCTTTACAATGTCGGTGTGGGGGGGGGAGGGGGGAAGGATTGGGTGGGGGGGGAGGGGGGAGGCTGGGAAGGGAGGTGAAGGGTAAACAAAGGAGGAGGCTGCAATGCTGGTAAGAAATGTATGCATTATCCTGCCCATGTAATTGTAACCCCTCTGTACAGTATGTTCTCAAATAAAATAAAATTAAATTAAAAAAAAAATAAAATAAAATATTGTGTTTAACATTGTTTGCATTTTTTGCTGAGATTTTGATGTCTATGTTCATCAGAGTTATTGGCCTGTGATTCACTTTGTTGTGAACTTAACTGGTTTAAGCATCAAGATGACATTGGCCTTGCAGAATAGCTGTTGAATAATTCCTTCTCCTGTATTTTTTAAAATGAGAACTGAAGTTGTTTCCTTCTTAAATGTTTGGCATATTTCAGCAATGAAGCCATCTGGTTTGAGGCTTTCTTTTAAGTGAAGCTTTTCATTCTTCAGGCTTGATACAGTGTGTGGTTCCAAGAATTTCTTCATTTCTTCCAGATTATCAAATTTACTGTCATATGTTTGTTCATAGTAATGTCTAGAGATCTATATTTTGTAGTGTTGGTTATATTGTATCTTGTTGCTTATTTAACTTGATTCTTGTCATTCTTTTTTTCTTAATTTACTTTAAGGTTAATCTATTTTATTTGCCCTTTGAAGAATCATGTTTTTCTTCATTGGACTTTTTTGGGGATAGCCCACATTTCATTTATTTCTTCTCATATTTATTATTTCTATCTTCTTATTTCATGCTTAGGTCTGTCTGTTTATTCTGGTTATTGAAAGGCCAAAATCAGTTGCCTACCTAGGAACTTTCTACTGTTGATATGGGCATTGATTTTTATAAATTTGTTTTTCATATGGTTTTCTGTCAGTGCATTATTGTCTCCATTTTCATTTTTTATGTGTTTTTAATTTCATGACCCATTGAAATTCAAATACTGCTGACTTCCCATTTATCTGTACAGTTTCTGAACCTTTCTTTGAAAGGTTAGTTTTTATTTTATTGTCAAGGTGATGTACCAAGGGATTATAGTTATATAAGTAAGGTAGTAAGTACATTTCTTGTCAAACTTGTTATCTTCTCCCTCATTTTTCTCCCACGTTCCCTCCTCCCACCCCTCAAGTTGTAAAGTTCATTTCCAGCATATTGTCTTGTGAGTATTACTGTTGCATAATTTCTTAGTATTCATTGAGCCTTGTTTTAGCCCTATCATGTGATATCTCATAGACAGTGTTCCATATGCTGATGAAAACTATATATTCTTCAGCTGTGGGAAGCAGTGTTCTATAGATGTCTGTGAAGTTCATTTGTTCTAGGGGGCAAGTTAATTCTAAGCTTTCTTCATTGATTTTCTGTTTGAATATGTCCATTGATGACAATGCAGTTTTTACATCTCAAGCTAATCCTAAGATTATATTGGAACCTGTCTAGATCACTGTGTCCACTAACATGTGTTTTATATGTTTCAGTGAATCAATACTATTTTTTAGTTTGTTATTTGACCTTATTGAATTGACCTTTTTATCATTATATAACAAACTTTGTGTCTTTTTTTCTGCTTTAATGTCTAGTTTATCTGACATTAGTTTGCCTTTTCCACATTTCCTTTGGTTTTCATGCACATAGAGTATCTGATTCCATCCCTTCACTTTCAGTCTCTGTGGGTTCTTAGCGATGAGCTGAGTTTCTTGTAAGTCACATACAGTGGAGTCTTGGATTTTATTCAATCATTCTATGTCTCTAAATGGGAGATGTTAATGCACTTATATTCAAAGCAATGATTTATAGGAAAGTCCTTACTCCAGCAGTTATAGAACTTGAGTTCCCATTTGTTTCAGTTCTTTCCTGCCCTTCTCCCTGAATTACAATCTTTCTTATTGGCAAAAACAATTATGGTTTGTTTTGATTCCTTGCTTATATTTTAGCTTCTCCAATATAGATTTTGTTTTATGTTTATGTTTAGCATGAGGACTATAAAAACATATTTGGAATATAATAGGCTATTTTCAATTGATAATGATTGACATGATCACTAAGATAACACAAACAATAAACAATAAGAAATATACTCAAAAGAAAATTCTTTACTTCAATACAAATCCACTCCACATTTAGATTTTTAATATTTCTTTTACATCCTTCAATGTTATCTATTGCTTAACAAACAGATGTGGTATTTACCTTTTGTTTATCTCTTCATAGCAAAGACATGAATGTTTTACACACAATTCTTAAAACATAAGGTATTTTGGGATGTATTTCTACAATTTACTTACAAGAAATTTTAGCCTTTTATGTTTTTTATTTGCCTAGTAATGTCTCTTTCCTTTAGCTTGAAGAACTTCTCTTACATTTCTTGAATAATGCATGTGGTAGATAGATATTCTCTCAATTTTTATCTAGAAAAAAATCTCTCTTTTAAAGGAAATCTTTGCTTAGGTACAACTCTGTTCTTTGAAAACACTTGTTTTTTTCAGTATTATGGAAATCATATGTTACTCTTTCTTGGCATGTAAGTTTCAACTGATAAGACAAATTTCAGTCAAATTAGGGGACACAACAATGGGTTATTCATTTCCTCTGTTAGCCATGAAAAAGTTCTTCTAAACTTTACCTGTGAGATAAACTACAGATTATAATATAATCTATCTACAGATTATATTATATCATAATCTGTAGATAGACGAAATTCACTTTAAATTGGTGGATGAACTTTGACCTTCCTCTACCAAGATATGTATGTTTTTTGAGACTTAGGAGGCTTTCTATTATTGTTTCCTTAAATAACTTCTATAATATTTAGTAGTGTAAATCCATCTGGAGTCTTTCAAGGGGCGTGGTTCATTAATTTTTGTGTTTGACCATAAAATGCCAGTTTGCATATAGTTTTTTCTTTTGTTTTTCATATTGAGTTAAATGTGATTGTGAATCATAGATATTGGGCTTGGCTGATACTAGATCTTGAAAACACCTTAGTGCCTACTTGTCAAAGGTCTCATCTTGCAACTTATCCTCCCTAGTCTCTCATCCTCTTCCCCCTGCATAGGTCCAGAGAACCTTCAGTGTTGATTTTCAGATAAGCATTGCATTAGGATAGCTGGGCCAAGCCAAAAAGGAAGGTTTTCATTTCAGGGTCTATCACTGTGGGAAAAAATTCTAAACCTTGCATGCAGTAATAAACCCCCAAATCCTCAGCCTTCACCCTGCTGATTGTCAGTCTGAAATCTGCCACTGAAACTGTCTGGAACTCCAAATTCATAGCTGGAAACAAAAAAAGATCAAGAGTTGTGGAGACTGGCCTGGCTTCTGCAGGTACCAATGCAAATAGATGTTTCCATCACTCTGAGGCTCTGACTAGAGTTGCAGAAGATGGAGGCTGGATCTCCCAGGGTGACAGGCAGGGAGAGTGGACTCTCAGTCATCATAACTTCTCCACTGATTCCTAAAATAATGAGAGAGAAAAATCAAGATTATATATAAAAATTGAAGGAATTTTTCTTATTCTTTTTTACATATTGCTTGCTAGTCATTTTCATGTTTCATTTCATATTCCAAAAATATTAAATATTTTAAATATATACATATTTCTCAAAGAATAAGTAATCCTATAGATCTCTCATACACCACCTCCTTCCATACTTGTCATAATTGTCACCATAGCACAGGACCTTATTTCTTCTGGATTGTTCTTCACTCTCAGATAGCTAAACCTCATCTGTCCCATCCTAAAGGATGAGACCTAGAGGTCTGTCACATGGACAGAAACAAAATGAGATGCAATTGTCCTGATGGCTCATCCTCCCTCACAGTTTTCCATCCTCATTTCCCTCTCCCCTTACCAAGGATCCAGAGCATCAGCAGCCCCAGGAACTGAGCAGGCCACCTCATTATTACGAGTACACTGTAGAGTCCTGATCAATGAAGACAAGGTGAGAGCTGAGCCTTTATCTCAGACTTAGAAGGGAAGGTCCTCCTTCAGGAGCACTATGCAAATCAGCAGGTGGGTACAGCAGTGTGAGAGGAGTAATAGGGAAGGGAAGGGCCTTTCTTGTGAGCAAAGTGACTTAAAAATCATCTGTATTTGAAGGAAATACAGAAAAGACTATGTTGCTTGTAGCAATGGGCACAAGGACCTCCCTGGGAATGTCTCAATCTGTGTAAAGGACATGATATTAGGCCTGGCCAATTTAAAGCACTAGAGATCCAATCAGATGGAAGTTTGTGTCCAGGACAATCTATGAGAGGGGAATTGCCATCCAACTTAGCTTCCTCGCAGTCAGTCCAGAGAAAGACAAACTACACATTGATTTTAGTATTGATCCTCAAGGATTTTATGCACCTGAACTGAACACCTGTACTGGAATAGTTGAGGAGGTCTCTGATATCCATAGCAATCTAGTTAAATATTTGGGATGTTATAAAACATGTTAGAAATCTTCCTTTCATAGGACCTAATAAGGTCATTAAGAACTTACAAGTCTAAAGAAATTGACAGGGAAGGGACAAAAAACAGTGGCTTCCAATTAGTAAGCTAGTCACATTATTTAATGAAAGTGGAAAACAGAAATGTTTACACCTAACAGTGTGAATATAAAATTGCAAATCATAACTTTTACAATCTTGTGCATGTAGTAAATATCCTTTCTTATTTCTTTAACTATACTCCAGATTAATCACAAATTTCTTTCTGATTTCTCTAGTAAAATGAGACAGAATGAGACATTCTGTGTTTAGAGAAATGCTCAACATAGTTATAAGAGAATTTCTTTCTCTTCATAGAGAATCTGGTGCTATAGGGTTTTTTACCTCTCTGTGAGAACCTCAGTTTGGTCTATGTATAGGGCAGCCACAGGTAGGGGATCACAGTACAAATATAAATTCTTCAGACTAAAACATCAAGAAGTGGATTCAGTGTTTTCATGTCTTTGTAGGCTTCAATTGTGATCTATGCTACATCCATTATCTTGAAAATGGATATGTAAAACATGGGGTTTTCTGAAGCTTCTTCAGAATCCAGGGCTCTTTTGAAAGTGTAGCCTGATTGACTCTGAGCAGTTCAGACTTGTTCTGGAAGATATCATGAAATCCTTATCCTATTTTAGTGCTGATCTTCACAATCCAGAGAGAAGTGTGTGGACCGCAGATTTGTCAGCAGACAAATCTTATACAACTGAGATCTTTGGTGTTGTCCTGGAGTGTTGACAACAGAAAGTTCTGTATGGCCACTAATTTTGAAATGTAAAATGAGGTAGAAAGGATGAATCTCAACTAGGGATTGATATTCTTTAATGTGTTATTCCTTGCCAGACACTGGTGATTCATGACTATAATTCTAGCTATATAGGTGGTGGCTGAAATATGGGGAATCATAGTTTGAAGCCAACTAAGACAGAAACTCTGATCTCCAATTAAACACCAAAAAACTGGGAATAGATCTTTGTCTCAAGTCTTCAATCTAGCCTTGAGTTAAAGAGCTCAAAATCTGCCAAGGCTCTGAGGTTAATCCCCATGACAGGTATAAAAAATAATAAGTATAATAAAATTTAAAAATAAAATGTTATTTTTACCTCTGGGATCAAAGCAGATATGTTTAATCAAGTTATATCATAAACAGAATGTGAGGGGTTATATAAATATGAATATGAGGGGTTATATATAGGTGAAAATGATCTAATGAGCAATATATTGACTAAAGGTAAGCAAATACAAAAATTATATATTCCTCAATAAATAAATCCTTCAGTAGTCATAACTGACCAGAAGCCATTGACATCATCTAGATTACTCTCAGCATGATAAAATACATAGAGACATTAATTTCACACTTTCAGTTTCCAGAGCTATGACACCACATAATCCTTACTTATAAGAGCCCAAAACACTAGTATTCTAATTATGCAACATATTATCATGGACAGAGGGAAAACAGGAGCAGTAACAATTCTGTCACAGATGGTTCTACTTGGAATCTATTCTTGGAAATACTAGTTGGACATCACTGTCTTTTACCTGTATTCCCAGCTACTGAAGAGCCTGAGGTCTGAGCAATTATTGAAAAGTCCCAATAAGCAGCAAAAGACCAAGCAAGAGCTCTAGAGGTGTAACTCATGTTACATATCACCAGCCTAGCAAGCAAGCAAGGTGAGCACACACAAGGCCTTCAGTTCAACCCTTAGTACTACCAAAAGAAAAACATAAAAACTATTTTAACAAGGCAATATCTAAGATGATTCAATTTATAATATTGCTATATATTTGTGAAATTAAGATGTCCCTATGTATGTCTGATAAGGCAATTATTAAGGGAAAAGGATTGAGGCAGATAAGTTGCATTGTATTTTTTCTGTACTGCCAAATGCTTTTGTGTAGGGACCATCACATAGGCAAGTTGCTATGATTCCTATAAGTTAGGCAACTACTAATTGGTGAGAGTGTTTGCCATTCATTGAAGTGAGTGATAGTGAGGTAGAGAACTTGATAGGACCACAGGTTCTGTACACTGTCCTATAAACTACTTCCATTCACAGAACCCAAACCCAAGATGCTTTAGGAAAGATTAAATCAAGAATCCATTGGTTTATGTGTGTAATCTTAGCTACTCAGGAAGCTGAAATCTAAAGCCAGTGTAGGCAGGAAGGTCCATGAGGGTCTTATCTCCAATTAAGAAACAAAAAAGCTGAAATAGAGCTGCCCATCAAGTTATAGAGTATCCATCTTGAGCAAAAGCACTAAGAGACAATACAAGCCCTTACTTCAAGCTCTAAAACTTGCACAAATTAATCACAATAATAATAATGATGATAATCACACAGAATCTTGTTCCTTTCCCAAGATGACAATGGATGGTCTTTGTGACAGAAAGAGAGAATTTCCTTAGGTTAGAAGTAATATCTAACTGTTGGTATAATTTGTGGAGGGAAAGGGGAAAAACAAATCGTTTAAATAGGGATACAGGTGGACCCATTGCAACAATGAGATGTACAAGTCATTATGTCGAAAACGAACTTTACAACTTTGGTGCAGGGAAGGGGGGAGACGGGGAGGATTGGATGGGGGGGCAGGGGGAGGATGGGAAGGGATGGGAAGGGGAAACAAAGGAGGAGGCTACAATGCTTGATAAGAAATGTATTCATTATCTTGCCCATGTAATTGTAAACCCTCTGTACAGTACTTTCACAATAAAATAAATAAATAAAATAAAATAAATAATAAATAAATAAAAGAAGTAGTATCTAACATCTCAGTCCAGGGCACTTCCCTAGCTTCAGCCTCACTGGAGGATAGTATGAAGCTCTAGCCACTTGGGATTGAACCTGGCTTCATTTTTCGGACAGCTGCTGAGTTTGGAGTTGGTGTCCCCGAATCAAAGATGCTATACGCCTCTTGTTTGTGAACATCTTCCTCTGCAACTGCATCCAGCTTCCATTGATAAAGCCCTCTCCTATGCTCCACAAATAGCAAGCAGAGAATAACAATGCATTCCAGTGGGTTTAAAGCCTGGCTCTTCTTTCAAGGAAGGAACCAGCTAGAAAGCCTTTATGACTTCTGGAGACAGCACAGGCTACAGGTAGCAGGATTAAATGAAGATTGAGACTAATTAGAACAACACAATATAATCTTCTCAGAAAAAGAGATTGCACCAAAATTACACGATTAAAGGAAAATAGGAAGACAAGTATTCATTATTTGTAAACATTACCAAAGATAATCACTAGACTTTAATATTCCTGAAGCTTCACCTAAACCAAAACTGCATCTTCATCTCTGACTTCACATTAAGGTTTCAAGATCTAGTAAAACCATTTTACTTAGATTTGAACTTGACTTTTACCATTAGAAAACACTGTCGTCCAAACTTACACACAGATTTGTTCATATTATGGCTTCCTAAATACTTCTGTTTGTCTCATCTGACAAATATTATATACATAAACATATATTAACTCATGTGTTAGAAATAATTTAGAGTGTTACACAAAATTTAAGACAAGCATCCTTATAGTAAGCAAGTTTTAATCAAGGAGGAATTTGGATTAATCCAATGCTCTTTATCATCAGGAAATATTATTATCATAGAATTATGTAGATAAGAGCAACAATAGGGAGGGAAGTATTTTCTACATTATATATTTGAGGTTTATCATTGTTTTGAACAAAACAGAAAAATCATTGCACAGAATCATAAGCACAGTAATCTATTGGCAAACAAAATTTATCTGCTTAGTGATAATATTCAGTTGAATCCACTATATTTCTTTTTCTCTCATTTTGGTCCTTTTGCTCAGGTTTTCTTTTGTTTTTCAGGGATGGTGGCACTAGAGTTTGATTTCAGGACTTTATACTTCCTGAGCAGGTAATCTACCACTGACCTTGAACAGCAATTGGCCTATTTTTGGCTTCCCATCCTAGAAGGGATAACAAGTGTGTACAAAAATTCTGAACACCTTTCCAGTGAGATGGATCCATTGAGACAGTTTTTTCTACCCAGGCTGTCCTGGACTTGCAACTTTCCCAACTTTACCCTCTCTCATAGTCTAAGATGGCAGGTGCACCCTACTGTGTCTAGCTATATTTGTTAGAAGTCTTGTGAACTTTTTGCCTTGTCTGGACTCAACCCCAAATCACATTTTCAGACACCCAATTAGCAACGATTGTAGATGAGAACTACTGGTGCCTCAGCTTCAAATTAACTTTCAATGAGCATTGAAGAAAGAAATTAGGCTAGCCATAGTCTATAGATTGATGATTTGAGTGGTCCCTGGTGTTTTGCTGATGTAAGGACCAAATAATATTAAATATCATAGAAATCAAGACATTCTGATGTCAAATTTCCATTGCTTTAACTAATATGCCAGTGGAAGGATTGTGAGAAAAGTGAACAAATTTCCTAAGAATGAAGAGAACCTCCCTTGATGAATATTCCCAAAAGTCACAAGGTCATCCAGGAATTTATTGACTGTTCAGGAAGGAGAAAGCATCCCCACTCTGGGTGGTAGGGATTGTGATGTGGAAGTCCTAAGTATGTAGGGAGTTGGGAGTAGGAGGCTCTGAGTGCTCCTTGTCATGCCCTGGGACCTTTTGGCACAGGAGAGGTGCACGATGCCTCCTCCTCAAAGCTCTGCAAAATTGTCACTGAGCCCCGCCTGGTTTCTATTAGTCCTTTGCTGCTACTCCTTCTGCACTGACAGTGTGGGCCTTTCTGGAATCCATGTTATAGGCCGTTACACTGTGCTGGGCCCAATGAGTGTCCTGCTGACTAGGGGGTACACTAGCATCTCCAGGCTCCAGTTCTGTGATTGTGGGAAGGAAAGCAATGGAATTTTGCTTTGATATGTAACTCCACTTGTGAATATGTGGAGAAATACGAGCAGAAATCTGATCTCTTATTTTGTGCTACAAAGCACTTCATACAAATAGTTTGCTCTGAATTAATTCTGTATATTTTGTCTGCCTGGTTGAAAGTACAAGTTTTAAACATACTTGCCATGCCATTCGTGATCAGGGAATATATGTCTAGTATGTTTCAATCTCTTTACCAGAATCATCCTTATTCCTAACCTAGTGATAAAAATGTACTTTCACTTCCATTGAACCATGGGAATATATGTTACTGATGTGGCCAATATTACTCAGAAATATTCTTACAACTCTATTATACATGCAATCAACTGAATGCATATATTTGCATACAGTTATCATCAGGATATTAAAATCCATTTTATTTTCAAGTTCTGACCACTACATTGTAAGAATAATGCATTTGATATGTATGTGTGAAGGCATTTTTCCTTATTATGATAATAAAATGCCAGTACTATCACCTTTGACCTGTTGTTGAGTATTAAATGTAAGACAGTTTCCATCCTAGCTTCAGTGTTGTGGGCATGGAAAGTTAAAAAAGCTACTCTAAGCCAGGTACCGGTGGCTCATGCATGTAATCCTAGCTACTCAGGAGGCTGAGATCTGACTATCACAGTTCAAAGCCAGCCTGGGCAGGAACATCTGTGAGACTCTTATCTCCAGTAAACCACCAGAAATCCGGAAGGGACGCTGTAGCTCAAGTGGTAGAGCACTAGCCTTGAGCTGAAGAGCTGAGGGACAGTGCCCAGGCCCAGAGTTCAGGCCCCATGACCAGACCCCCAAAAAAATACTAATGGCCTTCATTTGTATGTTCTTCTTTAACTTTTTGAGTATACACACACACACACACACACACACACACACACACACACACACACACACACACGGACATTGTCTCTCATGGAATATTATCTAATTTAATGATAGTTTGCAAGAAGGTTCATGGTGCTTAGAAAGACAGGCAGATTCTCACACAGACTTGTGATGCCTTTGTGTCCCATGGTTACACAGAACGCCCTGCAGATAAGAATAATGAACGTAGATCTCCACTGACTCTGTTCCATACTAGGTAGACATTGGTGGACTTTATGGTTAGCATGTCACTGCACGCAACATGTTCCTAAACCCAACTGTATGGTTTGTGCTAGTCTAACTCTTGGGGCAGAAAGTGGTCCAGAAGCTCTTCTTGGCTGTGATGAGTGTTAGTATTATCCCTGCCTTTGGTCCTCAGCTCCACCCAGAGGTGGGATAATACTAACATTCCCCACTTTGTTGTTTAATAAAATAGGGGGTTCCAGGCTGGGGGTAAGCATGGAGGTCATTTCTTCTGAAGCTACTTCAGAAGAAAGGGAGAAGCATTCAGAGGTCTCTGATTTGTTGCTTGGCCAGGTACCTTCCAAGAAGCATTTGCTTGACAGTTAGTAAAGGTCTTCAGCTTTTCCATGACAATCGTTAACAGGGCCAACATAGGCACTTTTAGCTACTGCCTGCTGGCCTGGAGGCATCAAGAAGTCCCTGGAGCTGGGGTCTTTAGGGTCCGGGTCTGCACTGGGCAAGGCAGGGCAGTGTAAGTGAAGTCTACAGTTGCCTGTAGTAACAGGATGGCCTGGACTTGTTCCCAGTTGGTATCCTGCTATTATCCTGGTAAAAGAATTTTTGGAAAGGTCGGGCGGAAAGCTGACAAGGTGATAGGAATGATGTAGGAGAACACACATTGGCCAAAGCCAGAAAAATTTCATTTGGAGCATTAGTCCAGTTGTGGCCCATTACAGGGAAGGAGGAATAACAGGACTAGGGGCAGGAAGGAGGTGTCTAGAGTTTTTTGGCAACTGGGTAGGGACAGCATAGTTGGCTGGTTGGGAGTGACCAGTCAGAGGCTACTAGAAATAGCATATACAGGGTGTTTGGGATTCAAACGATCCCAGTATTTTACAATCTTAGCTTTTTACTACCCCCTATCACAGAAATAACATCACTTTTTGGTCTGACTTGTGGGGATTAACATTACCGACAGGTGGAAGGGAATACAAACAAATTAGGACAATGTAAAGGTCTGAGCTTCAGTGGATCTGAAGTGGCTTTTTGTGCTCTTCATCCCAAAAGCTGTGGTCATGTGAGATGGAGCAAGGCCAGGGTTTGGGCTAGGCTGTGGCATCTCCCAGAGTGTATGCATTGTCGCACTTCCTGCTGTTTACCTGCAAAATCTCTACACATACTGGTTAAAGACCTTTTAGCAAGCAGAACAGTAACTTAGCTAAAGTTCCTTTTTAAAACAATGGAGCTGGGTGCCGGTGGCTCATGTCTATAATTCTAAGAACTCAGGAGGCTGAAATCTGAGGATCACGGTTCAAAGCCAGCCTGGCAGCAAAGTCTGTGAGACTCTTATCTCCAACAAACCACTAGAAAACCAGAAGTGGTGCTGTGGCTCAAGCAGTAGAGTGCTCGCCTTGAGCTGAAGAGTGCAGAGTTCAAGCCCAGAGTTCAAGCCCCACAACTGACAAAAAAAAAAAAAAAATGCAATAATCTTGGGAGCTTCTTAACAAGTTTACATACTCAGAACATTCTTGTGCACAAAGATCTTAAAGTGTGCAAAATGAATACCCATCTACATTTTCCTGAATTTTTAGTGGCAAGAGATACTTTTGCCAATCTTACTAAGACTGGTACCCCCTATTTTTATTAACAAAGCAGAGAATGTTAGTATTATCCCCACCTTTGGTCCTGAGCTCCACCCAGACCTGATTTCCTCCCTGCCCTGGAGTTCCCACTCTACAGTTGGTCACTCCCTCTCTCTGCCCAGACCTACCCACGAATGCATTTACTTCACTTCTGCCCTCATTTCCCTGAGACTTGGATGAGGGTAGATACCATGTGCTTCCTCTCCAGGGGAAATATGGTCCCTCTAATAAACCTTACAATAATGTTTCCCCTGTGCCTGCCTACCTCTGCATGCTCCCCTGGAAGGGTCCTTGAAGGATCCTTTCAATGAAGGGAGTAAGAGTCAGTGACAGAGCCTCAGGTTTCTTTGCACTTCACTGATCATCACTGACTACAAACAATGCATTTCTGTCCTGTGAACTCTGCAGAGAGGCAGACTGTATCTGGGAGCCCAGTTGCTGTCCCTTCCTCATTCATAGTTCACAAGAAACACTTCTTCCTGCACTCCCATCATTGACAGCCATCACACCCTCTTCCAGAACCCATTGGATGAAATCACGAAGTCCATGGTAGCTAACATCTCTACATGTCCTTCAGGCTCTCATTCCTAGAGTCAGCACAGTCTTACATCATAACCTTAGGACATAAATAATTTGCATGTGCATTCTGTGCATTTCTGCAGGCATATAGAAAACAAGTGTGTGCTTTGGAAAGTAGTATGGAGGTTCCTCAAAAGACTCCACGTAGAGCTCCCCTATGACCCAGCAGTCCCACTTTTGGGCATTTACCCAAATGTTTACAAACAAGACCACACTAAAGCTACCAGCACAACTATGTTTATTGCAGCATTATTTACCATAGCTAAGATATGGAACCAACCCAGAGGCTCCTCAGTAGATGAATGGATCAAGAAAATGTGGTATATAAACACAATGGAATTCTATGCCTCCATCAGAAAGAATGACATTGCCCCATTTTTTAGGAAATGGAAAGACTTGGAAAAAATTATATTAAGTGAAGTAAGCCAAGCCCAAAGAAACATAGGTCCCATGGTTTCCCTTATTTGCAATATCTAGTATATGCACGAGTCAAGCAGAAAAGGTCAGATAAGGTGATGTTAGGAAAATGAACCCTAAGATATGTATTTTAAATGTTCTTTTTTCTTTCATGCATTTGTTTCTAATGCAATTATAAGATTTTTTCTTTGTTGCTTTGTATGTCCCTCCCCCACAGTATAACTCCTGCTTTCACTGTATTTGATGTCGGTATAATTTGTGGAGGGGAAGGGAAAAACAAGTCGTTTAAATAAGGATACAGGTGGCCCTGTTGCAACAATGAGAAGTACAAGTTGTAATGTCGAAAATGAACTTTACAACTTGGGGAGGGGGGCGGATTGGGTGATGGGGGAGGGAAGATGGGAAGGGATGGGAAGGGTAAACAAAGGAGGAGGCTACATGCTTGATAAGAAATGTACTCACTATCTTGCCCATGTAATTGTAACCCCTCTGTACAGTATTTTCACAATAAAAAAATAAAAATTAAAAAAAAGAAAACAAGTGTGTGCTCTGCATTTTCTGGTTTGTGCTTTTCATTTTTAAAACTCATCTCTTCAGATTTTAAGAAGCTCATTTTTCTGTCAGCTATAACAACTCCAACAAGTCAAACAGTATCAGAATTAAAACCTTACTTATGATGTCAATGTACAAATGTCTAATTGAAGACAAAACAATGGAATTTTATTAATTGTCCATTTCCAACTGCCCTCAGAGATATTGAATGTAGGAATGATGTCTCTGCTATATTCATGGAGGAAATTGAAGCATTAAATTTAAAAAGTAGGAAATTGGGACCAAGATATATTAAAAACTGATGGACCTCAACAGGTTCCCAACAATAAGTTTATCTGCATTTATGATAATTCCATGTAATTAAAAGGAGACTTTGGATCATTCCTTCCTCCTTTTCTGCATGAATCATCATGTCCCCAGCTCATCATCACCATCTTCAGCTCAATGGACCACCCCCTTGTTCTTGCCTATGTCAACCCAAGGCTGTTACCATTGGTCTGGCAATACATGGTCCTGTCTGAGCTGTAGCCACATACCACACACCCTCAGCATCTACCCACTTTCTTTTTTTCTTCTTTTCACACAGGCTAAGAATCTGTCTTGCTACTCACCAGACAAATGGCACAGGTGGCACCCAAAGAAGTTTTAGTTTGGGACTATGGAAGGAAGTTCGATAGCTTGCATGCAGTAGTAAACTCCAACATCCTCAGCTTCCACTCTGCTGACTATGAGCATGAAATCTGTGCCTGCCCCACTGCCACTGAAACTGTCTGGGACTCCAGAGGCCCAGGTGAAACCCAAGTATATCAGAAGCTGTGGAGACTGGCCTGGCTTCTGTAGATATCAGTTCAAATACGTATTTTTATTACTATGTAAGAGGCTCTGACTAGATTTGCAGGAGATGGAAGCTGGTTCTCCAAGAGTGACAGGCAAAGTGAGTGGAGTCTGGCCCCATCACAACATCTCCATTGGACCCTGAAATTGTAAGAGAGAAGTGTAATTCATAAACAAATTGTCCATTGTCAGTATTTTCTTCCATCTATTTACTTCACATTTTTATTATAAAGATTTTTTTTCCTCTGAGGCTGGAGATTCGACTCCAACCTCAGGTATGGTAACCACACACTGGACCACTGAGCTGCACCTCATCTTGATATTAATTTGGGGTTTTTTTTTGTAACTTCCCCCACATTGGTCCTTTCAAAGATGAACACAAAAGGTGCAATACACATGTCTAGAAGTCTCCTCACTTCCTCCTCTCCTCTCTCCATGTTAGAGTCTTCACCACAGTACAAGTTCTAATTACCTCTGGGATTTTTCTCACACTCACAGACTTTAACATCACACTCTCCACTTGGAGACAAGAAGACAAAGGATCTCATACATGGACAAGATGCATAAAAGAAATGGGGAAAACACTCTCTCTCCCATTCTCCTTCAACTCCCTCTGCTCTTACCAGGGATCAGGAACATTAACAGTCCCAGGAGCTGAGCTGGGCACCTCATTTTGAGAAGATAAACTGAGGAATCCTGGTGAGCCCAGGCAAGTTTAACCACTCGCTTTTTATGTTGGATGTACAGAGAAGCTCCTCCCTAGGGAGCAATGTGTAAATATCAGGGTGGTGCAGTGGTGTGTGACAAAGTAGGAGGTGAAGTGGAAAAAGACACCTGGAGGGTAGGGCCTCTTCTGTGAGCAAGGGCCAGAAACTGTCATGGGGATAAAAGAAAGTAAGAGATACAGAACTGAACTGCAGGAAATGTAAACAATAGGACTTTTACTTTGTCCTTGTTTTGTTTTCTTTTGGTCTTGTTTGTTCATTTATCCATCTTTGGGAGGGCACAGAAGTAGAGGGACAAAGAGTGAACAACTGCAGCTGTGCTGCTCACTAGGCACTATGTTGAAAAGGAACTATACAACTTGTGGGTGGGGATGAGGGAAAAACAGAGGGGGGGTGAGGGTGGAGGGAAGAGAAGAGGGAACATTGTCTAAAAAGAAGTGTACTCTTTACCTGAGTTATGTAACTATAATCCTTCTATACATCACTATAACAACAATAAAAAAATTTAAAGAAGTAAGAGAGATCTGATGTATGAGGGATGTGTTTTCAAGATTCCTCCTTTTGGACTGCATTCTAGTTTTTCTACTCTTTCCCAGGTACATTATACACTTTTCCTAATAAAGCTTAGTTTTTACATACACATTTCATCAATCTTTAAAAAATTCATAAGAACGTTTTGGGCTTTTGCATTTTTTTTTGTCGGTCATGGGGCTTGAACGCTGGGCCTGAGTACTGTCCCTCAGCTCTTCAACTCAAGGCAAGCACTCTACCACTTGAGCCACAGCGCCACTTCCGGTTTTCTTGTGGTTATTTGGAAATAATCTGGAACTCAAAAAGTTAAATCCCCCAACAACAAATCCTCAAAGAAACAACTGTCCAATAAATAAGTGGGCTAAAGACTTAAAGAGAAACTTCTCTGAAGAGGAAAGAAGGATGTCCAATAGACACATGAAGAAATGCTCAACCTCCCTAGCCATAAAAGAAATGCAAATCGAAACAACATTGAGATACCACCTCACCCCAGTTAGAATGACTATAATCAAGAACTCTAATAACAACAGATGCTGGAGGGGATGTGGACAGAAGGGAACCCTACTGCATTGTTGGTGGGAATGTAAACTTGTTCAACCACTATGGAAAATAATATGAAGGTTCCTCAAAAGACTCCACATAGAGCTTCTTATAACCCAGCAATCCCACTTTTGGGCGTTTACCCAAATGATCACAAACAAGACCACACTAAAGCTACCAGCACAACTATGTTTATTGCAGCATTATTTATCATAGCTAAGATATGGAACCAATGCAGATGCCCATCAGTAGATGAATGGATCAAGAAAATGTGGTATATAAACACAATTCTATGCCTCCATCAGAAAGAATGACATTGCCCCATTTGTTAGGAAATGGAAAGACTTGGAAAAAAATTATGTTAAGTGAAGTAAGCCAGGCCCAAAGAAACATAGGCCCCATGGTTTCCCTTATTTGAAATTACTATATGCCGGAGACAAGCAAAAATGGTCGGGTAAGTTGATGTTAAGCGAAATGAACCCCAAGATAAGGATTCAAATGTTTTTTTTTCTTTCTTGTGATTGTTTCTAATATATTTATAAGATGATTTCTTTGTTGCTTTGTATGTTCTTCCCCCTCCCCCCCCCATAACCCCTGCTTTCACAGTATTTGATGTTGATATAATTTGTGGAGGGGAAGGGAAAAGACAAATTGTTTAAATAAGGATACAGGTGGACCCATTGCAACAATGAGATGTACAAGACCTTATGTCGAAAAATGAACTTTACAACTTTGGCCTGGGAGTAGGGAGTGAAGTGGGTGGGAGAGGAGGAGATGGGAAGGGATGGGAAGGGGAAACAAAGGAGGAGGTAACAATGCTCGATAAGAAATGTACTCATTACTTTGTCCATGTAATTGTAACCCCTCTGTACGGTATTTTCACAACAAAAATAAATAAATAAATAATTTTTTTAAAAAGAGTTTCACGAACTGTTTTCCTGCCTGGGCTGGCTTTGAACCATGATCCTCAGATATCAGCCTCCTGAGTAGCTAGGATTATAGGTGTGAGCCATCGTCGACCAGCTGCATTTTTTAATTATGATAAAACCTAGACACTGTGAGGATCAGAGATATCAATTCAGATTAATGTAGCTTTCCAGACATTCATGATCTATATAACACTGTAGAATGTTTCAAATTCTCCAGTTGCCTCCCCAAAGTTCCTTCTCAGTCTATAACAGCTTCTATATCTTATTCAAGTGGCTCCTTCTCAATTCCTCTTCTAAAACTTTCCTCTCTTTGGACTTATTTGTGGAAATAAGATCAAGTTCTGCTTCTAAGAACAATATGCAACAAAATGAAGCTCATGAATTGAAATCTCTTATCACATACCATAGATATGTACAAAAAGGCACAGACAGATTTGAAGCCAATTTGAGCTGTATTTAGCCATGTGATTTCTAGTCATTATGGAGAATTTACTGATTGAGGTGCCATGCACTCTGATCACCAGTTGTTTTGTCATTTTAACCCAGAAAAGAAAACTCAGCCCATAACAGATGATATAATCACAGTTAAGAAAATACCCTTGGGATGAACTGTCTTAAAGTTCCCTTCATATCCTTTTTCTTCCAGGTGTAAAAAGGTTCACCATTTAAGAGGATACAATGCACATCATTAAAGCCACTGTATACTTAAGCACAGACTCATTTACCACTGAATTCACATATATGCCAACACATCCCACATACCACAAAGACAAAATAGATGACTGAGAACCACATGTGGGAAAGGATTTATACCTTCTCCTCAGTGATAACATGATCACATTAGTGTATGGTGAAGAATACGCTGCAGATATACAAAGAAAAGACTGTGACTCTTATGTCTTATGTGGGACACATGGGACTCCGCTATCATCCAGCACTGTAGGTTTCTTTCATACTCAGAAACCACATGGACTACACCTTATTCTTTTTTAAAATTTTTTATTGTGAAAATACCACATAGAGGGGTTACAATTACATGGGCAAGGTAATGAGTACATTTCTTATCAAGCATTGTTGCCTCCTCCTTTGTTTCCCCTTCCCATCCCTTCCTATCTCCCACCCCCTATCCCTTTACCCCCCTCCCCCCGCCTCATAGACTCCACCTTATTCTTGACTTCATGTCTCTCATACTCTACCCCATTTGGAACTATTTGGTATTATCCCATGAAGGGCTGACTAGTAGCACCAGATATGATTATTTCAATAAAAACCACTGCTGGTCAATGAATACCATAGACATGGCCCCTCAAATGCTGCTTTCTTCTTTTACTCTTTAGCAGTGATTGAGGCTATTATTCAAACCCAGACATCACCTTTGCTGTCAGTATTTCTAGAAGAGAGTCTCCATCCCAATTCAACTGACCAAAGAGAAATATATTGGATTCAAATGAAACTTACACAAAATTTTGAACACCTCCTGATTCACATCTATGTCCTTGACTTGGACAGCTTTGCCTTTAGCATTCCCAGAGCCTGGAGATGCTAGTGGTCTTACTAATAATGCTGGACTTCAATGACCAGATCTCCATGCTAATACAGTCCAGAAACAGTCCTTCTACCCCATTCCAGGGCCCTGGATTCCATAGGAATTATCTAGCAAACAGCCTGAGAGGATTCAGTTCCAGAGAGTATTAAGAATACTGCACAAGGCTGGGTGCTAGTGTCTCATTCCTGTAATCCTAGCCACTCAAGAGGCTGCAGTCATCCTCAGCTGTGATCAGATTTATGAAGGACTTTTCACCTTCATGTATATGTGAGAGAGACAGAGAGACAGACAGACAGACAGACAGAGACAGAGACAGAGACAGAGAATGTGCACGAGTGTGCACACATACTTACATTGGTACTAGGGATCCAGTTTGGGACCTATTGCTCTCACTTAGCTTTTATACTCCAGTCTGGTATTCTACTACTTCAGTCACCTCTCTGCTTTGGCATTTTTACTGGTTAATATGGGATAAGAGTCTCATATCGATTTTTGAGAAATATACTGATCCTGACAGTTGAGAATACTGAGAGTTAAAGGGCATGATTTCAAACTCTAGTATGAGTTTTGAAGGAGATCAAGGAGAAGATAATCCAAGTGTCTGACAAGCACTGAAGTATGTTCATTTTGGGGCTGGGAAGGTGGCTCAGTGGTAGAGCACTTGCCTTGCATGCCTGAGGCCCTGGGTTCGATTCCTCAGCACCATATAAGCAAAAAGAAAAAAGCCAGAAGTGGCGCTGTGGCTCAAGTGGTAGAGCGCTAGCCTTGAGCTGAAGAGCTGAGGGACAGCACCCAAGCCCAGAGTTCAGGCCCCACGACCAGACCCCCCCAAAAAAAGTATGTTCATTTTTAAGGTGGTGGGTGATTTATCATATTTCATATGTAAATCAAGGATTATAATTAAATGATCATAATTGTCTACCTCGCATATGCTGCTAGATTCTGTTTACTAATATTTTGTTGAATTTCACTTGTACATTCATCAAGAATATTGGCCTGTGGTTTTCCATTCGGTTATGTTCTTATCTGACTTTGGTGTCCGTTGTGTCAGCACCATAGACTGGGTTTGAATTCTTTTTCTTCCTATTTTTTGAAATAAGGAGAATGTGGTACTGGGTTTTCCTTAAATGGTAGAATTCAGCAAGGAAATTGTCTATTTGAGATTTTCTTTGATAGGAGACATTTATTACTGATTCAATCTTGGTTTTTAGTGATCCATTGAGCTTTCCTATTGCTTCATGATATATATAAAAATAATAAAAAATAAATTTGTACATTTCTCCTGGATTTTGAAATGTGTTGGCTTATTGCTCAGAACAGTCTTTAGTGATCTCATTTATTTTCATTTGATCTTATTTGTTTCTGTGATATAATTTTTCCCATCTCATTGTTGATTTAATTAATTTGATTCTTCTTTTTCCCTTTCCAGTCTACTTAAAGGTTTTTCTCTTTTGTTTGTCTTTTTGAAGAACCAGGTCTTAATTTTATTCATCTCCTCTATTGTTGTTTTAGTTTCCATTTCATTTGTTTCTTTTTTAGTGTTTATTATGTATTTCCATCTAATTTTGGACTTAGTTGGTTCTTGTTTTTCTTGAAATATCAGAATGGGTTGTTGATGTGAGAACTTTATACTGTTGGATGTGGGTATTGACTGTTAGGAATTTGACACTTAGTCTCACCAACAGATTTTGGTATACTGTTCTCCATTTTCATTTGATTCATTTTTTAAATTTCCTAACTGATCAAAAGCGAGTTAATTCTCATGTATTTGCATAGTGGCCATAGCTTCTCCTGTTTTTGATATAAGCTGATTTTAGCCTTGTAAAATTTGCTATTTGTTCTGTGGTCTCTCTTGTGATCTATTGTGGACAACACACTAAGTATTGATTTTCAAAACTTTGCATTCTGTAACATTGGATGGAATGTTACATAAATGTTCATATATATGTCTGTTCTATGTGTAGTTTGATTGCAGTTTCTTTCATGAATGTAACTATAATTTTTTGTGGGTCTATTTCTTCTTGCTCATGTGTTTCTGTTTTGTTTTGTTTTGAGTTTGGTTGGTTTTTAGAGATTTGGGGCAGTTATTTTTTTTGTTTTGTTTTGTTTTTCTTCCACTCCTGGGACTTGAACTCAGGACCTGGTTGCTGTCCCTAAGCCTCTTTGTGCTCAAGGCTAATGCTCTACCACTTGAGCCATACCACCATTTCTGGCCTTTTTTCTGAGTACTTCCTTGGAGACAAGAGTCTTACAGACTTTTCTGTCCAGGCTGGCTTGAAATTGTAATCCTAAAGTCTCAGCCTAGTGAAGAGTTAGGATTACAGGCAGGAGCCACTGGCACCCAGCTTGGTTTCTGTTGTCTTTATGATCTGTTATGTTGTAATTTCCAAATAGATTATTTTAATCAGTGTTTTTGTAATCTTCATAATAACCACAAAGCAAAATCAGTAACAGATAAGCCAAAACTAGTAAGTATGAAATAAAAATACACCACTAGAGAAATTCATTTAACTCTCAAAAATTAGAGGAGAGAGAGGGAAAAAAAGCTAACGTGTACCTATAAATCTATAAGTAAACACACTGGGTGGTAAAAGACAAAAAAAATACACTTCGATATGATAAAATTATACAGGACTCTAGACATTCACATAGTGAGACCAAAAGAGGATATTCTTAGGAGAGGATCATAAAGGCTCAATAGCTATGTACATATGATCAAATAAAATGATATTTATTGAAATGAATGCCAAGAAATGGAAACAAGACGTTTTTAATTATTTTGCTTTTGTGTTTTTTCTCCTTTGTCGCTGTTTTGGTTTTCTGTGCCTTTTATCTTATATGTAAGTTTATCTGTTTGGGAGAGAGAGTGGGAGAGCACATAAATGTTGAGACAAACGTGAACAATGCAGCAGTGGTACTCATGAGGCACTATGTTGAAATGAACTATACAACCTGTGGACGTGGGTCGGGAGGGTAAGTCTGGGAGGAAGCAAGGGAAGGTATGACACTGTTCAAAAGGAAATGTGCTCAATATCTAACTGATGTAACTGTAACCCCTCTGTACATCACCTTAGCAATAAAGAAAAGAAATCAGTATCTCTCCTGGAGCATACGTGCTTACACACACACACACACACACACACACACACACACACACACATAAGGAAAAGAAAAAAAAAGAACTACAAGAAATGAGAAGACAAGTTGTATAATGAATAAAATAAAACCTTACCGGTCAACAATTGCCTGAAAGGTTTATTTAAAACAACAACAACAACAACAACTGAGCTCTGATTACCTTGAGTCAGCCTCAGCTCCAATAATATGTCTGTAGTCATAAATGAATTTAACCATTACAGGTACACTGAATCCAGAAGATTGAAATGAATTTATAAGTAAACCCGTATATTCTGCTTACTTGGCTGCTCCAGGAAACCTGGATGTTGTCATTCTCCCGCTGCTCTGTCATATCAAGAATGTGGAAGCTATCAGGGGCTCTAGTGAATACTCAGGCCCCTACCTTTCTATGGGCTCAGCTGTGAGATCCTGAATCATTCAATCTTTTTATGCTATACTGACCAAAGAATCTGTTGTGCTGTGCCCCATCAAACAGAACATGAGGACAGCTGGGCCAGGCCAAATAAGGAGGTTTTGTTACGAGCTGCATGACTGTGCGAAGCAATTCTATGCCTTGCATACAGTAATAAATCCCCAAATTCTCAGCCTCCACCCTGCTGATTTTCAGTGTGAAATCTGTGCCTGACCCACTGCCACTGAATCTGTCTGGGACACCAGATACTTAGTTGGAAGACCGAAGGCTCAATTGCTATGGAGACTGGCCAGGCTTCTGCAGGAACCAATACAGAAGGCTATCTCCATCGCTATCTAGGAGGCTCTGACTAGACCTGCAGAAGATGGAGACCACCTCTCCCAGGGTGGCATTCAGGGAGAATGGTGTCTGGGTCATCACAATATCCTTACTGGACCCTAAAATAGTAAGAGCCAAGTGTGAGGTCTCATACAAATAACAAGAGATGCTTTTATGATGTTTTCTTTGTTATTCATTACTTGTTAATCATGGCTTGGTTTGAATATTCAATATTAAAACACATACATGTACCAGAATAAACTCCAAATCGATCAAAGACCTCGGAGTCAAAGCAGACACTCTGAAAACATTACAGGATGGAATAGGAGAAACTCTAGGTCTCCTTGGCACAGGTCCAAATTTTCTTAAAAGAGACCCAGAAACACAACAAATCAAAGAAAGGTTGGACAAATGGGATTGCATGAAATTGCAGAGCTTCTGCATGGCAAAGGACATAGCTAACAAGATCAATAGAAAGTCCACTGATTGGGACAAGATCTTCACTAACCATAAAACGGACAAGGGTCTCATATCTAAAATATACCTGAAACTCAAAAAATTAAATCCCCCAACAACAAATCTTCAAAGAAACAACTGCCCAATAAATAAGTGGGCTAAAGATTTAAAGAAAAATTTCTCCGAAGAAGAAAGAAGGATGGCCAATAGACACATGAAGAAATGCTCAACATCCCTAGCCATAAAAGAAATGCAAATCAAAACAACATTGAGATACCACCTCACTCCAGTTAGAATGGCTAAAATCAAGAACTCTAATAACAACAGATACTGGAGGGGATGTGGATAGAAGGGAACCCTACTGCATTGTTGGTGGGAGTGTAAACTTGTGCAACCACTTTGGAAAGTAGTATGGAGGTTTCTCAAAAGACTCCACATAGAGCTCCCCTATGACCCAGCAATCCCACTTTTGGGCATTTACCCTAATGTTTACAAACAAGACCACACTAAAGCTACCAGCACAACTCTGTTGATTGCAGCATTACTTACTATAGCTAAGATATGGAACCAACCCAGATGCCCCTCAGTAGATGAATGGATCAAGAAAATGTGATATATATGCACAATGGAATTCTATGCCTCCATCAGAAAGAATGACATTGCCCATTTGTTAGGAAATGGAAAGACTTGGAAAAAATTGTATTAAGTGAAGTAAGCCAGGCCCTTATTTGCAATTACTAGAATATGTCTGAGACAAGCAGAAATGGTCAGATAAGTTGGTGTTAGACGAAATGAACCCCAAGATAAGGATTCAAATGTTTTTTTCTTTCTTGAGATTGTTTCTAACATATTTATAAGATGATTTCTTTGTTGTTTTATATGTCCCTCCCCCATGGTGAAACCCCTGCTTTCACTGTATTTGATGTTGGTATAATTTGTGGATGGAAAGGGAAAAAACAAATCGTTTAAATAGGGATACAGGTGGACCCATTCAATTCTATGTTCATGAAACATTCTTCAAGATGCTTGAATTTCACAATATTGCTATTTTGTTAAACTATAAATGTGTCAAATTTTGATTGCGTAAAATTAACACAAAACTTTTTTAAAAATCTCCAATTCCAATCTTTTCAATCAGATCTCTGGTTTGCTATTTGCCTGTAGTATACTGTAAGATGTAAAATATATTTAAAAACCATTCTTAATTCAAGAAGTGTTAGCATTTCTCTATATATTTTTAGAGAGAAGGCACTATATCCATATTTCTTAGAAAGCATTTTGCTCTCCTTTACTTTGACAATCAATGCTCTGTTCAGGACAAATAAAATATAATAAAGTTAACACAAATAATATATAATAAAGTCAACAAACAAAAGTCAACAAACAAATTTTTAAAAACCCTGACCAACAAACACTAAATTCTAAGAGTTAGGAAAGGGAGTGAGAATTCCAGGTGAAGAATACGATCTCTATAAATTCACTCTCTTCTTGACTGTCATCAAGAATGAGGAAAATGTTGCACATGTGAGTTGTATTGATGTTTCTCCATGTTACTAGAAGCTATTGGTTTGGGGATTATAACACTGGCAGGCTGCCTGAAAAATACTTGTTGGGTCCCTTCTTTTCTTTCACTTTGAGGTGAGTGATGGAGAGGTGAGGAGCATGGTCCTATAGAACCTGTCTGTCCACCCAGCCCAAAACCACATTACTTTAGGTAAGAGGAAACCACACAGAGGCTTTTTCCCTTCTGAGGCTCAAGTAGAAATGCTCTTTCAGATTAAAAGGGAGAAGTTTTTCCTTGAGTGTGAATTGAGGTCAAACCCCAGGCTCAGGTTGCTCCCTAAATCCTTGGTACCCAAGACTGAAGCTGGCTGCTTTTTTTCTATAACTGGTCAAGATTTGAAGCTCTTTTCTTCTAACTAGAGATGGTATACATCTTTATCGCTCAGCAGTGTCCTCTGCAACTTCATCAGAACTGAAGGAAATATTCTTTCTCTATTTGTAAAGTATTTTCTCTGTTGACCAAAAATAACAACAATACCAACAACAAACCTCTCTTCTGCTCTACGCTCCATGCACAAGATGGAGTAAGAAAAGGAGGAAGAGGAAGTGGTGGAGGAGGAGGAGGCAGAGCACAATGAGGACAAGAAAACACTTATTGCAGTATGTCTGAGAAGCAGTTCTTTCAAGGAAAGAGGCAGGTGGAGACTTTTTTGACTTCTTTTTTTTCTTTCTTCTTTTTTCATTGTGAAAATACTGTACAGAGGGGTTATAATCACATGAGCAAGGTGATGAGTACATTTCTTTTTTATTGTGAAAATACTGTACAGAGGGGTTACAATTACATGGGCAAGATAATGAGTACATTTCTCATCAAGCATTGCAGCCTCCTCCTTTGTTTTTCCCCTACCATCCCTGCCCTCCCATCTCCACAACTACATTCCTCCCTCCCCCCACACACACACCTAAATTGTAAAGTTCGTTTTTCAATATAGCATCTTGTACATCTCATTGTTGCAATGGGTCAACCTGTGTCCCTATTTAAACAATTTTTTCCCTTCCACTCCCCAAATTATACAATATCAAATACAGTGAAAACAGGGGTTATACCGTGGGGGAGGGGCATACAAAGCAATAAAAAATCACGTTGTACCTTATAAATATGTTAGAAACAATAGCAAGAAAGAAAAAAACACTTGTGTCCCTATTTTGGGGTTCATTTTACTTAACATCATCTATCTGACCTTTTCAGCTTGTCTCGGATATATACTAGTTATTGCAAATAAGGGAAACCATGGGACCTTTGTTTCTTTGAGCCTGGCTTACTTCACTTACCGTAGGCGGGCCATACCATATCCAGGAGCCCTGATGTGTTAGCAGTAGTAGGAAAATATTGAAACTAATTAGGATAATGCATAGTAATCTTCTCTTCCAGGAAAACAGATTGTACCAAAACTATTAACTGAGACAAAGAGAAGACTATCATTTACATGCATCATATATGATGATATATGGTGACCATCCTGGGGCTTAAACACAGGGCCTCTCCCTGAGTTTTTTCGCTCAAGGCTAGCACTCTACCACTTGAGCCATAGCTCCACTTGCAGCTTTTGGGAGGTTAGCTGGAAATGATTTCTGAAAAGACAGAGACTAGCACTTCTCATGCAAGCAAGGAACTACTCAGTGGAGGTTGTTTTCCACTCTATGGTGTGCTATCCATCCATCAACCAAACTCAGCCCCTCTCACTGTAAGTCTTGGAAATCTTTGTCTACACTCCTGATAAAGTGTCTAACATCTCATATTCATTGATGAAATATAATTATTCTTTCCACTGGGAAAAGTGTCCTCTTTTTGTTGCTTTTATTCACGCTTATACTGGATTCAGGTACCTGTGGCTCACGCTTGTAATCCTAGCGACTCTGTGGGCTGAGATTTGAGAATCACAGTTCAAAGCCAGACTAGGCAGAAAAGTCCATGAGACTCTTATCTCCAATAAACTACTCAGAAAAAGCCAGAGGTTGCGCCTTGAGCACAAAGAGGCTCAGAGATAACGCACAGGCCCTGAGTTCAAGCCCTAAGACCAGCAAAAATAAATAAAAGCTTATACTGAAGGCCTTAGCACATACAGTAAGTCAAGACAAAGTTTGAAATAAAGAAGTCAAATACCTTTAAATACTAACAACCAAATTTTGTATAAAAATTTATAAAGACCTTACCAAAAGATTAGTAAACATTAAGAATATAGCAAAACATCAGGATTTACTGTTAATGCACATGTATTTGTTGTGGGTTAAATAATATTAAGTAGACTTTTACTATGTTCATAGAGGAGAAAGCCTAATAAAGTGATTTAATTTTCCTTAAATCTGTGTATATCATATATACGATATGTATATTACAATCTATTATATGTATTAAAATTAAGAAATAAATTAAAATGGCATGTGATAGATCTATAGAACAAATTCCTGACTGTGATAGTGAATTTAAACTGTCAGCTTGACTGAAGGATGTCTAGAGATTGGAAAAGCATACTTTGGGTGTGTTTGTACCCTGGCTTTAGAGAAGAATATCACATGGTCATGTGGGTAAGACTCAGCTAGACATGAAAGAAAAAAACATAGAAGGGAGATGGTCTGTTCTGTTGTTTTATTTCTGTCACTCTTTCCTGGAGTGGGTACATTTTGTATTGTTGTTACCTTTAGCCACGAGATTCCAGATTCTTGTGACTGATTCTTCTGCCTTTGAATTTGAACTTGCACCAGTGTGCTTCATCAGGTTTCCAGGACTGGGGTGGTGTACTGGCCTCTTCCTTATTCTGAGGCTTCTAGCTTGTTAGAGTGAGCAGTTGTCAGATGCACTGAGTATCCACTGTGAAGATAATCATTGCTGTCTTGATCAAGCCTCTGTGATCACGAGCCAATCTTACAAATCTTCTTTGATTATTACCTGTATACCCATATTCCATTAGTTCCATTTCTCTGGAAAATTCTAACATATTGGTGAAATATTCATCTTCAAGAGACATAAACAACTCTTCAGTGCTTCCAAAGCCCTGGAAGCTATACACCAGTCATTCCCAGAAGAGACATACCTATCAATCTCCTTACATAGGAGCAACTCCCTTCCCCATGCCTCCCCATTCCTTAGTCACTGAATAAAGCTGTTCTTATTTCCCAAGAATTGTCCCTCAGATCCTGGATTTTCTATGAACTGAGCTTCCAGTCCTGAGTCTGGT
This sequence comes from Dipodomys spectabilis, assembly GCF_019054845.1. Classification (NCBI taxonomy): domain Eukaryota; kingdom Metazoa; phylum Chordata; class Mammalia; order Rodentia; family Heteromyidae; genus Dipodomys; species Dipodomys spectabilis. The sequence goes on along the minus strand of NW_024870864.1, from coordinate 13,721,464 downwards.
AACAAACCTGTACCAACCAACCCTATATGTCCCCATTTTCATTCCTAGAAACACAGTCAAGAGAAGTAAATGTACATATCTATAAGAAATATGGCAAGAATATCTCTAAAATTTTAATGAGTAACAGGCTCAATTTTCTTAAATCATTAAAGATGAGCAAATTATTTGATATGTTCAGATTCTGTGAACTGTATCTGTAGTAAAAAGGGAACGTCACCACTCCAATCTTAGACTTTGAATATGAAATGTTCCTACCAGTTCATGTGTGAAACACAGTCCCTAGCTGGTGGAGCTATTTGGGAAAGTGATGGAAACTGGGAGGTGAGGCCTATCTGGAGGAAGCAAGTCCCTGGAAGAGTGTGTCCTTGGGAAATGTAGCTGGTCTCTGAACCAGTTGTTTCTCTCTGTGTCCTTCCCTGTTGTATCTTTCTCTCTGCATCTCTCCCCCCCCCACACTCTCTCCTTTTCTCTCTGCCTCTCTTTCTCCCCTTCTCTTCTACTTCTCTCTCTTCTCTGTTCCTTCCCACCTTCCTTCCCTCCCTCTTTCTCTTCCCTCTCTCTCTCCCTGCTTCCCTTACCCCCTCCCTCCTGTCCACAAGGAGTGGAAGATCCTCCTCTGTCACATGCTCCTACCTCCACGACATTCCACCTTACCAGTGGCCTAGAATCTATGAGGCCAAGTGCTATGAGCTGAAATCTCTGAAACTATGAGCCAAAATAGATCTTTTTCCCACTCAAGTTGTTTGTATCAAGTTGTTTTTCCCACAGCAACAGTAAGCCTAGTACCCACCACATACACAGATGAATTTCAAAAACCATGGTGACCAAAAGAAATAAGGTGCCAAAGAGAACATATCAGATCAAGAATATAGGACCCATATGGAACCTATACTGCCTCCAAGGTAATGGATACAGTACAGATGTGACTGAGTGTGAGGGAGAACATGAGGTGATAGAGACAGTCTATGCCTTCTGCTATGTGATGGCTAAAAAGCATGTGTATACGTTTATACTCACTCAACTGCACACTTAGCATTCACTTTAAGTAAAAGTACTTTATTTCCTTAATTGTATCTGCTTTGAATAAATGAATTGAAGAATGAACAAGCAGGTGTTAAAAGAGACAGAGCATCAGAATCTGTTTCTATCTTCTTCCCTACAATGAGCAAGCTAACTTCTGAGAGGGTTAAGTTTCTTGCCTATAAGAAGATGATTGTGGGATTAATTACACAAGATGAGGAAGCCCTGAGTTCCAAGTTCAACACATAATGAATCTTCAAGACTTCAATGAATGGTGACTGGCAATAGAGTAATTTGACTACTTATGATGATTGCTAGAGTAGTTGTGATTCCCCTATTCCCTGACAGATGGTCTCTCCTATTGTGTGTTCATTTTTCTGCCCTTAAAAATATGTTTCAGGGGACTGGGAATGTGGCTTAGTGGTAGGGTGCTTGCCTAGCATGCATGAAGCCCTGGGTTTGATTGCTCAGTACCACATAAACAGAAAAGGTCAGAAGTGGCACTGTGGCTCAAGTGGTAGAGTGCTAGCCTTGAGCAAAAGAAGCTGGACAGTGCCCAGCCCTGAGTTCAAGCCCCAGGACTGACCAAAAAAAATGCTTCAGTGGTTGGAGACATAGCTCATGAGGTAGAGTACCAGCCAATGAGTGAGTGAAAGCCTCAGATACCAAGTTTGAGTCCCAATCTGGAACAAAAAGAAAGAAAGAAAGAGAGAGAGAGAGAGAGAGAGAGAGAGAGAGAGAGAGAGAGAGAGAGAGGGAGAAAGGGAGGGAGGGAGGGAGAAAGGAAGGGAGGGAGGGGGGAGGAGGGAGGGAGGGAGGGAGGAAGGAAGGGAGGAAGGAAGGAAGGAAGGAAGGAAGGAAGGAAGGAAGGAAGGAAGGAAGGAAGGAAGGAAGGAAGGAAGGAAGAAGGAAGGAAGGAAGGAAGAAGGAAGGAAGGAAGGAAGGAAATGTTTTCAGAATGTTGGACGCAAAAGATCATATTATACATGAAGTTTTTTGAAGGTCTGACATGGAAATATCATTTTTAGAACTAATTGAAAGACCAGCAGGGTGGAGAGAAGGGTTGTGTTTAGAAGAAAACATGCTTTGGGGAGACTTTTACCTTTGATATATGTAAATACCTCTCCTATGTTTGCTGTGGGTCTGAGCATACCACAGGAGAGATGGCAGCTTTCTGAACCATGTAACCTTTCTACACAGGCAGCTTGGGAGGACAGTTTGTGCACAGGGCTATACCACTGTGGGAGGGACTGTGTAACTCTGCTGGCAGTAGTAAGTGGCTATATCACTTACGTTTACTCTGTTGATTTTGAAAATGACATCTGTCCCAGACTGAATTCCTATGAAACGATCTGAGACCCCAGGATACTGGTTATCAGCATCATAGATGAGGATCTTGGGAGCTTTGTCTGGTTTCTGTTGATACCAGGTCACATAATCACTGACAGTCTCACTGGCTCTGCAAGTTACAGAGATGCTGTCTCCTGGAGACAGGGACACCAAGGCTGGAGACTGAGTCATCAGTGTGCGCCCGCTGGTGGCTGAGAAGAGAAAAAACACAAAGACATGTTTTACAGCACTAACTTCTCTTCCAGCAGATCTTGCTTCTTCTGGTCCTCTAACCTCAGAGTACTTGGATCTCTGAGGGGAGACTAAGGATCAGAGACCCACCAAGATGGGTGCTAATCAGATTCTCACTGTTAGGAGAAGAGACCTCCCCTCCTCTCAGGACTTTCCCTACAGTCGAGACCTCACTGGGCTCCAAAACAGCAGAAAGAAGAGTAAAGAAAGCAGGATGTCCATGTTCAGTGCCTGAGGCTCTCTTTCTTCATTCACTGAGCAGGTATTCCTGATGATCTTAAGGGACAGAAATGGACTCTAGAAAAAATATGCAAATGAGCAACAGCTGTTTCTAGTCAGCTGCAGAACTGAGACAAACAGGGTTTTCATTTCCTTCTGGTGTCCACATTTAATCCCACAGGAGTTTCTCCCTGGTGTTTGTAAGATTAAATCTAGCCAGGGGCTGGTAGCTCATGCCTGTAATGCTAGCTACTCAGGAGGCAGAGATCTCAGGATCACGGTTCAAAGCCAGCCTGGGCAAGAAAGTCCATAAGATTCTTATCTCCTATTAGTCACCAGAAAACCAGAAGTGTCTCTGTGGCTCAAAGTGGTAGAGCACTGGTCTTGAGCAAAAAAGCTCAGGGACATGTCCAGGGCCAGAGTTCAAATCCCCATGACTGACAAAAAAAATATAATCATCTGTAATGTCCTGCTTCTGTATTTGTCCTCAGAGGCTCAGTGTTTGTACTTAGAATAAAGGATTGTCTTCCACAAATGAAGAAAGAAAAGAAACTAGATGCCCACTCCAGACTGAAACTTTGATAGAAACATAATTGTCTCTCTAGAAATTCATAGCATATCATCTTTTAGTAATGGGTGTAAATGACAGTTATGAGTTAATGTATTGCTTTCATCCTATTCTATGAGCCATAGGCACGGGGAGAAGAAATCTGGAGCAAATTCATGTCAGTGAGAAGGCAAATAGCTTAATGACTCATATTTACCTCCATGATTCTTTATCGAGAGGATCAAAGCATCTTATATTCTGCCTTTTAGCTATTTTGTATTACTTCCTTCTCCCATCTCCCATCTTTCATTAGCTTTCCCTCATATCTGAGGGCCACTATTTTTTTTTCTTGCCTGATAATTTTCTAGGACGATCACTAAAGCCTTCCCTGTTTATTCTCACAAATGACCCAGTTTGGATGAAAACTTTGTGATCACTCTGTATTCTGAGTCTTTCTATTCCTACTGTACAGACACCGTTCCTAATTTAAAATCAGTAAACCATGTAAAATGCATTAAAATTTGTATATCATCCATCAAAATGATGGATTTTTATCTTCTGTAACAGTATTACATTCAATTATATTCACATACATCCTGGGCCCACTGGATCTCCTGGGCTCACCATTGTTGTGGTTAAACATATAATTTCCTCATAGTCACTTTTGTTTTAAGACAGTCTACAAGCCAGGCACTAGTGGCTCACTCCTATCGTTTTAACCACTCAGAAGGTGGAGAGGTAAGGATCATTGGTCAAAGGAATCCCCAGCAAGAAAGTCCGTGAGACTCTAATCTCCAAAAGCCAGCAAAAGGCAAAAAGTGGAGCTGGGACTCAAGTGGTAGAAGACCAGCCTTGATGAAAAAGCTAAAGAACAGCACCCAGTTCCTAAGTTTAAGCTTCAGGAGTGGCATAAATAAATGGATATATATACATATACATACACATATACATATGACAATCTAAAGAGCTGTGCATTTGAGAAGCAGCTTGATTTTTTAGTCACCTTCTAATACCAGACATTATAATATTCCCTTTGGGCCTTGCTTTGTAAAAACATAGAGTTTGAACTTGTGTGTGTGTGTGTGTGTGTGTGTGTGTGTGTGTGTTGTTTTTGAGGGGAGAAGTCTTTTCTTCCAAGTTTTTCTTAGATACTTATAGAACTTTATATATCTCTTCTACCTATTGGCAAAGTCTTAGGATGTTCAGTGGCTCCCACTCAGTTTCTCAGTACGTGGCTGTCTCTCTGAGAATCAGAAACTTCTCTGAAGGAAAATTCCAGTCACATCACACAACTGTACTATACTGTAGAATATTAAATAGAAAGACCCAGTAGTGTGAAATGCTCCCACCATTTCATTTTGCAGAAGTAACAAGTGTAGAAGTGTAGTGTCCTCAGCCCTTTCTAAGGAAGCCTGGTCTGTAGTTACCTATGCTCTAGATATATCTATCTGAAGTGATATTGTACAAAATGGGAAAAATCTCATTTTATTCATATGAATTTCCTATTTATGTATTCTTGCATCATTGCAGGTTTCTAATATTCCTGGAACTTGCTACAGTAAAAATGTTCGTGAAAACATAATACTTAAAATATAATACTATATAATAAAGAAAATCTGAATATATTTACTGTTTATGTATCTAGAGTTCTAAATTATACTAAAGGAAGGCTTGGACACAAGTCTAGCTGACTCAATTTTGTCCCTGTCTGACAATTCAACCAATTTTTTCCTGACTCTCCCAACCCAGTCACCCTGGGACTCCAATCATCTTGTGACAAAGGGTAAGACTGACACTCAGTCTCTTGGTTGTTCTTTCCATTGAGTTGGGAGTGTTATTGGCTTACTGAACTTTACAGTTCCACGATTCCTGTTTGGCTGTGCTTTTTTTCAGAATCTCTTTTCGTAAATGTTGACGTCTAAAAATTATATTATCTCCCTTACCTGTTCATTCAACTATTCATTCGTATCTTCTTGACATCATTGAACTTTTTTAAATTAGTGTTTTAAATTATTTATACAGAATTTCATGCATTTATGCTCCAGATATAGTATAAGCTACATTATGAGAAACTGTCTCAAACAAACTAAAACAAAACAAGAGAAAAGAAGGAAGGGAGGGAGGGAGGGAGGGAGGGAGGGAGGGAGGGAGGAAGGAAGGAAGGAAAGAAGGAAGGAAGGAAGGGAGGGAGGGAGGGAGGGAGGGAGGAAGGAAGGAAGGAAGGAAGGAAGGGAACAAGGAAGGAAGGAAGGAGAAAGAGAGAGAGAAGAATTTAGGTTGTGTTAGTTTTATGGAAAAATAAAATTGATTAACCATTAGTTGGACTTTTTTCCAACATTTGATTTCTTAACATACTACTTGGTTAGATAAGAAAATAGCTAAGACTCAAATTATATTAGAAATGAAGGCAGAAATTTTAAAATTGATACTTGGAAAAATAATGATCATAACAAACTCTAATGAACAATTCTATGCAACACATTGGATAAGCTAGAATAAAATGATAAAAATCCTAGACACAATCAATCAACCAGAGCTGAAGAAAGGAATAAAAATTATGAATAACCAATAGCAAGTAATAAGGTAAAATTGGTACTTTAAAAAATTCCCATCAGATGGGGTGACATTGATCAACTTATTGCCATTGACTTATGTAATTGTATAACCTCTTTGTACAAAAGGAATATCAAGAAATGGAAATGTTTTGGGAGAAGAGGGAAAATGAGGGGCACAGAAATGGAGGGAAGGATGGTGAACAAATGCAGCCATTGTATTCAATGTATACTATGTAATGTACACACTGTACACTGGTGGATAGGAACAGTAAGGGAAAGGGGGGAAAACCAAAGGAAGGGGTGACCTTGTCGAGAAGCATCATACTCATAGCCTGACTAATGAAATTGTAATCCCTTTATTAGAACAATAAAATTTTGAAAATTTAAATAACATCACACTTTTAAAAAATTCTATCAAAGAACATCCCAGGACTTGAGGGCTTCAGGGCTGAATTTTAACAAATAGTTAAAGAGTGATTATCAAGTTATCTGAAATGCTTCAAAACCACTGGAAAAGAGAAAATATTTCAAAACTCTAACCTTGCTTGACTAATAGAATGGCAAAAACAGCACTAAGACAACTTGCACTTTGACCCTCTGCTCTAGGAATGTAAAAACTTGATGCAGCTAATGGAGAAAAAGAGGTCCCATGGTGGATACTGAGGTGCCCAGCCAGCAGCCAACATCAGCTCCCAAACACACCCAAGACTTTCCATGGCATCACAAGTAGAGCAGGAGTAGACAATGGCATGATCATTCCCATGAGGAAAAAGATTTTATCTCTGATATGTTCAGAATTTCTTTTTTTAATAAGCTTTTTATTGTGAAAATACCATACAGAGGGGTTACAGTTACATGAGCAAGATAATTAGTACATTTCTCATCAAGCATTGTTGCCTCCTCCTTTGTTTTTCCCCTACCATCCCTTCCCTCCCACCTCCACAACTACACTCCCTCCCTCCCACCCAAATTGTAAAGTTCATTTTTCAACATAGTGTCTTGTACATCTCATTGTTGCAATGGGTCAACCTGTATCCCTAGTTAAACATTTTGTTTTTTCCTTTCCCCTCCCCAAATTATGCTGACATCAAACACAGTGAAAACAGGGGTTATACCATGGGAAAGGAATATACAAAGTAACAAAAAAATCACATGGTACCTTATAAATACATTAGAAACAATAGCAAGAAAAAAAAAACACTTGTGTCCTTATCTTGGGGTTCATTTTGCTTAACTTCATCTTATCTTATCATACATACAGAGCTTTTGATCTTTTCTACTTGTCCTAGACATATACTATTTACTGCAAATAAGAGAAACAATGGGAATCTATGTTTCTTTGGGCCTGGCAAGAAAGAAGAGGATTTGCGGTATTTTGAGCAATAGGGAGGGTTAAACCCAGTGCCTCATATTTGATAGGCAAGTCATCTAACATTTGAGGCACATACTCAATCTCTTTTGCTTCTTAGTTATTTTGCAAATGGGATCTCTTCCTTATATTCAGGCCATCCTTGATAGAGATTCTCCTACTAATACTTCCTGCATAGCTGGAATAATGGACATTTTCTTAAATTGGTTGAGATGCAGTCTTATGAACTACTTGTGCCTGGGGTGGCCTTGAATTATGATTCTCCTTATCTCTGCCTCACAAATAGGTAACATTCTAGTTTGGAGCACCATGTACAGCTAGTTTTATCATTAATTTAAAATTCTCTACAGAAAATTCAGCCTTAAATAGAGACCCAGAAACACAACAAATCAAAAAACGGTTGGACAAATGGGATTGCATGAAGCTGCAGAGTTTCTGCATGGCAAAGGACATAGCTAGCAAGATCAATAGAAAGCCCACACATTGGGAGAAGATCTTCACTAGCCATACAACAGACAAGGGTCTCATATCTAAAATATACCTGGAATTCAAAAAATTAAATCCCCAACAACAAATCCTCAAAGAAACAACTGCCCAATAAATAAGTGGGCTAAACACTTAAAGATAAACTTCTCTGAAGAGCAAGTAAGAATGGCCAATAGACATATGAAGAAATATTCCAGCTCTCTAGCTATAAAAGAAATGCAAATCAAAATAACATTGAAATTCCACCTCACCCCAGTTAGAATAGCTATAATCAAGAACTCTAATAACAACAGATGCTGGAGGGGATGTGGACAGAAGGGAACCCTACTGCATTGTTGGTGGAAGTGTAAACTTGTTCAAACACTTTGGAAAATAGTATGGAGGTTCCTCAAAAGACTCCACATAGAGCTCCCCTATGACCCAGCAATCCTACTTTTGGGATTTATTCAAATGATCATAAACAAGACCATAATAACGCTACCAACACAACTATGTTTATTGCAGCATTATTTACCATAGCTAAGATATGGAACCAACACAGATGCCCCTCAGTAGATGAATGGATCAAGAAAATGTGGCGTATATATATATATATATATATATATTGGAATTCTATGCCTCCATCAGAAAGAATGACACAGCCCCATTTGTTAGGAAATGGAAAGACTTGGAAGAAATAATATTAAGTGAAGTAAGCCTGTCCCAAAGAAACATAGGTCCCATGGTTTCCCTTATTTGTAATAAATAGTATATGTCTGGGGCAAGTAGAAAAGGTCAAAAGCTATGTACATATGATAAGAAGTTAAGTGAAATGAACCCCAAGATAGGGACACAAGGGTTTTGTTCTTTTCTTGACATTGTTTCTAAGGTATTTATAAGGTACCATGTGATTTTTTTAGGGGGGAGGGGTCCTGTGGTGGGGCCTGAACTCTGGGCCTAGGTGCTGTCCCTCAGCTCTTCAGCTCAAGGCTAGCGCTCTACCACTTGAGCCACAGGGCCACTTCCAGCTTTTTGCTTTTTGCTTATGTGGTGCTGAGGAATCGAACCCAGGGCCACATGCATACCATGTAAACGCTCTACCACTGAGCCAACTTCCCAGCCCACCATGTGATTTTTATTGTTGCTTTGTATATTCCTTCCCCATGGTATAACCCCTGTTTTCACTGTTTGATGTCGGTATAATTTGGGGAGGGGAAGGGAAAAATAGGGATTCAGGTTGACCCATTGTAACAATGAGAGATATACAAGACACTATGTTGCAAAATGACTTTACAATTTAGGCGGGAGAGGGGGGAGGGGGGGAGGGATGAGGTAGTGGGGGGGACATTAGTTGAGGAGGTGGGAGGGAAGGGATGGTAGGAGAAAAACAAAGGAGGAGGCTGCAATGCTTGATAAGAAATGTACGCATTACCTTGCTCATGTAACTGTAACCCCTCTGTACAGTATTTTCCCAATAAAAACTTATTTTTTTCATTTTATTTTATTTTATTTTGTGAACATACTGTACAGAGGGGTTACAATTACATGGGCAGGATAATGCGTACATTTCTTATCAAGCATTGCAGCCTCCTCCTTTGTTTACCCTTCACATCCCTTCCCAGCCGCCCCCCCCCACCCCCCCCCCACCCAATCCTCCCCCCCCCCCCCCCCCACCAACGTTGTAAAGCTCATTTTTCAACATGACAACTTGTACTTCTCATTGTTGCAACAGGTCCACCTGTATGCTTAAACAACTTGTTTTTCCCCATCTCTTCCACAAGTTATACTGACATCAAATATAGTGAAAGCAGGGGTTATACTGTGGGGGAGGGACATACAAAGCAACAAAGAGATAATCTTATAAATGCGTTAGAAACAAATGCATGAAAGAAAAAAACATTAAAATACATATCTAAGGGTTCATTTTCCTAACATCACATATCTGACCTTTTCCGCTTGACTCATACATATACTAGATATTGCAAATAAGGGAAACCATGGGACCTATGTTTCTTTGGGCCTGGCTTACTTCACTTAATATAAATTTTTCCAAGTCTTTCCATTTCCTAACAAATGGGGAAATGTCATTCTTTCTGATGGAGGCATAGAATTCCATTGTGTATATATACCACATTTTCTTGATCCATTCATCTACTGAGGGGCGTCTGGGTTGGTTCCATATCTTAGCTATGGTAAATAATACTGCAATAAACATAGTTGTGCTGGTAGCTTTAGTGTGGTCTTGTTTGTAAACATTTGGGTAAATGGCCAAAAGTGGGATTACTGGGTCATAGGGGAGCTCTATGTGAAGTCTTTTGAGGAACCTCATATTGCTTTCCAAAGTGGTTGAACAAGTTTACACTCCCACCAGCAATGAAGTAAGGTTCCCTTCTGTCCACATCCCCTCCAGCATCTGTTGTTAGAGTTCTTGATTTTTGCCATTCTAACTGGAGTGAGGTGGTATCTCAATGTTGTTTTGATTTACATTTCTTTTATGGCTAGGGATGTTGAGCATTTCTTCATGTGTCTATTGGCCATCCTTCTTTCTTCTTCAGAGAAGTTTCTCTTTAAGTCTTTAGCCCACTTATTTATTGGGCAGTTGTTTCTTTGAGGATTTGTTGTTGGGGGATTTAATTTTTTCAGTTCCAAGTATATTTTAGATATGAGACCCTTGTCTGTTGTATGGCTAGTGAAGATCTTCTCCCAATCCGTGGGCTTTCTATTGATCTTGCTAGCTATGTCCTTTGCCATGCAGAAGCTCTGCAACTTCATGCAATCCCATTTGTCCAACCTTTCTTTGATTTGTTGTGTTTCCGGGTCTCTGTTCAGAAAATTTTGGCCTGTGCCAAGAAGACCTAGGGTTTCTCCTAATCCATCCTGTAATGTTTTCAGAGTGTCTGCTTTGACTTGGAGGTCTTTGATCCATTTGGAGTTGATTCTGGTGCAGGGTGATATATAAGGATCTAGCTTTAGTTTTCTACAAGTAGTTTACCAATTTTGCCAGCACCATTTACTGAAGAGGCTGTCTTTCTTCCATTCTATTGTTTTAGCTCCCTTATCAAAGATTAGATGGCTATAGGTCTGTAGGTTCTAAAAACTTATTTTTTAAAAAAGAAAATTCAGCCTTAAATGCCTCAAGTTGAAGTAACACATTTCTACCTCTTCTCCTATTGGCATGAAACTGAGACCCAATTGGCAGATAGGGGTATCGGGCTGACATAAACCTCCAAGCCAGCTGTTCCAGCTTCCTTCAGCTGCAAGACAGAGCCCAGGTAAAGCAGCAGATAAGTCTCCCTTTCGAACCAGAAAATCACAAGAAACAAGAAATCATCATTTCAGTCTTCAATTTTGAAGTGCACTGTGCGCATTATGATACTGCATTATGCAAACGTTAGTCAATAAATTCCAGTGAAGCATCTGTCTAGACCACAGGTTGCTCCTCCTCCCTTCCACTGTTTCCTCTATGTGGATCTGGTTTCAATGTGAGGTCACAGTTCTAACACCTGCCCCTGCTTCAACAGCTCAGAAAGCACACACTCTGAAAGCAAGGCCATCTGCTGTGTGTGCTCTTCACACGTCTCCCATTACGCCTCCTGCAGGAAGCAAGTATGTTTGCAGCAGGGCAGCAGGGATGTTTTTATTTAGAAATCCATCACTGTGAGAGGCTGGCTGAAGTGCTGCTGGCAGTAAAACACTCCAAAGTCTTCAGCTTCCACTCCATGGATGGCAAGAGAAAAGAAAATGCCAGAACCACTTCCCCGGAACCTGGAAGGGGTTCCAGCAGCCCTGGCAGAAGCCCCGAAGATGAGCAATCTGGGAACCTCCATGGGTTTCTGATGGTACCAGGCCATGGAGGTACCGACATTCATGCTGCTTCTACAGGCAATGGAGACAAAGTCCCCTAGACTTGCAGCTAGGGTGTCTGGAGACTGAGTCAGGATGATCTGTGCTCTGCAGCCTGAAAGGACACCCCACCCAAGCAACACAAAGTATTACTTCTCCCAAAGGATTCCAGGGAAAACTATGCAATCCCTGTTCCTCAGAGAGGCAGAGGACTGGTTCAAAACTGCCTCAATATTGATTGTTAGCCTCGGACTCTGTGCCTTGGTTTATTAAATAAGAATTAAGTTAGAAGAACTCCAAAGATTGTAATTTCCCAGGTATACTTAAAAGGCATTGTCTCTGGGTCAAGAGCTAAGTTACCATCCCAACAGTTGCAGAGAAAATGCACTCACCCCAAAAATCCACCACCAGGAGACAGAGGAACCAGGCTAGGAAGCTCATCTTGAAGAGAAGCCCACAGCATCCAGTGGTTCAAGACCCAAAGGTTGAGGAGAGAGGATTTGGGGACCTGGTTTTCTGTCCACTGCTCTGGAATTGGAGCTCATGTCCTGCTTAAATAAACAGAGGTTCCCTTGAAGTCCATTTGCATATCTGGTGGTGTGAATCAGAGGCTTTCTACAGGGTTTCCCAGGGTTCTCAGGCCCACTTCACCTGCATCACCTGCAGGTGATGGGCACCTTTGGTCCAACAGAGACTGGACTAAGTGGGACACTGATGCTGTCCCATTCACAGAAGACAGAATGGAAGGGTCTCCCAGAAGCATCAGAGTGGCCCTGTACATTCTGTTCTCATGAAGATGAAGAGCTATTCTACTTCTGCTTCACCCTGAGGCCAAGTTAACAGCTGACCAGGCAATCCAATAGGAGAACCCAGCTAACCTGTGGGTCTACAGAGCCTTCGGGCCCTACAGGCCTTCATTGCTGGCTTTCATCAGGAGACAGTTCCAGGAGTCCGAGCAACTGGCTCTTCAGGGAACAGTACAAGAAGCTATGGGAAGGCAGGTCTTTCTAAGAGGCCAAGTGAAGGAAAGGCAGGCAAACACTTGATGTTTAGCTATAAGACTGAGAAAGATTAGATATTATATTCCTGAATGAAATATTTCTCCTGTCTATTGGGTCAAATCAGGACTAAAAACCTGATTTGCATAACACTTTGCCAACATTTCAAAATGCTTCGTGAAATAAACAAAAAAAAGGCCAAATTTATAATCCTTTCTACACCTGAGAAGATTTTGTCTTCACACATGGCCACAGCCAGTAGGGAGGGTTCACCTGAGAGTCCAGGTGAATCTACACCCTTCTTGAGTTCTAGGAGCAAAAGATTAGGAAGGGGTCCTCTAGGACTCTTTCAATTGCTGCCTCTATTGTGGATTTCACAGGTTTATTTAGAAGTGTGTACCAGTACCGGGGCTTGAACTCAGAGCCTCATACTCCAGTTTTGCTTTTTCCACTCAAGGCTCATACTCTATCATTTGAGTTATACCTCTACTTCTGGCTTTTTGCTGGTTAACTGGAGTTCAGAGTCTCACTGATGGACAGAGCTTTCCTGCCTGGGCTGGCTTCCAATCATGATCTTCAGATCTCAGCCTCCTGAGTAACTAAAAATACAATTGTGAGCCACGAGTACCCAACTCCTTCTAGAATTTTGTAAACTCAGAAGAAAACTTCTACCTAAGCATGATTTAAGAGATACTTATAAAGAGAAATTGTTTCCTGAATTTTTTCAGCCCAATGTAAAAGAAGTGGCAAGAACTTAGACAGAAATTCCTCTCCAAGAGAAAATGGGTTGGGTCCCTCAGCCACAAGAGGTGCAAACAAGCAGAACATTTACAAGCTCCAAGAAAGCCTGGGAGAGGAGGAGGAGGAGGGTATGACAGGAAGAGAGGATGGATATGAAAGTACCTTCACATGACAAGTGTCACTGAAGGTGACTAGAGCTCTGGCCCTCTAGGTGAGGGAACTGGTTACACAGGTCCCTCTTCCTGTCATCACCTATTGAAGGTATCCTGGGCACCACTCTTTCGAGGCTCTGTTTCCTGCCATGTGCAGAGCATGGTACAGAGCAGATATGGCCACTGGAAGTCAGCAGAGGTACAAAGAAGGGGAAAAGCCCCAGAATCAAGGCAGAGATTACTACATCTCCTCCCAAAAGATAGGTGTTGTGGTTCTAACCACTGCATACAGTACATGTCTCTGGCACAGGCTCCTGACTGGCCTGTTGCAAGCAAGCAACTGCTCTCCTAGTTTAGGCTCCAGGACAAGCAGCAGGAGGTTTGTGTAGAGGCTGTACCACCGTGGAGTGGCCACCCACAGGCATGCAGTAGCAAAACCCCTGGAGTCCTCAGACTCCCAGGGCTGATGCAGAAAGCAAAGAATGGATACTTGGGAGCAAAGTAGCAATTTGAGAAACCAAAGGTTCAAAGCTTTGGCAACTTTTATCCAGATTCAAGTTATTTCTCCCCCTACATAGCTGTGGTTTCATAAGGGGCAAGGAGGTGCAGACAGCAAGGCTGGTGTCTGTGTCAGGATGATGCCTCCACTCATCACTAAAAAAAGAATACATGATTGCTAGCCAGGTGTAATGCTCAAGCTTGTAATCCTAACTACTTGGGAGGCACAGACCAGGAGCTCATGGTGAGAAACCAGCCTAGGCATAAATGTTCACAAGACTCCATCTCAGTGATTAGCTAACAGTTGGGTGCACCTGTTACCCCATATGGCTGGGTGCAGTGGTACATACCTGTTATCCCCAGTGACACAGGAAATGACACATCCAGGGTGTTTGGAATGCATTAGAAGTGACAAGTCCGCAAGGATCCAGGAATGTGAGAGCACAGGGTTAGGGCCCTTCACAGGAGGGCAGACATTGAAAAGTAAGGGTGAATTGGCCTTTTGGATGCAGAACACGGTGAAGATTCTATTTATATATCAAAGAATATTGTGAGCATGTATTGAAATACCACTGTATCCATTGCTATGCACAATAAACACACACCAATTTTTTTAAGTAGAAAAGTGTTTTTTTTTTTTTAAATAAAAGAATGATTTCTTGTGAGAAGATAGTGTGTGTGGCAGGTGTGAAAAAGAATAGCAGAACCATCCTTTAACATGCCATGGTATGCAGTCTTCTGCTGGATTACAAGTGTTTGTGGGACTCACAGAGGCCTGGACACACCCAGACATAAGTTCCTTTAATGAAGTGTCTTGGAGCTGTTTTCCCAGACGGGGCTGTGGAAGTCACACGAAGTTGGCTTGAAACCAACTTTTCAAGAATGGGCACGAACCAAAGTAACCTGCTGAGTTGGATGATGACCTTTAAATGTCATAAATGGAAAGCATAATTACCCTTGAAAAGAAACAAATGACCCTTGAAAAGATATAACTATCAGCCAAAACTCTCCCTTTCTAAGATTTAATTTTCTTTTCTTTTTTTTTAATTGTGAAAATAACATAAAGAGGGGTTATAATTACATGGGCAAGGTAATGAGTACATTTCTTATCAAGCATTGTTGCCTCCTCCTTTGTTTCCCCTTCCCATCCCTTCCCATCACCCCCACACACACACCCATGGCCAAAGCTGTAAAGTTCATTTTTCGACATAACGACTTGTACATCTCATTGTTGCAATGGGTCCACCTGTATCCCTATTTAAACGATTTGTTTTTTCCCTTCCCCTCCATAAATTATAACAACATCAAATACAGTGAAAGCAGGGGTTATACTGTGGAGGAGGGACATACAAAGCAACAAAGAAATAATCTTATAAATATGTTAGAAACAATTGCAAGAAAGAAAAAAACATTTGAATCTTTACCTTGGGGTTCATTTCACCTAATATCAACTTATCTGACTTTTTCTGCTTGTCTCAGACATATACTAGTTATTGAAAATAAGGGAATCCATGGGACCTATGTTTCTTTGGGCCTGGCTTACTTCACTTAATATAAATTTTTCCAAGTCTTTCCATTTCCTAACAAATGGAGCAATGTCATTCTTTCTGATGGAGGCATAGAATTCCATTGTGTATATATACCACATTTTCTTGATCCATTCATCTACTGAGGGGCGTCTGGGTTGGTTCCATATCTTAGCTATGGTAAATAATGCTGCAATAAACATAGTTGTGCTGGTATCTTTAGTATGGTCTTGTTTGTGATCATTTGGGTAAATGCCCAAAAGTGGGATTGCTGGGTCATAGGGGAGCTCTATGTGGAGTCTTTTGAGGAACCTTCATACTATTTTCCAAAGTGGTTGAACAAGTTTACACTCCCACCAACAATGCAGTAGGGTTCCCTTCTGTCCACATCCCCTCCAGCATCTGTTGTTGTTAGAGTTCTTGATTATAGCCACTCTAACTGGGGTAAGGTAGAATCTCAATGTTGTTTTGATTTGCATTTCTTTTATGGCTAGGGATGTTGAGCATTTCTTCATGTGTCTATTGGCCATCCTTCTTTCCTCTTCAGAGAAGTTTCTCTTTAAGTCTTTAGCCCACTTATTTATTGAGCAGTTGTTTCTTTGAGGATTTGTTGTTGGGGAATTTAATTGTTTGAGTTCCAAGTATATTTTAGATATGAGACCCTTGTCCATTGTATGGCTAGTGAAGATCTTCTCCCAATCCGTGGGCTTTCTATTGATCTTGCTAGCTATGTCCTTTGCCATGCAGAAGCTCTGCAATTTCAAGCATCCCATTTGTCCAACCTTTCTTTGATTTGTTGTGTTCCTGGGTCTCTATTAAGAAAGTTTCAGCCTGTGCCAAGGAGACCTAGGGTTTCTCTTATTCCATTCCGTAATGTTTTCAGAGTGTCTGCTTTGACTTGGAGGTCTTTGATCCATCTGGAGTTGATTCTGGTGCAGGGTAATAGATAAGGATCTAACTTTAGTTTTCTGCAAGTGTTTAAACAATTTTACCAGCAACATTTGCTGAAGAGGCTGTCTTTCTTCCATTCTATTATTTTAGCTCCCTTATCAAAGATTAGATGGCTATAGGTCTGTAGGTTCATTTCTGGATTTTCAATTCTATTCCATTGGTCCTGAGGCCTGTTCTTGTGCCAGTACCAAGCTGTTTTTATTACTATAGTTTTGTAATAGAGTTTGAAATTTGGTATTGATATTCCTCCAGAACTGTTCTTTTTGTTAAGGATCATTTTTGGTATTCAGGGTCTTTTATTATTCCATATGAATTTTTGGATCTAATTTTCTATCTTCTCCCTTTCCACAATTCCCTGTATTACAACTGATTGGGGAGACAAGTATGAGCATGACACCTGTCTCCTTGACAAATAACTGTCGATAAAAGCTTTATCTTTTGCAAAATAATAATAATTTATTTCATTCTTTTCACACATTTTCCCCAGCATTCCTCCCTGGTGACACAAGTAGATGGGATCATTCTGGGACAGCAAGCAGGTAAGAAGCTCAGATAAGTGCTGCAGTGTCCTATCAGATCCTGTAAGGAAGGAGAGCATGGGAGATTCTAAGACATGAGGACATATCCCTTCCCATATATCCCTCCAACCCATCAAGATCCCCCTCCACACTCCTGTAAAGATACAAGGAAATTTAACCAGAGGGATCTTCAGGGTTTATGCTCCAAGATGGAAGGATCAATCATGAGACTCCCTCAACTGACTGGACTGGGAGCACACTCCTAAAGGGAGAAGCAGGGACCAAATACATAGAGGGCCTTGAAGAAGACAGCAGATACCCAGTTCCCAGACTGCTCCTTGCCCTAGCAATCTGTTTTGGTGTTTTTTTCACTGTCAAATAATGTTGTCTGTCTGCTTTAAACACTTCCCTGCCCTTTAATTTTTTAATCAGTGAGTAAAACAAGCTGCAACTCTATGAGTCTTTGATTATCTGAAGTTGACCTCAGCCTTATTTCAAAAAGTCATTATGATCTGGGGAAATGGCCCATTGTGATTGATTATTATCTAATGGAAATGAAGATGATTTTCATCTTCCATACTGATAAATCCATTGTAGGCTGAAAATATCTCAAGTGGAAATGCAAAGCCTACTGGAAATAATAGCTTAACCCAGTTTAAACATGCACAGCCCCTTACATTAGACTACAGCTGGGCAAAATCACCCAACACAAAGCCTGTTTTTGTTGTTGTTTTTTTATTTTTTTTATTTTGAAAATACCATACAGAGGGGTTACAATTACATGGGCAAGGTAATGAGTTACATTTCTTATCAAGCATTGTTGCCTTCTCCTTTGTTTCCCCTTCCCATCCCTTCCCATCTCCTATGCCCCCCTCCCCTCCATCCCCCTCCAACTCCTTCCCCCCTTGCCAAAGTTGTAAAGTTTGTTTTTTGACATAACGACTTGTATGTCTCACTGTTGCAATGGGTCCACCTGTATCTCTATTTAAACGATTTGTTTTTTCCCTTCCCCTCCACAAATTATATCAACATTAAATACAGTGAACGCAGGGGTTATACCGTGGGGGAGGGACATACAAAGCAACAAAGAAATCATCTTATAAATATGTTAGAAACAATCACATGAAAGAAAAAACATTTGAATACTTATCTTGGTGTTTATTTCACGTAACATCTTTTCTGACCTTTTCTGCTTGACTCAGACATATACTAGATATTGCAAATAAGGGAAACCATGGGACCTATGTTTCTTTGGTCCTGGCTTACTTCACTTAATATAATTTTTCCAAGTGCAAAGCCTGTTTTATAATGAAGTGTAAGTACCTCATATCACACAGAGATGGGAGTTTTGTAGACATAATAGGATGTAATAAGTGCCAAAAGAAAATGAGGCAATTTTGTGTGAGCAGCTTTACCCCTGGTGATCATGCGGTTGACTGGGAGCCATGACTCACACTTGCTGCCTGGTATTGGAGAGACATTCTTATAGAATATTACTATCCCCGGAATGATCACAAATTAAACTTGGAAATGCAGTATCTATCTACAAAGTACATATTGCTTTCATACCATCAGAAGATCAGAAAATCACAAACTGAACCATCTGTAAATTCGAGATTTTCTGTAATCTCTTAAAAACGATTAGTAGACTGCTGTTTCAATTTGATACCATATAGGAAGAAGTGAATGATGAGGAGTCTAGAGGTACAAGGATGCTTCATCTTGAGAGGCCCTGCCTCTCACAAGCCCCTCCACAGGGTCACTCTCCGTAGGAAACACTAAAAACTTCTAACATTTTCAGGGTGTGAATGTGACAGTCCCAGAAAAGCATCAAGAAGAGAAACTGAGTCAAGACTGTGTTAGGTGGGTTTCAGGCAGAGAAACTACATGGTGTACATTTGACGTACTCAGATGCAAGGAGAGGGAGGATTCCTAATGCCCACCTTCCTGGATACATCAGATCTGAGAAGAATGGACAGGATGACAGAACTGCAGCATCATAGGCTTGTTAGTGGATTTTGTTGCTGCTGCTGCTGCATTTTCCTTTGCAAATGGGAAAAGTGATCTACATGATCCTAAAGACTCCTCAGTTCTTCCTACTCAGGAAACTAAATACAGTCATTTTGAATGGGAATGCTTCACTACTCACCTTTTGCCAGTAGAGGGAGACATTGGATCATTACATGGCTGACATTTCAATTTATTTCTTTATTCTAAATTTGGCTGCTGGAGGGCAGTCCTTCGTGGCATTTACATTGGGTCTATCATAAAGAAAAGGGATTCCTTGGATTTCTTTATTTTCCTCCTTACCTGTGATTAGTAGAAAAAGTCGAGGTCTAGTCACCATTTCTGATTTAACAGTAATGTATTTAAAAATTTAAGAGATTCTTGATGATAGTATTAAACATCAATGGGCTCAACTCTCCAATTAAAAGATGTAGAGCAGCAGCTGGGATCAAAAACAAACAAGCAAAAACAAAAAATAAGAGCAATTCTTTTGTTGTCTCCAACAAAAAAATCTCATTGTCAAAAATCAACACAAATTCCAAGGGAAGGGATGGAAAAGATCTTCTAAGCAAATGTATCTTGCAAGAAAGCAGGAGTAGCCATAGTGATATCTGATAAAAATAGACTTCAGGCTAAAAATCAGTAAGAAGAGACAAAGAAGATCATTTCATAATAACAAGGGGAACAAGCCTTGAAGAAATTACCATGGTCAAGATATATATGCTTAATAGTAATGCACACAAATATATTAAATAAACACTCTTGGGCTTATAACACGATAATAGTGGAAGACTTTTA
This sequence comes from Dipodomys spectabilis, assembly GCF_019054845.1. Classification (NCBI taxonomy): domain Eukaryota; kingdom Metazoa; phylum Chordata; class Mammalia; order Rodentia; family Heteromyidae; genus Dipodomys; species Dipodomys spectabilis. The sequence goes on along the minus strand of NW_024870864.1, from coordinate 13,701,676 downwards.
ACACCTCACTCACCAAAATGCAAGTCAACCAAATGAAAGATTAGCAATGACTCCTCAGAATTAAATGCCACCATAACCCCAAAAGATTTAATAGACATCTATACAGTATCTCATACAATAACCCCGCAATGCATGCACATTCTTCTCAGCAGCCCATGGAACTTTTTTTCAAAATAGATCCAAGGTTGAGCAAATATTTAAGAAATTGAGGAAGATGGGAAGGGATAGGAAGAGGAAACAAAGGAGGAGGCAACAATGCTTGATGAGAAATGTACTCATTATCTTGCCCATGTAATTGTAACCCCTCTGTACAGTATTTTCACAATAAAAAAATTGAAATAGAACCAGGCAACAATGGCTCACACCTGTGATCCTAGCATCTCTGGAGGCTGAAATCTGAGGACTGTAGTTTGACGCCAGCCCAGGAAGGAAAGTCTATGAGACTCTATGTCCAATTAACCACTAAAAGAGCTTAAAGTAGAGCTGTGACTCAAGTGGTAGAGCGCTACTCTTGAGAATAAAAATCTCTAGAATGGAACTGTGAGACTCCATTTTTTAATAACCAGCAAAAAAGCAGAGCTGGAAGTGTGACTCAAGTGGTAGAGCACCAACCATGCAAAGATGAGGCCGAGTTCAAGTCTTAGTATGGTTAAAAAATGATGAACCAGTAGTAAATTCAGTTTACAAAATACCTATCATATGTCCTGTACATTTGCTATATGTAGGTCTTAGATTGTGCCCTAAAATGTCTAACAACCAATTGAAAAAGCAGACTTCAGTTTGTTAACTCATTGTATACAGACAGACAGACAGATACTTTGAGTAGTGCTGAAAAAAGTGTAGCATTGTCTCCTGAGGTCTTCAGAAGAATTACAGAATGAGATGATCAAGGTCCTGATGTTAGGACTTAACTAAAACTGCCACAAGTTGCTGTAGAGGCCTGGGACAGAGAGGGAAAACTCAGGAAATGCCAGTTCATTGGGAGAGTTCCTCTTCCCTGTTAATCAAAGCCGAGGACACAGCATCAATATCCATTTGGATAAAGTAATTCATAAGAGTAGACCAGGGGACCCAGTACAAATCACACTCAAGGACAGAAAGTTATCCCATCCAGGGGTCAACAAGACCAGATACTTGCAGCCTAGTGCACCCTTCTGCTTTTTGGTATTGAGACCTCACTCTGTTGGGTGAAGGCCGGCATCCTATGTGTACTAGGATCCATGAAGTCTCTGGAGACTGAGTAATTTGTAAAGAACATGAGTTTAGTTGACCCATTAGGTATAGTGGCTGGAAATTTCAGAGTGCTCTCCTGGCATCTGGTGAGGTCATTCTTAATGGCCTCTTAGCATGTGAGGGCCTCACATGCTAAGAGCAAGAAAGCAAGCCTGTGGTCTCTGTTCTTAAGAAACAAATCCTAGCTGAGCACTGGTAATTCATGCCTATATCTTAGCTCCTCAGGAAGCTGAGATCTAAGGATCTTGGTTTAAGGCCAACTGGAACAGAAAAGCCCATGAAACTCATCTTCAATTTACCAGTAACAACAACAATAACAACAACAACAACAAAAACCGGAAGTAGAGCTATGGCTCGTGGTAGAATGCTAGCTGTGATCAAAAAAGCTCAAGGACAGTGCCCAGGCCTTGAGTTCATGCATGTGCGTGCACGCGCACACACACACACACACACACACACACACACACACACCAATCTGCCTTGAAAGCCACCCCCATGACCTCATTTAGACCTAACCACTTTTCCAAAGGCCTTACCTCTAAAAGCCATCAACATAAGGATTTGAAAATTAGGTTCTAACAATGAACTGAAAGGAACTCACTCAAATCACAGCAGTAAGGATTAAACAGCCATCTGGGAAGTCCCCCCACCCAAAAACAAATGAGAAGAAGATGGATAAATCATGCCTATATATAATTGCTGGTCTTTCCCACTGATGTACATCTATGAATGCAGAATCTTTGATCTCTTCAATTCGCAAGCGATCTCTAGTTCCTAGATCAGAGCCTGGCACCAGTGGGTTTCCCAGCCAGCACATAAGTGAGTGGCAGCTGAGTTGTCTGCCTGCAGCTGCTGACCCTACAATGTCAACACACTTACATTTTTTTCTTCCTCCCCACTGGACCCACATGACTCCTCATCTCCTTCTTCTTCCCCATCCATGAGCCCCTGTATAGGTGGAGTGCCAGGGCCAAGTAACTCTCCACAGGCATGAGAATGGCATTCTACACTCTGCTCCCTTTCTCAAGCCAAGAAGTGACATCCTCAAAGTGCCTCTTCTGCATCTTCACAGCCCTGCTGCTGCTAATGCAGCTCTGCTTCTTCTGGAGCCAGAGGCCACCTAGTTGCCCAGGACTGACCAGAACAACACAGCAGGTGCTGAGGAGACAATAGGTGTTCTTGTCTTGCTGCAGTTCACTAGCTTGGGAGGGGCCCAAGACAGCCCACTGGGCTTGGCTGTATAAACAGTGCATCAGGAGTGTTTTCCTTCCTGTCTCTTTCCCATATTGACAATTATTGTATCCAGTAGTAAAGGAAAGGTCTGATGGAAATATGCTACCCTGGGGACCAATATGGAGACAGGAGAGGATTTTAGAATCCATGGAGGCCACGTGCCCTCCATGACAGTGGTGGCCATACCCAAAGCTGAAGCAGCAAGGTGCTCTGTCTGTGCCTAGACTGCAGTCAATTGGAGTTGGTCAATACTAACTACTCCGTCTAGAAGCAAGACCAAGACTCCTTTCAAATAAATGTTTTCGTGATGCTCCAGGACTTCAACAAACAAGCCCTGAGGGCTCTGGGTTCTGCTTCTCCTTACATGGCTACTGTCACCTACTCACTCAGCTTAAAAATTAGTTTGATCTAGGCAGAGGGATGTGCCTGCAGTCCCAGCCAATCAGGAGTCTGAGGTCAGAGGATCACTTGAGCCCAGGAGTTTGCAGGCAAATCTGGGCAACACAGTGAGACACTACCTCAACAAAAATGACAATAAATAAAAAGCAGGTTTAGTCTGATGGGCTCTTTATTACTTCATATACACACAGCCCTCACTGAAGTCCCTGTGAATATGTAGTTGACCTTGACCCACAGTAATATGTTGGCTATATGACCAAAGGAGCTAACAGGTCCAACATGAGACTGAATGGACTGTGTGGAAGAGATGCAGCCCTCGAGAAAAATTTTACTAGGATCAGGCAGTTTGGGAGGCTTCTCTAACAGGACTGTGGCAGGGATGGTTGCCTGCAATAAAACTGATGGGCATTTCTACCCTCTGTGTGAATATTATGGGACCCTTGATTGGAGGACTCCAACAGGCATCCAGAACATGTGACTGAAAGGAAGATGTGTCAAATATGTAAAAGAAAATATAGGTCTCTTTTCTCTTATACCAGTCCTGGGGCTTGAACTCATAGCCTGGGCACTGTCTCTTAGCTCTGCCACTTAAGCCACAGCTCCATTTCCAGATTATTTTTGTTGTTGCTGGTTAATTGGTCATAAGAATCTCACAGACTTTCCTGCCTGGGCTGGCTTTGAACACTGATCCTCAGTTCTCAATCTCCTGAGTACCTAGAATTACAAGTGTGAGCCACCAGTGCCTGGCAAAGTATGTTTTCTTTATAGGTAAAAGAAAATATAGTGAAATGCATAAAAATTAAAAAGATGAGAGCCAGACAGTAGTCACTCAGATCTATAATCCTAGCTACTCAGGAGGCTGACCTTTGAGAACTGTGATTTGAGGTCAGCCCAGGCAAGAATGTTCAATTAATCACCAAGAAAGCTGGAAGTGGAGCTGTGGCTCAAGTGGTAGAGTGTTAACCTTGAACAAAAAAAAAAATTCAGGGGCAGCACCCAGACCCTGAGTTCAATCCTACCTTTCACCTCTAGCCTGTGAGTGGACTAGAAAAATAATATCCTCTAAGCAAATTCCAGGGCTCTCCTTCTGTGCCTTAATCTTGGCTTTCGTACTCGCCTGCTGAGGTAGGGCCTCCTCTGGTTATTTATTAACAAACACTCCTGCTTGTTTCTGCACAGTCTTGGCTTTTATGAGTCTGCTGCTTTGGAAACAAATCACACGTTTCAGGTTCCATAAGTCCCACTGGTGTGGAATTTCTGGTATGGCAGCATTTAGCTTCTACACAAACATGTTTGGCTTTGCCTTCTGACGAGGTACAAAGTAGAAAGCTGAAGTCGGCACAAATCAAAAAAAAAAAAAAAAAAAAAGAAGGTTTTCATTTCCTATGAAATAACAAGAGAAACTTGTTGGCATGAAATCAATCTCTATTCCTGGGAGGCATTTATTTTGGCGTTCCAGTTTCCTCTTTCTGGTTTGGGCAGATGGCGGTTCCATGGAAGGCAAATGTTGTGTGGTCTCAGGGCAGTCCTGTCCTGGCTGGGGCAAAGTCTGTGATCTGGTAAATACTTCACAAATGTAAAAAGAGGCAGAGATGGAAAGAGAGTCATACCAGTGCACTGCTCTGAATGCTCTGGTGCTGGGTGAATAATAAGGTAAGGAAGGGCTTCTGCAAGGGCACAGCACCCTGCTGGGGGAAAATTCTGTAACCTTGGCAAGATCCTCACAACTCTGAGGTGATTTAGACTTCTGAAAACAGATGCTTACATTGCATCAAAACTGACACCACCAGTAAGTAGTGCCTGGATCCCTGGCTTAAGAATTTGTTGGGGCAGGACATGGTGATCCATGCCTATAATCCTACCTACTCAGGAGGCTGAGATCTGAAGAGCATGATTTGAAAAGTCCATGAGACTCTTATTCTCTAATTAACCAGCAAAAAAAAAAAACAGAAGTACTGGTATGGTTCAAGTGGTAGAGCATTAACCCTTGAGCAAAAAAGCAAGAGAGTAGGAAGCCCTGAGTTGTGTCAGTACTAGTGCATATACACACATACACACACACACACACACACACACACACACACACACACACACAATTTATTTGTGATACCATATTTTTATAAAGTTTCTCTTCCTAATTACAATGATTCTCAGCGGGCCTCCCTGTTATGTTAAAAATCAGTGACTGGACTCTTTAAAGATTCCAAAAGTTGGGTTCTATAGTTTAAAAGATCATGTATGTGGGCTGGGAAGGTGGCTCAGTGGTAGAACGCTTGCCTTGCATGCATGAGGCCCTGGGTTCAATTCCTCAGCACCACATAAGCAAAAAGAAAAAAGCCAGAAGTGGCGCTGTGGCTCAAGTGGTAGAGCACTAGCCTTGAGCTGAAGAGCTGAGGGACATCGCCCAGGCCCAGAGTTCAGGCCCCTCCACCGGACCCCAAAAAGAAAAGATCACATGTGTGCACCAAAGGCCAGTGTGGTACAGGATTGGCAGATGCTAGAACAGAAGTAGAGCCTAGTAGAAGACCATCATTCACAAGGGAATGGTAGGGAAATATGGCAGGTGGACTCCTTTTCCTCTTTTGTTTCTTGGCCATGAGGTGAGCAGATTTGCTCCATAGTTTCTGCCATGATTGGCTGCCTTGCAATAGATCCGAAGCAAAGTCCAGGCCACCTTGGCTTGGAACCTACAAAAGTGTGAGTCAAAGTAAACAAGTTGATTCTTGTCATGGCTTAGACTTAAAACATTCCCCAAAGGTTACCAGCCTGTGATTAAGTCTGGACATGGTGGAAACTGAACTAGGTGGAGCCCTGTAGAAGTGTGTCACTGGAGGTGTGCACTTGAAGAGGATATTGGGAGGCAGCTCCTTCCTGTTTCTCATACTTCCTGGCTTCCAGCAGGTAAGCAGCTCCCTCCTCCACGTGATCCCCCCTCCACATGCTCTCCACCCCGATGTTCTACCTTATCATGGGCCCAAAGCCACTGTGTTAGTTAGCTTTTACATCATTGTGACAAAACACTTAAAAGGAAAAATGATAAGCTAGGTGCTGGTGGCTTACCCCTGAAATCCTAGTAGGAGGATGAATTTGTGAAGATTGTGGTTTGAGATCAGCCTGAGCAGAAAATCTTTGAAACTCCATCTCCATAGATGGCAGCTAGATGCACTAACACGTAACTGTTGTAAGAGCTGTCTGAGAAGGCCCCTGTGTGGATCTTGTTTAAGTCTCTGCCCAGTACCTGTGTTGACTAGGTAACTGGCACACCTGGAGGCACACTCTCCCCTTCTGTGAGGTCACATCCTGGTCTGTCCTGGTCATGCCTCTTCAGACTGTGGAAGGTTCCTAGGCTCTGAGGTCATGTATGCATCAAGCCACCTGGCCATACCTTCTCGCTGCCCCTTTCCTAGTTAAACCCTGGCCAGTCAGCTGCCCAGCTCTTCAGCCACATGAGTCTCCAACTTGTGCTGGGAATAAATTTCTCTTTCTACCTGAAGACAGCGTGGTAGTTTCTCATGCTCGGTTACCTAATTAAAATCTAATACCCGTGATCCCAATAATGGCAGGAAATGTAAAACAGGTGTGTCACAGATCAGTTATATACCCAGGCAGGAAGCCAGACCTTAAGAATATCTCAGAAATAACCAACATAAATCAGGAATGGAGACAAGGTTCAAAAGGCAGAGTACCAGCCTCATAAGAGCACGATCCTGTATTCAAACCTCAGTATCTGGGAGGAAAATTATTTTGGTTCATTATTTCAGAAGGTACTAGGTTCCTTGATTCTGGATCCATGCTGAAGTGTCATACCACAGTGGAGGGAATGTTTAGAGGGGGACGGAAAGAAAGAAGAGAATAGTGGTCAGGTATAACCTTCAAAGGCACACTCCCAGTGACTTATTTTATCCAATGAGATCAAACCACCTAAATTATCCATCACTTCCTATATTAGCATCACCACCTGGGGACCAAACACAACACAGAAGCCGGTGGTAGACATTTCATATTCAAGTTATAATAGCCAGAGCACGGGACAACAATGAACTAAAGCTTTAAACCATGAGCCAAAATAAACCTTTCTTCCTTTTAAGTTGTTTATCTAAGATAGATAAAAAGCCAACTAACACACTAGATCTTATCCTGAATGAGGCATACACATAGATTGTGTGTGTAAGCGCACGTGTGCCTGCCTGTGTGTATTGGGGCTTGAACTTGGGGTCTAGGTACTGTTCTTAGCTTTTCCAGATCAAGGCTGGTGGTATTCTACTACTTTAGCCACAGCTAAACTTCCAGCTTTTTAATGGTTAATTGGAGATAAGATTCTCATGGAATTTCCTGCCCAGGTTGTCTTCAAACTTTGATCCTCAGATCTCAGCTCTCTGAGTAGTGATCCACCAGTGCCCAGCTATTACCTGTGCAATCTGACTCTAACTTCAGATAGATAATGTCAAAAATGAGTTACCCATGAGAGCACCCAGCTATGTCCTAACTTAGAAGAATGTATGCCTTTGGTGTTCTGGTATCAGAAGTAATGTATTGTTGGGAGAGGAGAAGGAGTAGGAAAAACAGAGTGATCTGAAAGGAGAAAGCTTTTGATTGTTCACTGATATTAGCTGCGAAGTTCTTGTAGATGCCATTGCTTAAACCAAAAAAAAGTCTCTTACTATTCTTACTTTAAAAAATTTTTTTTTATCATGCTATCATGGCCTTATAGACCTCTACCTTCTACTTCTACCTTCTACCTCTACCAACTACCTTCACTCCAAGACCATGACTACTGCTTCAGGGCTTCTTCTTGACATTCTCCTTGCTATTTTCAACACAAATGTATGACCTCAGCTGATCCCCAACAAACTAGATGTTATGATACCTGGTTTACAGTTGAAGAAGCTGGAGCTCTGAGATGATGCCTGAGCTCCCTTATCAAGCAGCTCAGTGGTACCCTTTGAAGTTGATTTAAAAATTTCCTTACTGGCCTCTCAGGCCATTTTGAGCATACTTGTCTCCTACTTCCTAATCCAGGCTAGTGTTTGAAGAAGATAAGGATTCAGGATGCTTGATAATATCTGTAAGTGATGTGTGGATTTAGTCTTTTTGCAGCTTTTCTCAAATGTCAATGTGTCTAACTGCACCTAACTTGATGCAGAATGCTGAACTCATTCTGAAAATTCCCAGTTGAAAGGGATTCAGAATTTTCAGCAAAGTGTCTACTTTCTGCCAAATGGTCATGCTTTGTGCTTCTAGAAACTGTGCCCTCAAGTAAAATAGGTCTGAAAGTGAAATGCCAGGTGGTTGGTGCAAGGAAAGAAAAAGATTCATGACACTCCTGACAGAAATAGGAAGTTTGAAGTTCAGTGTGCTGGCCCTCTCTTCAAGGTTCATAATCGCACTTCACTTGACTCATATTCCATCTACTAGGCATTTTCCCCAGGTCTCAGCCACTATTCATTCAGGAATGGATACAGGCCATACCGGGGAGAGGAACAGTACTTAAACCCTCATCAGACCACCCCCCCCCCCCAGTTCAATGTCCAAGGCCCAGGATACTTGTTGAGGGATTTATAAATATGTTTTCTGGAGCTGGGAAGGTGGCTCAGTGGTAGTGCTTGCCTTGCATGCATGAGGCCCTGGGTTTGATTCCTCAGCACCACATAAACAGAAAAAGCTGGAAGTCGCACTGTGGCTCAAGTGGTAGAGCATTAGCCTTGAGCTGAAGAGCTCAGGTACAGCTCCCAGGTCCAGAGTTCAGGCCCATGACCAAAAAAAGAAAAAAAATAAGTTAACATTCTAAATATATATATATATATATATATATATATATATATATGTTTTCTACTTTATTTCTTTCAAAATCAGAATAAAAAGAGAATATACACAATGTTATAGAAATGTAATATATTATATAACATAATATATATATGCTTATGATTCTCTTCTTCCATAATATATGGTATATATATAATAGATAAATATAATAAATAATATATACCTGTAATGTATTATATATTATTATAATTATATAGTTATATATAATGTAATATATGCTATATAGTATATGTGTGTTTATATATATACATATATATACATACATACATATTATGGAAGAAGAGAATCACAAAGGCAAAACATCCAGGACCTACAAAAGTCATATTCACACCTGAAGGTAAAGGATCCATAGCCCATGGCAGAGTAGGGTTCTGTTATCAGCCTGGAGAATAGTTTCATAGTTCTGTTCCTTGATGTAGCCAGCCATGCATTCCTAGTCATAGAGAGCTGTGTTAATCCTCACAGATTTGAAATCTTCCATTTGAGAAAACAAAAGAAGCACCCTTTGATCAGTGGACATTCCTTCATAGGTAGCATGGAATATAATGAGCTACGTTGTGCTATTCATGAGTTCTAAACAAGAAAGTTCCATCAGACAGGAAAGTTGCTGGGGAAAGAGCTCTGGGACACATGACAGTGTCTGTTTTGGCCCTGAAAACAGTATCTCCTGGCCCAGAACTAAAGGAGAAGGAAGGAAGAACAGAGCAGTGGCCAAGATAGCAAGTAGCTCTTACAGAGCTCACTCTGGAGAAGACTCAAGAAAAAAACACAGAATCGAATTCTGTAAGGAGCTTAGTGTCCCAAAGGAAGAAAATAAAGTAAATAAGGGGAACTTCCTCCCTCTGGGTCAGGAAGAGGCCTCCTAGGTTGTGTAATTTGAGTTGCAAAAGAATGGCAAGACGGAAGTGAGCTTTGGAGAGCTCAAGAACAGTGTTCTGAGCAGAGGAACAGCAGGCATAGAAGCAAACTGGAAACAGACTCTGAATTTGGATTTGGTGCATAGCCGGTAAGCACCAGTGTGAAAGAAGAGGTACCCGAAGATGAGGGTAAACGCCAGAATGCAGGACCTCAGAACTATGCATGGAAGGACTTTGGAGATTTTTTTTTTCCAAGTGCAAAAACCATTGGCGACTTCTCAAGCAACAAATGGAGGTTTGGTTTTATTTTATTTAATTTTTGGTGCTGGTCCTGGGGCTTGAGCTATCAAATGCCTGGGCATCGTTCCTGAGCATTTTTGCACCAGGCTAGCACTCTACCACTGGAGCCACATTCCACTACCAGCTTTATGGTAGTTAGAGAAAAAAGTTTATGCACATTCCTGCACCCACTGGCTTTGAACCTTAATCCTCAGATCTCAGTCTCCCTAGGATTATAGGAGTGAGCCACTCCTAGGTTTAGCTTAGTTTGATGTTTAAAGGGCTCATCTGGCTCCTGTGTGGAGAAAGGTTGCAGAGGATGGAAAGAGGGTATGCAGGGGTAGAAAGAGCAGCTAGGTAGGCTCCTAATGGTGCTCACATTGGTTCCTAGCCCTGGTGATAGTGAGAAATGACAGGATCTGAAGACAAACTGAGAAAAAAATAGTAACAAGATTCAATGGGGCAAGGAGACTCCAGGTCAAGGAAGACAGAATTTGAGTGGGAGTTCCCATCCAGGGGTCTTGTGTTATTTCTCTCTGCCAAATAAAGAATTATGAGGCAGTAGAAGTGGGAGCAGAGGCAATGTTTATTGGAAAGTAAACGTAAGATGCCAGGGAAACTGAGACAAGCCTCTTAAGCTACTGGTGGGTTGGTTCAAATCTTCAACCAGAACTCTCAGCCAGGAGTATCACCTTACGCCATAGGAAGTCCTGTCCACTTGGGAGGAGGCAGTGGGAAAGTGGGGAAGGGAGGGGAGTGGAAGGCAGCAGCTACAGGTGATGCAATAGAATGAAAAGTAGGCCTGGAAATCGGTTACCCAGGGTAAATTCTCGAGGTCCCTCTTTTATAGTCCTTTTGAAGGCTTCTAGCTGTTCTTGGCATCTGATTGGCTCTCTGTTCCCTTCATCCCCAGGTGAGTGGCACCTGTCTCTAGAGGGATCTGCTCCAGGACCATCATGGGCTTGGCTTTCATCAGAACTGTTATTTCTGTTTCCCAGAATCTTCAGAAAGAGGGAGGGGTATCTCAATGGGCTGCTATCTTTCCCTGTCTACCGATACTTTCCCCTTTTTGCCTTTCCCTCAGTGGTGGAATGTGAAAATCATAAATCACCTGCGAGGCTCACCAAAACCACATGTACCACTTGCTCATCAAGTGCCTCCATGCCACCGAAAACAAAAGGTGATCTCACTGTCTTTGGGGAGATCATGGCACTATCCTCACAGACGTTAGTCCTTGTCTTCATCTTTGTGATGACACCAAACTTGGCCCAGGCATATTTTTGAGCATCTACAAATATGAATTAAAACTATAATTTCAAGCTGGGCACCAGTGTTTCACGCCTGTTATCCTAGCTATTCAGAATGCTGAGATCTGAGGATCATGACTGAAAGCCAGCTACAGCAAGAAAGTCTGTGAGACTCTTATCTCCAAATAACTACATTAAAAAAAATGGAAACGGAGCTGTGGCTCAAGAAGTAGAGCACCAGCCTCAAGTTAAAAAGCTCAGGATCAGCACCCAGGCCTTGAGTTCAAGCCTCAGGACCAGCAAACATACACACATACACACACATACATACACATACACACACATACATACACATAAAACAAAAAAACTGTAATTTCAGATAAATTCATTTAGATATTGGCAGTGGAAGCTGCCAATTTTTCTATCCATCCATAGTTGATGGATAGAGTAAATCATTGTGGTAATTATTTTATTTTGCCAATGTCAACACTGCTTATTATAAATATTGTATTTGTCTTAAGTAAGACCAAATACCTTCCTTCCACATGTAAATGATAATGTATTAATGCTGATAGTTTTTATAGCAGTTTGTAGGTGCTAGCCAGAGTGCCAAGGTCTCTCTGTGTTATCTTCTTTAATCTTTACATAATGCCAGAATAGATATAACAATTGTTTCTATTCTAGATAAGAAATCTGAAGCTCAAACAGGTCCAACACCCTGTCTAAGATAATAAAGTTCAGGGGCATAGAGCTGAGGCAGCTACCCAGCTCCAGCACCAGCTGCTTATTAGTCTCACTTCAAATGTAGAGGCCGTTTTCACCACACTACTACACACCATCTGTTCCCTTGCTTCTGGAGAACAACCATCAAGGCTGAAGTTTTAAACAAACAGTATATTACAATAGTGATTTTACATGTAATTTATATACAGTCTTCCATTGGGGAAACATTTCTATTTGTTCTATTCTATTTGAGAAAGGAAAACATTTCCTCTCAAATGACAAAACAGTACAAGATAAAATTAGAAGGTGGACATGTGGCTTAAGTAGTAGAACACCAAATCTGAGCAGGAAAAAATGTAATAGCATGAAGCCCAAAGATCAAGACCCAGTACTATCAATTAATTAAATAATAGACAGATATGAAAAAATGAATTATATAATTCTTAATGGAAAACTAAAATTACTCATCCATAAAATAATACTGTCTATAAAGTCTTGATAGGTTAAGCTTTCTCAAGTCCTCTTTTTTAAATTGCCTAAATCTAAAGTTTTAAGTTTTTATGTTTATATTGTTTTTTTTTTTAAACAAAATTTGTCTTTTTTTTTTTCAGTTTACCTGAGAGGTATCCCTGAGCCTTTTTATGCTCAAGGCTAGCACTTGAGCCACCGTACCACTTCCTTTTTTTGTTTGTTTTTTTGTTTGTTTGATTGGTTGGGTGTTTGGTTTTTTTTGAGTAGTTAATTGGAGATAAGAGTCTCATGGGACTTTTCTGCCCAGGCTGTTTGCCAAACATGATCCTCAGATCTCAGCCTCCTGAGTAGCTAGGATTACAGGTATGATAGGCTCACTCATGATATATGCATATGATTTTTTTAACTTTTGAGAAAATAGGTCAGGGTTGGATACATAGCTATCATTTGTGATGGGGTCCTAGCTAAGCAAGTGAGAGGCCCTAAATTCAAATCCCAGTTCCAGCAGAAAAAAGAAAAATTCAAACTAAGACAGACAGAACCATAGTGATGGCGAACAGATCTGTGATTACCAGGAAGAAAGATGAGGCAATCAAGGACTAGTACAGTAGCACAGGGAGTTTGGGGGTGATGAATTATTCTGTATCTTATAATGTTAATTGGCAGCTTAAGTGGTGACATATTTTATGTCTACTGTAAAATATTCACCAAAGGGGAAAAAAATGAATTAAATTTTACTCCCTTATAATCTTTTCAATTAGGGGAAAAATACAAAGGTGTATAAAACAAAGGTAATTTTGGCTCTCAACTTTTAAAATTTCAGCTTTCGGGTTCCACACATGAGCAAGGTCACATGGCTTATTTCACTCAATGTAAGAGACTCAGGTTCAGTCCATACATCACAAATGACAAGGTTTCCTTCAATTTTAGTGTAGTATTCTATAAAATAATATTTCCACAGTGTATATGAGCTCCTATTCTTTATCCATTCATCAGTGACAGATTGTCTTGGCTATTCAGAATTGGGCACCAAAGAACAATGGAGTACAGATGTCTCTACAATGTACTGATTTCATTTCCAAAGGTAATGGGAATAGAATTTAAAAAATCCAAACCTCTGTGAAAAATAATAGTTCAAGGGCAAATGGGTTCTCCAAGTGAGCATGAGATCTAGCTCTGGTATTCTGGAGATAATCACCAACTGAGTCCATTTCCACAGCTTTGCAGAAGTAACAGACAATAAAAAACAGCTCATTAAATCTTGTCCAGGAGGGCCCAGATACGGATTACACTGGGCCTTCCTTCACCCGCGACAGCACATGGACTGCCACTTGTCAAGTGAATGACTGATCAAAGGCATAGCAAGCCACTGAACCCTAAAAAGAACAATTACGCTGTGCATTTGGGAGAGTTTCTGCCCTCCTGGTATGAGAAGGTTTTTGTTCAGTATAAATAATATTTACATAGTGTATGTATAAAACATCTGTATATAATAATAATACTTGATTAATTTGTTTAGTGTAAACAAAAGAAAATAATGTAGCTGAAATAGTCAATAAGAATTATTTATTAAACTGGAAGATAATTTACAAAAGTGTTAGATTATAATTTAATCCCATTCTAAACAGTTATCATTAAATGTGAATATGTAATGATAGAAAATGTTCACAAGAAAATCCAGAGAATGAAATTTATGTATGATACGTTAGGTATGATTGCATAGACATGTAATCTCAGTACTTGGGAGGCCAAGGAAAGAGGGTCTCAAATTTGAAGCCAGCCTGGGCTACAAAGCAAAAACCTACCTATAAATAGATAAACAAGTTAGATAATAAAGGCTCACAGGATCAGAGTTCAAAGCCAGCCAGGGCATCAAAGTCCATGAGATTCTCCATCTCTAATTAGACAGCAAAAATGCTGGAATGGAGACATGGCTCAAGCAGTAGAGCTCCAATCCATCTTTTTTTTCCCATTTAATATAAAAGTACTTTTTAAATATATACTTACAAAAAGATTTTAAATTTGTATTTGTACATATCTGAATTTTAGTTAAAACCCTTTCATTGATGTGTAAGTATAGAAAATGATGCTAACTGTGGCTATCTTTCAGTAAAATGACTTGAAGTTTTCCAATGAGAAAGAGTAGCATACGGAGTGCATTGTGTATACTGAGCATAATAGATTCATGAATTGCAATGAACACAGGCTCTTGCTTGGTTCACCACAAGGCAACATTTTGTCATTTTTGCTGTGTTCTTGGTCTATGTGTACATATATACATATTCATTTTTTTCTGTTCCATTTCAAATCCAAAAAAGTAAATAACAGTCCCTTAATCTTCAACCCAAATGTCATGTCAATTGGCTTTTTTCTATTAGTGAACTTCACTTTTTAAAATTAATTTAATTTTATTGTAAAGGTTACACAAGGTTATAGTTACACAAGTAAAGCAAGGAGATATTTCTTGTTGAACATTGTTACCCACTCTCTCATTTTTCTCCCACTTTCCCTCTGCTCTGTCAATTGGCTTTTCTTTTTTCTTTTTTATTTGTGATTTAGTCCAGATTTATACTTGGTTATGTAATCTTTAGTCTTCACTAATCTAGGATCAATCTACTTCTTCCCTTGTGACAATGACTCTGTATGGGTATGCGCACACGCACATGTGTGCACATGTGCACACACACATGCATACGTGTATGGGAGCAAGAGCCAGTTCTGGGGCTTGACCTCAAGGCCTGGGCACTGTCCCTGAACTTTCTTTGCTCAAGGCTAGCACTTTACCACATGAGCCACAACTCCACTTCAGGCTTGGTGGTGGTTAATTGGATTTAAGGGCTTCATGAACTTTTCTGACCAGGCTGGTTTCAAACTGGGATCCTTAGATCTCAACCTCCTGAGTAGTTAGGATTATAGGCATGAGTCACCAGCACCAGGCTGACAACAACTATTGAATGATTCCAAGTCAACTGTCCTGTAGAATGCAAATTATGGGAAATCATAATATATTTGCTCTTGTCTTTATTCTAATTCATTTTTGTAAGCACTTTTTTCCTTTAAAATAGAAAAAGGTTAGAAACATCCTCCATCACGTGTGCATTTCATTTGCTGGTGGCTTTCAGAGGCCATTTATCAATGAGCAATGTGGGAAAGTGGCAGTTATCCATCATACTCTGACAGCGCTCATGGATCATCAGCACTTCAATCTTGCAGGAGAACAGATACCTGGAAACATGCCCTGTGCTCCAAGATCATGTGTTAAACCAGGTTTCATAATCCTTTCTTACTCCACCATGGAAGGACACAAGCATTTCAGCTGTGACTGCTATATAAACTGGAGAGTCAGGTTCTCCACCTACTTCTGCTATAAAGAATAAGATTAAAGGGATACTAATAACTGAGCCAGGTAGATGTAAACTGTGTCACAGTAAATGAGGAAGTGGGGAGATAGAAGAATTGCTTTGGAGACACAAGGAAAGATTTCTGAGGCTACGATGGTTTTACTAAGCACATACTAACATTCACTTCGCACTAGCCAGTATCCACACTGCTGGGTTTCTCAGTCTATTTATACCCCTCTGCCACCCTCACCAGGACAAGTGGCTCTTCCTACTCTCTGTCAATGTTTCTTTATTGCTTCACTTATTTCTTCACATTTGGATTCTAATTGAAGTGATGCAAGAAGACTTAAGGGTTTTATAGACAGGAGAGTTGAAATGGGTTAAGCAGCTATTCCAATAATAATTTCACACAGGGGGCATGGGCACTGACCAATCAGCATGGTTGGATAGATTGGTGCTCACCTAAGGCTGAAGCCACCACCTCATGCTGGATCATCTCCTACGGGGCCATCTCCCTTCAGTGAGTGATCATGGGGGGAATGAGGACTGGGTACAGGAGAGGACCTGGGAACCACAGCAAGGTATGTGCCAGTGTAGAATTATGTCAGTATTTTACAGTCCAGGTGGCCTCAAATGGCTATTTACCAACTGATGAAGATTACCCAAGGTAGATTGAGAGTCTTAACACTACATCTCCTTTAATCTATTTAGGATGTTTAGGAAGAGGAATGGTACCACATCAGATTTAAATAGAAGCAGACAGGATAAAAAGCAAGAAAAGAATCAGTTGACTAAAAACAACAAAAAAGATAGAACCCATTAGGTTCTTTTCTGAGCCATTTGAGGAAGTAAGAAGGACAAAAAAAAAATGAGGAAGTAAGGATGGGATAATAAAGCCTTGGTGTTAACAACCTTACAGAAAACACACACACACACACACACACACACACACACACACACACACACACACACACACGCAGAAGATCCACCAATCAGAAAGCCATCCAATTTTCATTAACTCAAAGCCAAGTTCTGTAACAAGAAAGACAGCTGGATGATGCAAGACAGCTGACTTGGGCTGTCTGACTCTGGCATACATATGCCACATGCTCTCTTTCTGACATACTTCTAATCATCTTTTTATCATCTTTTATCAATTAATTTAGTTGATCACCAGTGTCTCACACCTATAATCATAGCTACTTTGGAGGCTGAGATCTGAGGATTGAGGTTCAAGGAAAGTCCTGGCAAAAAAGTCTGTGAAACTCCTGATTCTAATTAAACAGCCCAAAGTGATAGAGCTCATGTGGTAAAGTGACAGCCTCAAGTGTAAAAGCTAAGGAAAAACAGCCTGGCCCTGAGTTCAAGCCCAGTTCAGAAATAAAAAAATAATAATTTAACTCCAAGATTCTCCTTCAAAACATCTCATCAGCTAAGATAGCAACCATTTCTTGAAAAAGACTACTAAAATGTGATTTTCCCAGCAAGTAGTTAGAATATGGCAGTACCTTCTGTGGAAGGAGAAACACAGAGGTTCACACTCATAAGTATAAAAATGGGGGTTCCTGTTCTTGCCTATTCTGGGTGTAAGGTAGGATGAAATACTTAGGAACATTTCCAGAATTTTGCTGCCCTTCACTGGCAATAGCCATTGTGAGCAATATCAGGTCTATCTTGGGATTGGTTCTTCAGTGCTCAACTCAGTCAGCTTTGCCCTCTTCCACTGGGATGAGATAACCCCATTTGATACTCTTATAGCTCACTACCTGAGTTGAGCACACCTATGGTTATGTACGCTGCCTACTTTCCCCCAGATGCATACTGTTAATACAGGTCTAACAAAATAAGGAGATTTGTGCAGTGGAAAAAAAGGATGGGGGCAGAAATCTTTAGCAGTTCAAGTACAGTTTCTAGCAAGGATATCTCCTTCAGACATTCCATGATCATTTTCCTTGCTATTCCTGGTGGTCATTAGTTCTCCAAGAGAGTTGCCCATGCTGTAGGCTTAGTTAACAGGTAATTAGACACTTTTGTTCTTAAACATGGGGACGGGGGAGGGGAACCCTACAAAGGCAGAACTATGTGTGGCATGAAGGAAAGGAGGAGAGAAATAAATTAGGATTCCTCCACAGAACAAAGACTATACCAATAGTACTATAGCCTGGGAACCAAGGCACTTACACATGGCCTTTGAGTGACATTTATCCCATCAATAGCCCTCTTCTTTTCAGAAAGAACAACAAACTCCCTTAAACATTCCACTCCTAACTCTACACTCAGATATGCTCAATGTCATTTGTTGTTTATGTGACATAATTTGCATGCTATTCTGAGGTTAAAGTTTAGGGTGTGGATGGAAACTCAGTGAGACATAAGTGTAGAGGAGCAAACGTCTCCTGGAAGAACAGATCATGTCCACCTGTGTTGTCACTCCAATATACCTATGACATAGTTGTAATAAAATATGACTCATTCGCAACCCAGAGAATATTTCTGGAAGGACAGATTTCCAGGAACTGACCTAGCCATAAACCTCAGCAGGGAACTTTCTGAAATGTCTGAGCAACTGAAACCACCCTCCAACCTATGGCTAATAGGAATTCTGAGGAGATCACATAAAGTTAAGTGATCCAAAAAAGCTAAGGTCAAAGCAAAGGGGAAGACTGCTCCAAAATTGATTCCTATACTTCAAGTTAAGTGTTCCTCCCAACATGTGGTTGGTGGTTTGTTATCTTTTTGTCGGGTGCAGGCAATCAAGTGTGTTTGGACAGTTAGGTATCTGGGGAGTACATGTTCTGGCCTATTCTGCAGTGCCTCTGGCTTTGATGCCAGCTATGTTAGTGGCAGGTCAGGCCATGAAGAGATAGGGCTGTTCGTAGGAATGAAGGGTGGTGAATACAAACCAGTGTCAAAGAATGAGATGATTAACTGTGTGTGACTTGTTTTTGCTGTCTCTTCTTCTTTTTGATCCCCTAAATTTTAATACCTTTTATACCTTATAACCTCATATGTTTTAAAACTCCAAGTTTGTACACCCTCAAGAATTTCATGGAAAGACTTGGAAAAAATTATATTAAGTGAAGTAAGCCAGGCCCAAAGAAACATAGGTCCCGTGGTTTCTCTTATTTGCAATAACTAGTATATGTCTGAGTCAAGCAGAAAAGGTCAGATAAGGTGATGTTGGGGAAATGAACCCTAAGATATGTATTCAAATGTTTTTTTTTCATGTGACTGTTTCTAACACATTTATAAGATTATTTCTTTGTTGCTTTGTATGTCCCTCCTCCACGGTATAGCCCCTGCTTTCACTGTATTTGATGTTGTTATAATTTGTGGAGGGGAAGAGGAAAAACAAATTGTTTAACTAGGGATACCGGTGGACCCATTGTAACAATGAGATATACAAGTCGTTATGTCGAAAACAAACTTTACAACTTTGGTGGGGGGGGAGGGTTGTGGAGGGTAGGGGGAGGAGGGGATGGGAAGGGTAAACAAAGGAGGAGGCCACAATGCTTGATAAGAAATGCACTCATTGGGGCTGGGAAGATGGCTCAGTGGTAGAGCGCTTGCCTTGCATGCCTGAGGCCCTGGGTTCGAATCCTCAGCACCACATAAGAAAAAAGCCGGAAGTGGCGCTGTGGCTCATGTGGTAGAACGCTAACCTTGAGCTGAAGAGCTGAGGGACAATGTCCAGGCCCAGAGTTCAGGCCCCACAACCGGACCCAAAAATAAATTAAAAAAATAGAAATGCACTCATTATCTTGCCCATGTAATTGTAACCCCTCTGTACAGTATTTTCACAATAAAAAAAAAAAGAATTTACCACATTTCTAGAGATACTTATTTGTTCACTTTCTATCCAACTGGTATTTTCTCCACCAACTGGTCTCAATCATTTGTCATAAAGACTGAGAGACAATAGAGCTCATCACTGTGTTTTGATCCCTGAGAAGCCAGCTTTAATGTCACTCTTCTTGGTGATATTTCATGTGGGTTTTTGGCTTTGGGGTAGACTAGGGAAGTAGTGTTTGAGTCACATTTCAAATAGATTCAAGCAGATTCTTCTAGAATCCCTTAGATCAAATTATTTAGGTGATTGTTTATCTCCCCCCCCCCCCCCAAAAATGGCTCAAAATCATGTTATAAAATATCATCCCAAGGGCTGGGAAGGTGGCTCAGTGGTAGAGCGCTTGCCTTGCATGCATGAGGCCCTGGGTTCGATTCCTCAGCACCACATAAGCAAAAAGAAAAAAGCCAGAAGTGGCGCTGTGGCTCAAGTGGTAGAGCGCTAGCCTTGAGCTGAAGAGCTGAGGGACAGTGCCCAGGCCCAGAGTTCAGGCCCCACGACCGGACCCAAAAAAAAAAAAAAAAATCATCCCAAGTACATTTATAGTTCCTGGATGAGATGAAAGTATCAAGTAACAATAGACTGATAGGCCTTTGTGACTCCTAAAAGTCTAATCCTTTTAGATTAACAAAAGGCTCAGATTCAAAATGCTTGTTTTAGAAAACAAAAACAAAGTCACTAGGAGAGGAGGTTTTTGATGTGTGTTATTTTTGACTTCATATTTATTATACTCTTTAAGTTTTATTGTAAAGGTGGTATACAGAAGGGTTACAGTTACATAAGTAAGGTAATGAGTCTATTTCTTTTTTTTCTTTTCTTTTTATTGTGAGAATACCATACAGAGGAGTTACAATTACATAGGCAAGATAACGAGTACATTTCTTATCAAGCACTGTTGCCTCCTCCTTTCCCCTTCCCATCCCTTCCCATACTGCTCCCCTTCCCCCCACCCGATCCTCCCCCCACCCCCCACCCCCCACCAAAGTTGTTAAGGTCGTTTTTCGACATAAAGACTTGTATATCTCATTGTTGCAGTGGGTCCACTTGTATCCCTAGTTAAACAATTTGTTTTTTTTCCCTTCCCCTCCACAAATTATAGCAACATCAAATACAGTGAAAGTCTGGGTTATACTGTGGGGGAGGGACATACAAAGCAACATAGAAATCATCTTATAAATATGATAAGAACAATTGCATGAAAGGAAAAAAAACATTTGAATACATATCTTAGGTTCATTCCACTAACATCAACTTATCTAACCTTTTCTGCTTGACTCCAACATATACTAGTTATTGCAAATAAGGGAAACCATGGGACCTATGTTTCTTTGGACCTGGCTTACTTCACTTAATATAATTTTTTCCAAATCCTTCCATTTCCTAACAAATGGGGCAATGTCATTCTTTCTGATGGAGGCATAGAATTTCATTGTGTATATATACCACAATCTCTTGATCCATTCATCTACTGAGGGGCATCTGGGTTGGTTCCATATCTTAGCTATGGTAAATAATGCTGCAATAAACATAGTCATGCTGGTAGCTTTAGTGTGGTCTTGTTTGTGATCATTTGGGTAAATGCCCAAAAGTGGGATTGCTGGGTCATAGGGGAGCTCTATGTGGAGTCTTGAGGAACCGCTATACTGCTTTCCAAAGTGGTTGAACAAGTTTACACTCCCACCAACAATGCAGTAAGGTTCCCTTAGGTCTGCATCCCCTCCAGCATCAGCCTAGACAATCAACTGAAATTCAGTAAACATGAACTCTGAGAATGGCTCCAGGCTGGGCTCTGTGAGTTTCTCAGAAGCTAGCCCCTCAGGGAAAAGCTATTGTTTGCTGAAAGGCCTCAACCCTACCCATAACCTAGCCTCATTTTATCATCTCCAAAATAGAGGAAACAGCCATCTCCCTCTTTTGCAATACTCAAAACCGATCCCTCTCCCACTGAACTAACCTGGGAGGAGGATCACAAAATCCTGGGTAAAGCAGAGCATTTTTCTGCTTGCCCAAACAAACTGACTTAAGTAGCCAATCCAGCCGCAGGAAAACCAAACACCACAAGCAGACCAGATACTCCACCAAGAGACTTGTTATGGACACAAGGGAGATACAGAATCTTCCCATCCCCCGCACCCCCAAAATCAAAGAACTTTCTTTTTTTTGTACCTTATTTTAAATTTTTTTTTAATTTTTAATTTTTTTAATTTTTGTTTTCTATTTTTTTCTTTTCTTCCTCGAATAATTTTTATTTAGGTATACATGTTTGTGTGCTTTTGATCCTTTTTTTCTTTCTTTTCTCATTCTTTTCACCTCTTTCATTCTTTTCTGTGTGACTTAATTGCTGTTCTGCTCACCCTCAAATATACCCTTCATCGTCATCGATTATTTCTTTTTGAACAGTGTTACTTCCTCCCTCCTTTTCTTGTATTTGTTTTTTAAATTTCCTTGTATAGTAAAACTGTCTCCAGTTGCCTGTGGAGATCCTCTTAGGGTCTGTGATTGTTTCACTCTGTTCTAACTCTGCATCAGTGACTGGCCTTCCTGGCTTCGGATTCTTTTCCTGTAAGTCTCTGCCCTTGGGTTCCACTCCTTTCCCTCTCCTACCTAAGACTGGGAGGTAGAATCCATTTCCTTTATTATTTTTGGAGTTTCTGTTATTTGCAAATTATCTATTGTCTTTGCCTTCTGAATTGCTCCTTGGTCTAGTCCTTAAAGAAGTCATCGAGATCTGACCTCTCATCATGTCCACTTCCTGTTGTGATTTTCCTCCTCTGCTCTACTTACCACATTCATATCAGGGGCACTACAGTTCAATATCGAAGTGCTTAAATTTTACATATTGTACCTTGATTAACCTTTTCAACATCTCCAATAGATTGTCAGTCTTCTCAGTCTTCATACCTAGATGTAAGATAAAGATAATTTATTTTAATTCATTACAAGATATTCTGAACATTGAATGTTACTCAACTGTAAGCACATGAGATTTTGTTATAGTAAAAACTTCTTTTTTTAATATGTTTGTTATTGTAAAAAAAAAAAAACTGTGGCAAGAACTTCTTAAAAGAAAAAGTAAAGTAACAGTGAATTATCCAATACAGGACATAATAGCATATACTATGTACAGGCAAGAAATTCTCATATTTTCAACATAAGCTGAAGCAAAGTTAGTGAAACCCTATCTCAAAAACAGAATATACTTTAAAAAAGAAAAGGAAAAGAGCAGTACATATCTATGTCCAGGACATCAGCCTCTACCTATGAAAAATAAACTACAAGAATTATCTTCCTGCTATAAAACCAAAAACAAACAAAACAAATGAACAGCTGTTTTCAGAGATTATGCCACAGGCAGCACAGGAAAGCAATCTCTCCGAGAAGGGAAAAAAATAAGATAAAGCCTATAATCACCTCAGCATACTTCCTGGAGGCAATGGCCTAGCTATAAAGGGAAAGGGAAAGGAAACCTAAAGACACCTGGGCAGTTTTACTGAGTTGAAAGAAAAACACATCATTTTGAGGTTAGAGGAGCTATACAGTAATAAAGGGGAAAGGACCAAGAAAGACTGTTTCAGAGATCTTTGAGAAAACACTCATGAATTGAGTCTGTTTGACTGAGAACCGGCTAGTGTGTACATAGAATGTCATTAAACAAAGAAGAAGAATCACCAGAAGGAAGCAGGTTGAACCTAGCTATGTCCTGATACACAGGATCCTTCTGAGGAAAGAGTCCTCAGAAGAATAATACATTAAAACTGAGATTAAGTAGGCCTTGAATAAAAACTGCTCTACACTAACCAACCTACAGCCAACCTGCAAGAAGATCTTCAGGAAACTTCACTGATTGACAAGGTAAAATCAATACTCTCTAAAATAATAAAGAAAACAAAACTGAGCCTGGTGGTTCACACCTGTAATCCCCAACACAGAGGAGAGAGAGTTAAGAGGTTTGAGTTCAAGACCAACCTGGGCTACATAGTGAGACCCTGTCTTAATAAAAACAAAGAAAAGGAATACAACTACAATAAAATCTAGCAGCCAGAAATGTAAAATTGACAAATACAGCATCCAAAAATGTTTAATTCATGACAGGAAGTTAGAATTTATGACCAATAACTATATGGAGACACTCAATGAATACAGACACAAAATTGACATTAATGATGTACTCAGCATATAAGGGTCTCAAAAGAGTTACTATATCAAGAGGAAAACCCTGAATCTTGCATACACATTTTTCTAATTTGGGGAAGGGAAGGGAAATAACAATATGCTGAAAAAAGAGTACAGGTTGACCCATTGTAACAATGAGATGTACAAGACACTATGTTGAAAATTCATTTTACAATTTGGGGAGGGGGAGAGAGAAGTTGGGGAGGGAGGGAGGGAAGGAATGGTAGGGGAAAAACAAAGGAGGGAGTAACAATGCTCAATAGGAAATGTACACATTACCTTATTCAAGTAACTGTAGCCCCTCTGTACAGTACCTTTACAATAAAAATGTATATTAAAAACATTAAAATAGCAATAACTGATCAATTTAAAAGGTATAAACAGAATATTTAGAGATAAAAATGAAATGTCTAAAATAAGCAAAGCTGGACATTAGTGACTCATGCCTATAATCCTTTCTACATAGGAAGATGAGACCTGAAGATCACAGTTTAAAGTCAACCCAGGACAAAAAAATCATCTATAAGACTCTTATCTCCAATTAATCATCAAGAAAACTGGAAGAAGAGTTGTAGTCCAGTCTTGATCGAAAAGGCCAAGCAAGAGTGTAAGGTCCTGTGTTCAAGCCCTAGTACAGGCACAACAGAAATAGCAAGAGAGACAGAGAGAGAGAGAGAAAGAGAGAGAGAGAGACCCAATCAAAAAAGAATCTTAAGTCTGAGCCAAACACTAGTGGCCCATACCTGTAATCCTAGCTACTTGGGATGTTGAGATGTGAAGATTATAATTTGATGCCAGTTCAGGCAGATAAATCCAAGCAAATCTTATCTCCAATTAAACAGCAAAATGGAGATATGGCTCAAGTGGCAGAGCCCAATCTTGAGTAAAAATGCCAAGTAAGAGGATAAGGCTCTGAGTTCAAGCCCCGTACTGGGGCACACACACACACACACACACACACACATACACACACACACACACACACACACAATAAGCCAAAAATGCAGAAAAAACTCTAGCCTTTAGGCCAAAGAAAAAGACACAAATTACAAGAAATAAAAGGTGAGATATCACTACAAATCCTATAGAAACTGAAATAACAAAAAATAAACATAGTCAACTTTATGTCAATAAGCTTATGAAATTTAAGTAGTCACATTTCTTGAAAGACAGAAACTACCAAAGCTTGCTCAAGAAAAAAGCAGATAAGCTGAGTAATTTGGTATGTATTTTAAATATTGAATTTGTAGTAAAAGGCATCTCACAACAAAAATGTCAGACACAGATGGCTATATTGGTGAATTCTAACAAACATTATAGAAAGAAATAGTACTATTTCTTTGCCAATTTTCCCGGAAATAGAAGAGAATTAGTGTTTTAGAATTTATTTTATGAGACCAACAATATTAAACTAAGGACTAGAAAAGGAAATAAATCTGTAGGTAATAATGAAGCACAAATCTATTAAGACATAATTTCCCCCCTGTATAAATTTCAAATTTCAACAAAATTTTTTTAATCTAACCATTATATGGGCACAAAAAGAAACCAATAGGGAGGCTGGGAAGGTGGCTCAGTGGTAGAGTGCTTGCCTTGCATTCATGAGGCCCTGGGTTTGATTCCTAAGCACCACATAAGCAGAAAAAGCTGGAAGTGGCGCTGTGTCTCAAGTGGTAGAGTACTACCCTTGAGCTGAAGAGCTGAAGGACAGAGCCCAGGCCCAGAGTTCAGGCCTCACGACCGGCAAAAACAACAACAACAACAAAAAACCAATATTGCCAAAATAAGTTTGAAATACAAAGTTGGAAGGCTTATGCGATCCAATTTTAAGGCTAGAAAGCCATAATAGCTACATCTCTAGACAGCAGAAGAAGAGACATACAGACAGATCAGAAAACTGACAAACAGAGGCCAGAAATAGACCCACATCTGTTTTATTTTTATTTTTTATTTTGTGCCAGTCCTGAGGTCTGAACACTGTCCCTGAGCTTTTGTGCTCAAGGCTAGTATTCTACCATTGGAGTTACAGCTCTACTTCCAGCTTTTTTGGTGCTTAACTGGAAATAAGAATGTCACAGGGGCTGGGAAGGTGGCTCAGTGGTAGAGTGCTTGCCTTGCATGCATGAGGCCCTGGGTTTGATTCCTCAGCACCACGTAAGCAGAAAAAAAGCTGGAAGTGGCGCTGTGGCTCAAGTGGTAGAGAGCTATCCTTGAGCTGAAGAGCTGAGGTACAGCGCCCAGGCCCAGAATTCAGGCTCCATGACTGGACCCCCCCCCCCCCCAAAAAAAAAAAAAGAATGTCACAGATTTTCTTGACAATCTGTCTTTGACCAACCACATCCTCAGATGTCAACCTTCTGAGTAGCTAGGATTACAGGCATGAGCCACCAGTATCCAGGCTCACACATGTTTTCATAGACAAAAGTTAATTTTTTTTTAAGGCAGATTTAGTGGGACATATGGTCTCCACACTTGAG
Source organism: Dipodomys spectabilis (assembly GCF_019054845.1). NCBI lineage: Eukaryota > Metazoa > Chordata > Mammalia > Rodentia > Heteromyidae > Dipodomys > Dipodomys spectabilis. The sequence continues at coordinate 13,675,573 of NW_024870864.1, read as the reverse complement.
ACAACAGGAAAGCTATAGGAGGTTTTAAAGTCAGCAGGACAACATTGCAAGATCTTACATATGTGTGTGTGTATGTGTGTGTGTGTGTGTGTGTGTGTGTAGTATATATATATATATATATATATATTGAATATATATTGAACACATAATGCTGAAACAACCAGATAGATGTAAGGAAAGAAAATTAATCTCAACCTTTCCTTCACACACATATAAAAATTAATCTCACTGGGCTCTGGTAGCTCAGATTTATAATCCTAGTTATTCAGGAGGCTGAGATCCAGGGATCATAGTTTGAAGCCAGCCCAGGCAGGAAAGTCTTAAATCCAATTAATCACCAAAAAGCCAGAATGGAGGTAGAGCACTAACTTTGAGTAAACAAGCTCAAGAACAGCATCCAGTCCCTAAATTCAAGCCCCAGAACCAACACACACACACACACACACACACAAATTAACCTGAAATAGATCATAGACCTAAATAAAAAATCCAGACAATTTGCAAGGAATATCTGTTAACCCTTTCATGACTTTGTCTTAAAATTACTTTGTAGAGGGAATCCAAAAAGTAAGAACCATAGAAAAATTGATAAATTCAACATCAGAGAGAGAGATAGGGGATTATGGCTTTAAATCTGCTAAGCAAGTCAAATTTTTGGTATAAAAACGTTGTCTCAATAAAGCTACTATATATGTGTGTATATATGTATATGTATATATGATCTTCAAAGCACACTGCTATAAAACAAAGTTGAAAACCTGAAACAAATATTTGCCAAATACATATCTAATAAAGGAATTGTATCCAAAATAAATAAAGAAAAACATTAGGTGACTACTTCACCAGCGATGATAAAAATGGCAAATAGGTAGAAAAGATGGTTGTTAGAAAATGCAAATTATGATAACATATCAGTTTAGTCCACAAGAATAGTTAAAATTTCAAAGACAGACAATGCCGAATTTTGGCGAAGGCTTTTCCTAAGTATTAAAAACTCACATACAGGGGTGGTGAGAATGCAAGATGGTACATAAAGCCAATCTGAAAAACAGTTCAGCAGTTTCTTACAAAATTAAACATTTGTTTATGAGAATCCGAATAATCCCACATTTATGTCTTTACTCAAGAAAAATTAAAACACTCTACCACAAAAACACATTTATAGAAATATTTATAATAGTTTTATTCCAAGTAACTAAAAATTGGGAACAGCCATCAGCTGGTGAATGAATGAACATACTGAAGTACATTCAAGCAAACTACAACTCATCAAAAATAAAAGGAAACAAACTATAAATAGAAGCAACCATATGATTGAATCTCAGAAATATTATGCTACCTAAGGAACTAGAGTAAAACAGACTGTATATAATTCCATGTATACATATGCTCATTGATCTTCAATGAGGTATATTTTGAAAATATTATAAATAAAAAGCACATTTGCTACACTTTACTGAACATTGTAACTGAGCTACACAGCACACTGTCTGTGTTTCATGCACAAGTACACAGCTGACTAGGAGCTGCAGTTCATTGCTGTTGCCTTGCATTGAAACTAATAGCTAAAAAAGAAACCAAAATTCCAAGTATTATTTCTACTAAATATATATCACATTCAACACAGCTTCAACCATGGCTCAGTTCAGAAACAATTATAAAAAAAGGACAAAATCTCAGTTCTTGGGGAGAAGCACAAGAATTTACATTACATCAAAGGGAAAAAGACAGAAATGTTTTGGGTTGATGTAAATGTTCTGTATTTTCACTATGATTTTGGTTACACAGATGATGTCTGTTAAATTCATTAAATGATACACTGAAAATAAATGAACTTGATTAGGTATAAATTATATCCTGGTAAATGTGATTAAAATATTATTTATACCCTACCTATCCTAACATTGTAGACATTTTATATTTAGCAAAATGTATTCCCAACTAGCCATTTTATACTGTAGTATTTAGATTGGCAAGACTTGTGTGTGGATGTGTGTGTGTGTATATGTGTGTGTGTGTGTGTGTGCGTGTGTGTCCTAGCTAGGTGTTGGTGACTCATGCCTGTAATTCTAGCTAAAAACTGGAGGCTGAGGTCTGAGGATCACAGTTCAAAGCCAGCCTGGGTAAGGAAAGTTTGTGAGACCTTTATTTCCAGTTAACCACCAAAAAACTGGAAATGGAGTTGTGGCTCAAGTGATTGTCTTAAGCAAAACAGCTCAGGGATTGGCCCTGAGTTTAAGCCCCAGCACTAATATGTGTGTGTGTGTGTGTGTGTGTGTGTGTGTGTGTGTGTGTGTGTGTATGTATGTGTGTTTATAGCCCTAACATATATATGTATATATCATTAGCATATAGATATAGATACCCTTAGCATATATATATATATATATATATATATATATATATATACTATACTATACATAAAGGCTAATTCTGGATAGAGTAGCCTCATTCTTCTTGATCTTCCCTCTTATAACTAACAAATAAATAAATAAATAAACACAACAAACAAACATAGGAAGATTTTGAAAAGTGAAAAGAAGATATACTACCTAGGGATCTCAGAATTTGAAGATGTGCTCCCTGAAGTTCTTTATTGCCTCCTGTATATTCTAGACAAAATATCTCAGAAGCTTCTAACCCAGAAATAAGAATATTCACAGGGAGAAGACAGAAGGAAGGAGAAGGGAGAAGGCAGGGAGGTCAGAAAAGAGGAACAAAAAAAGAAAGGAGGGAGGGAGAGAGGGAAGGAAAGCAGGGGGGAGGAAGGCAGGACCAGAGGAGAAGGAAGAAAAAATTATATTAAGTGAAGTAAGCCAGGCCCAAAGAAACATAGGCCCCATGGTTTCCCTTATTTGCAATAACTAGTATAAGTCTGGGACAAGCAGAAAAGGTCAGATAAGATGATATTAAGCAAAATGAACCCTAGGGACACAAGTGTTTTGGTTTTTTTCTTCCTTGCTATTGTTTCTAAAGTATTTATAAGGTACCACATGATTTTTTTGTTGTTGTTCCTTTGTATGTCCCTCCCCCATGGTATAACTCCTGTTTTCACTGTATTTGATGTTGGTATAATTTGGGGAGGAGAAGGGAAAAAACAAATTGTTTAAATAGGGATACAGATAGACTCATTGCAACAATGAGATGTACAAGATGCTAAGTCCAAAAACGAACTTTACAATTTAGGCGAGGCGGGTGGATGGTAGGGGAAAAACAAAGGAGGAGGCAACAATGCTTGATAAGAAATGTTCTCGTTATTTTGCCCATGTAATTGTAACCCCTCTGTATGGTATTCTCACAATAAAAAAAAAAAAAAAAAGAAATGTACTCATTACCTTGCTCATGTAACTGTAACCCCTTTGTACAGTATTTTCACAATGAAAAACAATTTAAAAAAAAGATTGTTCTCCCTATCCAGAGTCCTAGAGACAGAAAACCTTCTGCACTATATCCAACACAATTCAAGAAAAATTAATGGTAAAACTTCCCCCAACAGTTTCAACAAGGCTGAGAAATCTATCTTTCACCCTGCCCCTACTGTGACTCTCCTGCCTGCTGGTGCCAGCTGGGCTGTGAAAAGATTTGATAGCGGAAGCAAAATTGTTAATCTAACCATCTCTCATCTGAAAGGAGATGATACTCTAATCTCCCTACTAAGAGGAAATGAGCAGAATTTGGATCCAGCCAAACCACCACTTCCTAATTGTAGTACCTAATTGCTCCACTTTTGTTGAAATGGTGATTTCCAGACCCATAGAGAACTGAAAACACCCATCTAGTCCTTGTGCTGCAACTCAACAGGGGAATATTGACTAAATGAAAAATATTAAATAGGACTCAGGTTCTTATGATATAATTTCCAAAGTAACCAGAATATTATTGAAGTTGAGAAAAATCCCAACTTCAATTAGAAAAGTCACTGGACACCTATACTAAGCTGGGTTAATAGAGTGTTGGAATTATTAAAGTAACCCACATTAAAAAAATGGCTCAAAAAACAAATAAGAATTTTCTTAAATGGAAAAAATGTAGAAAATTTCATCAAGGAAAAATTATAGAAATGAGACAACAGAAATTATGACTAGAAAATATAATAAATTTTAAAGCTCACTAGATAGAATCAATATTATAAAAGAGATAGGATAGATTCATGTAACTGGAGAACAAGTCATGAATTTACCCAATCTGTGCAAAAAGGGAAAATAGATAAAAAACAAAATGGATGGTCTTTGTCACCCAAAGACAACAACAAAAGAGTTAGAATTCTTATTATTGGAGTTCCAGAATCAAAGGAGAAAAGTATTGGAAAAATAATGGCTCAAACTCCTCATATTTATCATAGGATATATTCAAGAACATACGAATAACCCAAATATGATAAACCCAGAGATAAACAGAATAAGGGAGTTTTATGATAGTTGCATACATGTGTACTATGTACTTTGAACAACTTTACTCCCTTTATCAAGTTTTCATAGCCTCTGCCCATCCTTTTCAGTTTTGTGCTTTCTTCACATATATACATGTAAAATACTTTGTAACATTCTCTTCATCCCTCTGTATTATTTATTTTCCCCATTCCCCCGCAATGATCCATCCAGTCGAATCCCCATATAGATGGATAGATAGATAGATAGATAGATAGATAGATAGATAGATAGATAGATAGATAGATAGATAGATAGATAGATAGATAGATAGATATACACACAAATGACATATACATGTATATATATATATTTCAATGTTTAATATCACAATTCCCAAAAAGAGTAAAAACACTCAACTAGTGGCTTTTTGCACTTGTCTTTTCTCACTCAACAGAGATGCTATAATATAGATTTTTATACAATATGGAAATAATTTTGTTGCTATTGTCTTTCATCTCCTTTTTATTATATTTTATTAACTTTTAGAAATTGTACAAAGGGATTACAACATGTCAGTTTATGAGTACAATGCATCTTGATCTATATCACCCATTTCATCATTCTTCCCCATCCATTCCAATCCCAACCATCCCCTCAATTTTCTGTTTCACAGCATAAACCTTGAATGTTATGACTGCATTCCTCTCTCCTGTCTTCATTCATCTACACCCACAATGTACCTAAAGTGCCAGCACACCCACAACGTACCTAAAGTGCCAGCTTCCATGCATTCATTTTGTTAGACTGTAAGTTAGTTGTTCAAGGAAATCACACCGTTGGAATCTTCCCTTCATATACCATACTTCAGTTACAATGTTTGTGTACATATGCATATGACCCTGGATATGTTCCCTTGCATACTTACAAATTAGATCTAACTTCCATAAATGAGAAAAAAATGCATCCTTTGTTTCTCTGGGTCTGACTTACTTCACTTAACATAATTTTTTTCCAGGTTCAGACATTTCTTTGCAAATGAAGTAATATCATTCTTCCTAATGGATGAGTAAAATTTCATTGTTCTTGATCCAGTCGTTCATTGAAGGGTATCTGTGCTGTTTTCATACCTTAGCTATGGTGAATAGTGCATCAATGAACATGGTTGTATGAGTGGCTTTACTGTATTTATAATCTTTTGGATAGAGGTCCAAGAATGATATTGCTGGATCATAGTGTAGTTTTATATTCAGTTTTTTGAGAAACTTCCAAACTGCTTTCCACAGTGATTGTACGAGTGTACATTCCCATCAACAGTTTTTAAGGGTTCCTTTTCCTCCCACATCTGTTCCAGCATTGGTTTTTGTTGTTTGCATTCTTGATGATGGCCATTCTAACTAGAGTGAGATGAAATTTCAGTGTTATTTTGATTTGCATTCCTTTATGGCTAGAGATATTGAGCATTTCTTCATGTGTCTATTGGCCATTTTTACTTCTTCTGAGAAGTCTCTATTTAGATCATTTGCCCATTTATTAATTGGATTATTGATTCTTTGAGGTTTCAGTTTCTTGAGTGCTTTGCATATGCTGGGTCACTGTCAGACACATAGCTGGAAACGATACTCTTCCATTCTGGAAGACTGTCTTTTTAGTTTGCTGACTATGTCCTTTGCTGTGCAGAAACTTTTTAGTTTGATATAATCCATTTGTCAATTCTCTCTTTGATTTTCTGGACCTCAGGAACTTTACTCAGAAAATTCCTGCCTATCCTGAGAAATTCTAATTTTGCTCTGACTCCTTCAAAGTTTCATGTCTTTGTCTTTAGGTTTTAAAAAAATGTGTATATTTTTTTTTCTCCTTTTTTTTTTTTTTTTTGTCGGTTGTGGGGCTTGAACTCTGGGCCTGAGTACTGTCCCTCAGCTCTTCAGCTCAAGGCTAGCAATCTACCACTTGAGCTACAGCGCCACTTCCTGTTTCTTGGTGGTTTATTGGAGATAAGAGTTTCACAGACTTTTCCTGCCCGGGCTGGCTTTGAACTGCGATCCTCAGATCTCAGCCTCCTGAGTAGCTAGGATTACAGGCGTGAGCCACCAGAGCCTGGCTATGTGTATATATTTTTATAAAGACTTAAAACTATACAGTTAAATGATATCAATGGCATCTCTGAGAGCTGGAATTACCAATAGTTTTTTTTTTATTTATTTGTGTATTTTCTTAAAGGTTTTCAATGAACATTATCTTTATTAAAAATAAAACCATAAAATAAACAAATAAACCGGACATGGTAACACATGACAGAGACCAGCCAGGGCTAAATGGAGAGAACTTGTCGCAAAACAAAAATAAAATTCTGAGTCCCTGGTATAATATAGAACATCTTCCAGACTCCTTCTACACAGTACATGTCAACTAATCTGTATTTTTTTTAAAGTCTGAATAAATACTCATACTACCTCAGCTCTCAGCTCTGCCTAGCATATTTTCTCCTCCCTTGGTCAACCTTATTTTTTTTCTGTCCTTCAGGATTCTATCAAGGCATCATTTCCTCTAAAACTGCTGCCCTACCCTCCCTGTCAACCAAGGGTACTGTTCATCTGAGCTTTCATGGAGTTTACCCTTTAGCTCTAACCTAACCTCTGTACTCAGCAAAATTTGCTTTTGGTTTTACATGGCTTTACATTCAAGACAATCCCATCCTTCTCTCATCTTCCATGAGCACAGCCATTACAGAGGTGAGCCTGGGGTGGAGATAAAGTAAGAGGGTCTTCATGAGACCTGGTATTGGTAAGAGACCACAGATTACACTGGAAATCAGCATTTTGGCCTGCCCAGGCCTTACTCAGCAGATACATATGTGATTTTAACTCATAGACTCACCTTGCTGGGGAAGTCAGTGAGAAACAGCCCTTAGTCTCTGTTTTCATATGAGACAGAAGCATTGTTGGTATGTGTGTATGTGTGTGTGTGTGTATGTATGTGTGTGTCTGTGTCTGTGTCTGTATGTACTTATACCAGGCCTTGAACTCAATTTTTCAAGCTATTGCTTGGCTTTTTCACTCATCAGCACCTTACAAGTTTGAGCCACACTTCCACTTCTAGCATTTTTCTGGCTAGTTGGAGATAAAAAAAAAAAAAGAGTCTCACAGACTTTTCTTCCCAGGCTTGCTTTGAACCATGATCCACATATTTCAGCCTCCTGAGTAGCTAGGATCACAGGCATGAGCCACCAGTGACCAGCAGCATTGTTGGTCTTTATACTCACATTTTCCAGGGAAAATAGATAAGATAAAATGGGACAGAGCAGTAATGAACCACAGCTGTAGAGTAGGTATTCTCATTGTTTCATTGAGGAAATTCCTCCAGCACTTGCAATTGTTCCAGTTAGGAAACTGAATAATTAGTTATACTCAGAAAATCTCCAGAGAGAACAGAGTGCCAAGCAAGATCTCAGACACTGAAACCTAAGTGATCACTTGATGTAGATAAAGACTCTGGAGAATTTAAGGGCATCCTCTAGTTCTGGATCCTTGACCAATTGCTGGACAGAAATGAGGCCCAGAAAAAGTGGAAAGGAATTATTCCTCAATCTGGCTATGGATTGACTCTGAATTGTCCTTGAACAAGTACAGCAAGTCAACGTGTTCAAATAATTCTTTTAAGTTTTATTTTAGGCATCAGACTCAAAAGATACAAACCACTGTACAAAAAAACAGAAAGCATCCATGCTACTGAGATAAGCACATGGCACAATGGGCTCTTGCATAGAAAGAGTTCAGCTTGGTTGTGAGCCACACCCTCGCTTTCCCTGATTCCTGTCTATTCTTTCAATTATCTGACTCCATCTCCTCTTCTTTTCTCCCCTCCCCTCTTTGCCTTTCAGCAACTGTCTCTGCTCTTCTCTGTAATCTATATTTTCAGTATACTTCTTGCCCTAAAATACTCATTTTTCACAGCAAATATTCTGATCTGTATGTCACTTTTTCCCACATTTCTAATGAAAAACTAAAACTGAAGCCACGCTTCGAGCACACACCTGTATTCCCAGTACTTAGGGGGACTGAAGCAGGAGGATCATGAATTGGAAGCCAATATGGCATTTATAGCAGGACTCTGTCTCAAGAAAAATAGCTGCAGGAGTGGTGGCTTATACTTAACATCCTAGCTGCTCACAAGCCTGAGGTCTAAGGATTAAGCCCCAGAAAGAAAAAAAAAAGTCTGTGAGACTCTTATCTCCAATTAACCAGTAAAAAGTCAGAAGTGGAGGTGTGGCTCAAGTAGAATGCCAGTCTTTAGCAGAAAAAGCTAAGGGAAAGTACCCCGGGCCTGAGTTCAAGCCACAGAGCCAGCATACACACACACACACACACACACACACACACACACACACACACACACACACACACACACACACACACACACACACACACACACATCTAAACTGTGTGGAGACAAGGTTTGGAAAATATACCTTTTTATGTTAAACATATTTTTAACAGTAAAAGATGGCAACTAGGGTGTCATTTATTGGTAGAGCACTTGTCTAGTATGTGCAAGGTCCTGAGTTCAATCCCCATCCCCTCAGAAAAATTAAAAGTAAAAAATAGAAGAGAATTTTTCCCAGATACAGCATATGCATAAACAATCCCTAATGGTTGGACTTATATGATCTTTAAACTTTATGATGGTGTAAAAGTGACTCATGTTCAGTAGAAACATTCAAAATGTATTTTGAATGAAGATCTCCTTACAAGCTCCCCACATACGGGACATTGTTCTCACAATCCTGGTCAGCAGAACTGAAGCCCCAACTGCAAGCACTCACTGTGATCTTCTAGGGATACAAATAACGCTCTATGGTGTGCCATATTCCAAGTAAGTTAAACACATTCAATGCATTTCTGACATGATATTTTTAATTTACAATGTATATATTGGAATATACCCCTTGAGGGTTGAGGAGCAACATGTAATTTCAATTTACAATGCATTTATTAGACTATACCTACTGAGGGTCAAGGAACACCTGTAATAACCTATGTCAAAAAATTTAGAAAACTGTGAGGTACCAGGGTGAATCTAGAACACAAGCACCATTTAGGAGTTTCAGATCCCTAGATTTAAATATTTCTAGATTTCTAATCCTCTGATATACAGCTCTGATCATACCACTTTCCTGTCCAATATACTTTGTCCTTCAGGCCCTCTTGCCTTTGTCCTAAAGACTTGGTGGTCCTCATTCATGTCCGTAGCCACTTTCCTACATGGATCTATAGCAGACCAAACAGCATTAGATCTTGGACATGATGTCCAGTATGGAATTTAGTGTACCTTTCTTTTTTCTTTTTTTTTGTGCCAGTCCTGGGGCTTGAACTCAGGGCCTAGGCACTATCCCTGAGCTTCTTTTGCTCAAGGCTAGCGCTGTACCACTTGAGCCACAGCGCCACTTCTGGCTTTTTCTGTTTATGTGGTACTGAGCAATCAAACCCAGGGCTTCATGCATGCTAGGCAAGCATTCTACCACTAAGCCACATTCCCAGCCCCTTTTCTATTGGTAATTGTTGTTTTTTGTTGAAGGGGGTACTATTTGGTTTTGTGAGATAAATGTCATTAAGTGGCTCAGCGTGGTCTCAAATTCCTGGATTCAAGCAATCCTGCTTCAGACTCCCTAGGATCTAGGACTTCAGATGTATATCATGGCACCTAGTTTGAACCTTCCTTTTCTATCACTGCTTCTTGAAATCAAGTCTTACGTCTTAACACTAGTTTTCTCTGAAGTAAAGGTATAAACATATTCTGTATGTATCCTACATTTACTTTGCAGAAAAAGGGAGAAAATAAATCTATGCAAATAAATATGATAAGGCTCTTGAGATTTAATGTAAAAGATTTACCAACATCAATTTACCATAAGATACTAAGTTACTTTGAGTGGTTTTCATTTTATAGTTTTCCTTACTTACAATTGGATAACCAAAGAAATAATTTAGACAGGTATCATGAGTACTTTTCTAACTTTGTATGTTCTGAGTCCACAACTTTTTGTTGATTTGTTTGTGCCTGTCTTGGGGCTTGATCTCAAGTCCTAATCACTGTCCTTCAACTTTTTTGTTCAAGGCTTGTGCTCTACACTTGAGTCATAGCTCTACTTCTGGCTTTTTTTGGTGGTTACTTGGAGATAAGAGTTTCATGGATTTGTCTTCCAGGACTGGCTTCGTCCAAATCATGATCTTCAGATCTCAGCCTCCTGAGTAGCTAGGATTACAGGTGTAAGCCACCATCTCCAGGCTACAAATGTTTATAAATAGAATTCCTCATGAATACTTTTTTCTGAATCAGACTAATCTTTTGTACAGCTACCTGAATTGCAGGTGTCTGGTTTCTCTTCACTATCTAGGCACTACTCTACCTCTCCTACGGAATCACCCATGAAAATTCTTTGCTCAGAGTGCGAAGGACCTACTCTGCCTTCATTTTCCCTACTCAGTCATTCAAACAAAAGACACTGAGGAGTGATCATCCTCTTCTGTCTTTATCTAATCCACCTACTTTAACCTTGTAGCAAACTTCAATTATCTCCCAATAGTTCTTACTCTTCATCACTATCACCCAAACCCACCTACTATCTCCCACTTTGGGATTCCTACATATCATCTCCCTATTTCTGCTCTTGCCCTCTATGGTCTACTGAAGCATTGCAAATGGATACCAGATGAGATGAGACACAACTGTAATCCCAGCTACTCAGGGAGACAGAAGCAAGATAATTTCAAATTTGAGGCCAGCTTCAGCAATATCATGAGACTCTATCTCAAATACTCTATCTCAAATAAGACTGTATTGAAATGTGATTTGTGTAATAAATGTACATATTTTAAGTCAATGTTCATGAAGTGCTGCCCTGAGGACAATAGACTTAGTCTCATTTCAGGGCCTTAAAGATGACTGTTCTCTTTACCTAGACTGCTGCTCCCTGGCTCCTTCTTATCACCTCAGCCATAATATTTCCCCTCATCTAAAGTAGCTGCATTGCCTACCCTGCTACATCACTGTGTTTCATTCTTATTCCTCTGGTCATTAACTTTAACACTTCCTATCCAATGTTGTTTATATCTGCCTTCTTCACACTCTGCTCCCAATTAAATGCAAGTCCCTAGAAAGCAGGGAGATTACTTGCAGAGATTCCACTCTGTTTCACTCACTGTGTCCATTACTTCAATCTTCCTAGGCCTTCTGACTTCAAGGAATAGCTGCTAAATTCCCACATTCTGTATTTACTTTCCCTGCAGACTCTTTGGGGGCAGAGAGGAACTCATTTTTCTTGCTCTCACTGTGGACTAGAAACTCCTTATCTCCAGACTCCTTACTGCTGAGTATCCAAGTCATTCCAGTCCACTTCTCTTTGCCCTGGACTATCTGCCTGCCCACCTAGCCTGTGTCTCCTCACTCCAAACTTTCGTGTCTAGTAGCTAAAGATATCTCCATGGCAACTTAGCCAAAGCTGAATTCTTAATCATATCCTTCCCCCAAAACCTGCTCCTATCACAGCCTCCTTACCTTATATGATGCTGTTTTTACCTTGCCCAGAAAACAACTTGGAATCATCTTGGACTATATTTTTCTCTCATACTTCCCATCTGACCAGTAAAGCTGAACCTGCATAATATGGATAGATAGGTAGGTAGACAGACAGACAGACAGACAGATAGAGATTATATGTTTTGCCACCTCCATAACTAACATGCTAGTCCCTGTCTCTCTCCCAGATGAAGAAGCAGCCTGTACTGCCTTCTGAACAAGATTCTATCTGTGTGCCCTTAGTTGCTTCTCCATAGCACCAGAGCAGCCTTCAACATGTGCTCAGATCTTGTTGAAATAACTCCGTGGTTTGTGTCCCACTTAGGTCAGAAACCAAAGATCAAGCTTACAAGATTCGCTTTCATTAGGCAATGGTAAGAAGCACACATGGAGAGAAATTTACAGGAAGATTCCCTAGAAATAGGAGGCCAGTACCATAAGGGATACTCAAGGAAGCATCAAGATCCACCAGGAGAGAGTGATGGAAGTGGTGACCTTGTCCAAAAAGAAATGTACTCTTTACCAGACTTAGGTAACTGTAACCCCTCTGTATGTCACCTTTATAATAACAATTTTTTTTAATTAAAGGTCAACCAGGAAGCAAATGGAATGAGAAGAAAAGATGGACAAGAGGCTTTATTGTGTTTCTGCATGAAGGAAAGGGAAGACACAGTGGGCAAGCTCACAATTGACCAGTTTGAATAATTTCAATAGGTCTGAGATATGGAGCTAAGCCTCTTTGGTATTTGACTCTAGGGAGATCTAGAAAGGTAGTTTGCTGCCCAGGGTGTGAGAGCCCAATAGAGGAGGTGGCTGGGATAGACTCTTTATTGGTTCGTTTGCATATTAATTATCTCTGGGTATGAGCAAACTATTAGGGCAGCAGACCTTCCTTAATCAGCAAGGCCCTAAGATGTCAAAGCACCAAAATTACAGAATGAAATAACAAGATTGCACATGAGCTTCTCCACCCAACTTCTCCCTTACCTTTGTAGGTTTCTTCTCCCATAACTCCTACCTGACTCTTTTCTCCACCATGGGTGACCCGGCTTCAGGCTGATGTCTGCATGGTGAAGCCTTCCCAGCTGTCCGCAGGGCTCACCCAGTGCTCTCTTAGCTGTATCACTCAGCCTATCCTGGGTGGAACTTGCACCTGTCCTGCCCTTCCCTACACCTTTGGACATTTTTTTGGACTCTTATCTTTTTTTTAATCCTTAGAATCTATTACCTCCAAAGTGTCACAGAATTTATTTAATTTTCTGTTTACTATGTTTCTGTCTTGACTAAAATGTGAGCTCCTGGGGTAAAGTTCTGATGTGTTCCAGTATATCACTGTATTAAACTGCCTAGTACAATGTCTAGACCTTGGTTAGCTCTTAATAAATATATATTGGATAAATGACAGTAGTTAAGGGATGTTAGGTGAGCAATATCCTTGGAAACGTATACAGAATTTCCAAGAGTGAATTTATGTAGTCATTTAGCTGCTGATTTATAGGAAAAAAGAAGGCAAAGGGCCAGTTCAGGGTGAGAGACACTATTCTTTGCATGGTTTAGGTTTTCCTCGTGGTAACAACCTCTAGCTGAGCTGAAAACAGGCAAAACAAAACAAAACAAGCAAGCAAGCAAAAACTGACCCAGGAACTTTCCTAATGAGTAGAGAAAAGCATGAGGCCTATTGGCTCCAAGTTGTTTCTCTCCGTTCAACCATCATATTTATTTTTTTATTGAAATATAATATGCATGGCATAAAAATGCATCCTTAAGACTAAAATTCAGTGGTTTGGAGTTTTTCACCAAAAATCATAAGCCCTCCACCACTGTAATTACATATAACATTTTATTATCCCTAAGAAGATACTCCTGGGGAGGGAGGAGGCGGAGGCAGAGAATAGGACAAGCCCTTCAAGTTCAGCAAGGCTGCAAGATCCCTCTGTTGATTTCTGTGACCCATGCTTCCCTCCAATCCTAGACAACCATCAATCTGCTTTCCATCTGTGTGGAGTTGTCTGCTCTGGACAGTTCATAGAAATTGAACCATGTGACATGTGACCTTGTGTGCAACTCTCTTGCCAGATTTTGTCCACATCTGAACCAGAACACAGACCCCTAACACATGCTAAGGTGGACTGGAATTTTAAAAATGGAAACTTCAAACTGATCCCATACTTTCCAGGATGCTTAAAGTTGGAGGTAGATGTAGGACTTTGTGTAGCAGGACCCTAACAGAGGTTTCTGTTTCATTGTATATCTTTTCCTTCTCATGGCTTCTCCAACCCTGTTTCCACCTTTGTTCCTCAGTGGAAGGAAGGGAAGGAGAAAGAAAAGGGAATACAGCCTAAAATCCAGAAGATCACTTGAGGTAGCACTAAGGCCCATTTTTGAAAGGTGGCAGAATTTATTTGCAAAACAACTTTGAAAACCATTCTGGACCGAGACTGACCACTGAGACTAAATGGTTCCAGTTCAGTGCCAGATATGTCTGCCTGCTGGGATCCAGCTCAGAGCTGAGTCCTGTAAACAGCCTGAACTAAGACGAGTCCTGCCAGGCCTGGTTCCTCTGGACCAGCCCAGCCAAGCTGAGCCTGGCAACCCTGATCAATCTCTGAGCTGTGCTTTGGGGGGTTCCTACCAAGTCCCTTATGTTTTGACTGAAACCATTATTGCTAGGGAATAGCCACTAAAACCTTGTAATTTAAGGGAAATTCCTCTCTCAATAACCTGCAACTTGAACCTCAGCACATTTTTAACACATTTGCTAGGCTTCTGGCAGGGTTTTTATAAACACCTCCCGTCATTCCTGTGTATTTTTAGCTTCAGTTCTGCAGTGCAGGGAGATACCCAGGGTCTGTGCTGTCTTTGCTGCCTCTGCTACCTTGCAGCAGAACAGAGCAGATTGCTTCGGTGTTTATGGTGAATACTGAGAAACTTGCAGAACTAGATACAGATTGGCTTGGGAGGTGCCCTGTGGCAAGGATGAAAAATAGAGAATAAGGCTGGGACTGGGTTGAGGCAGGATAATCACCAGGTAAAGTTCAGGACTGCCAGCTGCTAAGTGTACAAGATGGAAGACGGTGAGGTGATGGGAACAAATGGGATCATGGAAGCGCGGGTTTCAAAAAGTACTTCGTTCACCACCTAAGAGGGCTTTTATGCCGACCACCGTGTTTTATTGATGGTGATTAGGTTAGGTCTCTCGTGGAATTTCACTTTGAGTTTACT
Source organism: Dipodomys spectabilis (assembly GCF_019054845.1). NCBI lineage: Eukaryota > Metazoa > Chordata > Mammalia > Rodentia > Heteromyidae > Dipodomys > Dipodomys spectabilis. The sequence continues at coordinate 13,660,409 of NW_024870864.1, read as the reverse complement.
TTGTCTCAAGGCCTCTGAACTTCTTCTACACCTGGACACCTCCCTGACCACACTTTCCAGGAACATAGTAAAACACAACAAAAAAATGATAGCAGTTCCATCCTTGGGCTATAGCTCAGCAGTAGAGTGCTTAGTTAGAATGCATGAGGCTCTGGGTTCAATCTTCATAACCATAAAGAAAATGGTATTATCCTTATTACCTTTCTTCTGATGCATCTTCTGACACCTTGGGATGAACCCAGGGTGTCAGCCATGCTAGGCCATCAGTGTACTAACAAGTCTCCCTCTGCCTATCCCCTATTTATCTCTCTGTGTCTCTCATTAGAATAACTCCTACACAATAGGAACCAGTCAGCCCTTTCCTGTGTACTCTTGGTGCATACCCCCAATCTGTGCTGATCTCCAGTGATCAGATCACAAATGCTGACTAAACTGAATGAAAATTTACAAGACAGCATGCGTAAGTATAAATATTACTTTGGGGAATCTGTTATCGCTTTTTCTTGGAAAACATATTTAATTGTTCAGAGATACTTGGCAATGGGATAGCTCTTACAAAAGCACAGTGTTTGTGATTTTTGAGCGTAGATAATCCAATCCATATGGATAAAATCTGTCCATAAATGCTTGACTAGCCATTGTGAAATGGAGCAGAGATGAGAGGAAGGGAAAAAGAGAGCACTTGGCAGAAGGAATTTCAGAGTTTACTAAGCCAGAATGTGGTAAGGACAGGGGGAGTGGTTTTTATGGAATCCAAGGCAGGGCTGGATTTTGTCATTGCTAATTAAAAGCAGATAGTGCAGATACACTATAGCCAGTTGGAAATTTGTCTAGAAATTGTTTCCTGCAGACATTTCTACTCCTCTGTACCTGCTGACCTGTGATGCTAGTGCTGCAAGATGAAGATGCCTGGTTTAAATTTAAATTCTGTCTTGTTGTTTTGTCCTAAATGCCTTTGAAAAATAATATTCGTGCATATATTCACAAACATATTAACTAAAATATAATATCATATATATTATATAGAGTATGTATATATTACATATTACACTATACTATCTAATATAGATTATACTGTATATTAGATATTATATAAATATATACTATATATTCTAATGGAATTCCTTTGAACATGAAACTCACTACTTAACAAAACAAATACCAGGAAGTTGGAAGATGTGTTGGGGAGGGGTAAGACCAAGAGGAGAGGTGCAGACATATGGAAAAAGGAAGGCGAATGCAGATGTAATATTTGATGTACAATGTGAAAATGGAACTACGTAAATTGAGGAAGTAGATGGAATGGGGAGAGATGGAGGGAGCTCATAAAAGGGATGATATTGATCAAGATTCATTGGACTCACAAATTGACATGTTGAATTTTAACCCTTTGCACAACTAATGATAATAAAATTAAAATATAAAAAGGAACAAATGAACATTAGAACTTAAAGCTATAGGCTCATCTTAGAGGCTAATATCCAACATTCCTACTCTGCAAGTGTACATGCCCCTCAGCTGCCAAAAATTCTCTATTGTCTTTCTGAAAGTCTGTCTCAAGTTCTCCAGCATTAGAGAAGCATATGTATCTGATTTGTCAGATGGGCCTTATTATTTCCTATGGGCTGGATATTCCCTACTCCTGACCCATCATAGATTAATAACTACACATAATGTTTACATTTCTAATTCCAAACCTTCTGGTTTGAACAAGGAAGAGCTTATACCTTAAGTGTACTCATGTAAATAAAAAAATGCTCAAACTCCTATAAATGTCCCCTATCCCTGGTTTGAATTGAACCAATTGACTTCAGTGCAATTGGAGTGCAATGCTCCAGTTCCACTTTAAAATGGCCTTCTCCCCTCCCTGACCCTTGACTGTCTAGGGGTCACTGACTTAGGCCTCAGTGCGCTTCAGCATAAACCCAGGAGGCCTCTCCAACTCTTTCCCTAAACCCCTAATGGTCTCAAGGATACTGATACCCAGTCTCCATGTGTCTGAAATGAAAATAGTGAAACTATCTAAAAGTAGTAATAAGACAATGTGGGAAGGCTAGAGGCTGTAAGACAATAAAATTTCAAATTTTACTACACTGTCTATAAATCTGTTTTAAAAATTAATTTTCTATCGGGTACCAGTGGCTCACACCCGTAATCCCAGCTACTCAGAAGGCTGAGTTCTGAGGATTGTGGTTCAAAGCCAGCCCAGGCAGGAATGTCCATGGGACTCTTATCTCCAATTAATTAGTGGAAAAGTGGAAGCAGCACTGTAGCTCAAGTGGTAGAGCACTAGCCTTGAGCTGAAGAATGCAGAGACAGCGCCCAGGCCCAGAGTTCAAGACCCATAACTGAAACAACAGCAACAACAACAATTAATTTTCTGTGAAATTCTTCAAAGAAATTTTGTTTTATTTTATTTTTATTTTTTGTGCTGGTTCTGAGCTTAAACTCATGACCTCACATTCTCACTTGACCTTTTCATTCAAGGCTGGCAATCTACTACCATGTGAGCCACACCTCCATTTCTTCAACATGATTTTTGTTTTGTTTTGTTTTGTTTTGTCGGTCATGGGGCCTGAACTCTGGGCCTGGGCACTGTCCCTCAGCTCTTCAGCTCAAGGATAGCTCCACTTTCAGCTTTTTCTGCTTATGTGGTGCTGAGGAATCAAATCCAGGGCCTCATGCATGCAAGGCAAGCACTCTTCCACTGAGCCACTTACCCAGTCCCATTTCTTCAACATGTTTCTAAGCCCCATGTTTGAACTTTTCCATCTCAATCTTCATTCTTGCTCTTCTACCACCTGATTGCTTCAGCCATCCATATACCCCTCTGTCACTAACCTTATCCTATCCCTTTCCTTGCCCTAGCCTATGAACCATGTCCTCCTCTCTGTGTGACCTTAACATCACCCTTCCCACAAACTAAGAGTCATTTTAAACAGGCCAAAACCACAACAACCACACACGCCTAGATCAACAAACTTCTGCACACCTCCCTAATCTGTGTATCACTGGTAATTATGTTGGGCTACCCTGCCCAGATCTGAGTTCCTGACAGGCCACACAGGAAGTCAAGCTGCTTCCTATTTTAACTTCCTACAAATTCCTAGCACCAACTAGTGTGTTATGCATACATTGAGTGCTTAGTAAATATTTTATTGCCTCAAGATTTTAAAAATTCCAGGTTTCTCAGTGTAAGAAACATAACATCTCAAACATAGTTTGTGGGTATGCAAATCTGTGATAATTTGGTAACACAAATTGCCAAAATTTGAAATATATACATTCTTAGACCCTGGAATTCTGTTCTTCGGCAATTATCCCACAGATAGACTGGCATGAGTATAAAATTATGTAATTGTGTAGGATGAACATGCTTCTTGCAATGTTATTTGGTCTATGTGTTCATCAATAGTAGCCTGGTTAAATAGGTCATACATACACCTGCACAGTAGAATAGTATGTAGCCATTTTTTTAAAAAGGGAAGACCATCTGATATTCATAATGTGTAAGATATGTGGCAAATGAATAGTGAGTATGTTTATAAATAATATGACTGTATTATATTACAAAAGCATTGTATACTATATTTTTGTGAATATACATTTACAGATACATATTTTCACAGAACATTCCTCACAGAATAGCCAAGAAATTTAGGTGTGATTGACTGAGGAAAATTAGATGGAATGAAAGGCAGAGGGAAAACACTTATTTCTCCCTTCCACACCTTTGGAAGTTTTTTGCATGTGAACATATACTTAACTATTTTTTTTGTTTCATTTAGGGTTTTTTGGTTTTTGTGTTTTGTTTCGGTGCCAGTTCTGGGGCTTGAACTCAGGGTCTGGGCACTGTCTCTCAGCTTTTATGCTCAGGACCACTAGCACACTTGAGCCACAGCTTCATTTCTGGTCTTTTGGTAGTTATTTGGAGATAAGAGTCTCACAGACTTTCCTGATTATGCTGACTTAAAATCTTGATCTTCAGATCTCAGCCTCCTGAGTAGCTAGGATCATAGGTATGAGGTACTAGTGCCTGCCTTTACTTACCTTTGCTTACTTACTTTTTAATAAAATATTTAGCTAATCACCAGTGGCTGATGCCTGCTATCTTAGCTTTTCAGGAGACTGAGATCTGTGGATTGTGGTTCAAAGACAGCTGAGCAGACAAATCTGAGAAACTCTTATCTCCAACAAAAAGCTAGAATTAGAGGTGTGCCTCAAATGATAGAGTACCAGTCTTGAGTAAAAAAATTAAACAAGAATGTTAGGCCCTCTGTTCAAGCCCAAGTACTGGCATTAAAAAAAAATAGCATGTGGGAGCTTCTAGGTTTGATCCTCAGCAGCACCAAACCAATGATAATATTAACAAAAGCATTAAAAAGCACATATAGTTTTTTTGTTCTAAAAACACTCAAGGGGAGAAAAAAATGTTACTATATCTGGAACCAGTGCAGGACTGGTCCTTTACTTATTCCCAAAGAGACATGAAAGAACATGAAATAGAGTCTACTCAGAGTTAAAATGTGTAACTACTGGCAAACAATCCCTGGAATGACATAATGAAGTGGAAAAATGTGATCCCCATGTAACAATACCTACCAGTTGGCTGAAAGGTTCCTGGGTACTTTGAGGAAGTCTTCCTGTAACACCAGGCAGACAGGAGTCCCACCCTCGGGATATCATGCATTCATTGCTCAGGTACTAGAACCGTTGCTAATAAGGGATTCAAGGCCAATAGACTTAACAGAAACATAAATAAATGTTCTGGAAGCAATATTTATTCTGTGTGCAATCATACTGTGCTAGCTGTTAGCTCATGACTCATGAAAGAGTTGCATAGTTGGGTGGAGGAGGGTGTTACTGGAGCAGCATCATAAATTCTACCAGCCAGCCACCGTGACACAGATGCGTGACTCAATGTTTGTACAATAGGACCACCCATGATTTTCTGGATTTTCAAGGTCTTCTACATCCTAGCCACCTTCTAATGACTACCTTGTCCCTTTTGTGGCCCCTCTAAACCATCTCCCTGCTGTCCCCCCAACCCTTGAAAAGAATTAAGCTTACTTATCTAGAACAGCTAGAGCCTATTTACTGTACTTCCCTCTCTCACCTGGCCTAATATTGAATCTTACCTTCATGAGGTTTTCTCTTTCATGCCATCCAATTTGTGTAGAGCATTATCAAGTTTTTTCTTCAGCGCTTTCTAATCTACCTATCAGTTTTCATTTCCTAGTAAGTTTTAGGACCTTTACAAATGAGGCTAGGTATTATCCTTCTGTAGTGTCTTATGTGGGCCTATTAGATCCCCACTAAATAACTGCTGAAGTTCACCTCTTCTCCTGAATCCCAACCACCCCAAAGACAAAATTAGCAATTCTCTCCAGGGACAGGGATTTCTAGGAATGTGAGCCCTTCTAACCTTTAAACAGATGGTGGTGAAGAAAGAGTAGGGAAAATAAAGAGAGTAATTTGTCTCTTTCACTGTCTTCAGACACAAGTTAGTTGGGGAAAATTAAATATCATAGGCTTCCCATAAGACCTGGCACCTGGGGCTGGGAGCACTTGCCTAGCATGCATGAAGCCTTGGGTTCGATTCCTCAGTACCACATAAACAGAAAAAGCCCAAAGTAGTGCTGTGGTTCAACTGGTAGAGAGCCTTGCCCCAGGAAGGGCAAGGAAAAACAAAAAAAGACCTGGCACCTGGATCTCTCCAGCTTAAATAAAGGATAAAGTCCCCCACTAAGAGTAAGACTGTCTCAGCTGACATCTTCAATCTTTCTGGTCCCCTACAGGAGCCAGGGCTCCTCTCCCAAGAGTTGTGCTCTATGATCTTCATTTTTACCTGCCCTTTTACATGTCCCTCTCCTCTCCTGTCTCCCTCCACAGCCACTCATCTCAACTTATAGGAGCCCAGGAATAGACAAATAGAGCCCATTTCTGCCATGCATGGAGATACCTCAGTGCATATAACACACCACACACACACACAGCCATCAGTCCAGTCTCATTGAGGGCTATGCCCAGTACAGACGGACTACAATGTGGTGAGGCCTTTGACTTTTTGGTCTCCTCTGAAAAACCTGTGCCCTAAATTCAAGTGTAAATTATTCCATATATGCATACCTGCATGCGTGCACGTGTGCGCACACACACACATATCCCAATTCAGCAGATTACTTTTTAATAATGGTAGTGGTAGTAGTGTTATGTCTTTTTTTAAAACAGTGTCTCCACATCAAGGCTGGCCTTGACCTTAAGATTATCCCTCTTCAACTCCCAATTATAGGTGTTTGCCACAATACTAGCTTGAATTTTGGAGACAGGATCTTACTATATATCTTAGTATATAGCCTGGCTGGCATGTGTGTGTGTGTGTGTGTGTGTGTGTGTGTGTGTGTGTGTGTGTGTGTGTGTGTGTGTGTGTGTGTGTGTGTAAACAAGGCCACGTTTTTTCTTTTTTGTCAATTGTGGGGCCTGAACTCTGGGCCTGGGCACTGTCCCTCAGCTCTTCAGCTCAAGGCTAGCGCTCTACCACTTGAGCCATAGCACCACTTCTGGCTTTTTCTGCTTATGTGGTGCTGAGGAATTGAACCCAGGGCCTCATGCATGCAAGGCAAGCACTCTACCACTGAACCACCTTCCCAGCTCTACAAGGCCATTTATATCAGACTCCAATTCTAGCCCTTGCATTAGATAGAAACTAAGTTCCTTGCAGATCTAGCTATGACCTATGTGTGTGTGTTCACGTGTGGATACATGCACAACAACCCTCTCCTCTATTAACAGATAGCCCAGGGCAGGGAGAGTCTTAGTCACTTTAGCTTGATGGCTTGATACTTGCAGTGAAAGGTCTCCAGCAGCCTCTGTAGATTCAGCTTGAATCACTAGCATTGGTGACTGACTCAGTCTCTAGCCCCTCCCTTCTGAAGTCCAGAGGATGATGTGGAAAGTTCCAGCTCTCTCTTCACAGGTTGGGCCTTCTGGTGACCAGCCCTATTCCCTAAGAGTCACCTTGTTGATATAAACTGGGGGATGCTGTGTTTAAAAGAGGTTTATAAAGCCATTCCTCTCACTTGTATCACTTAGGAAATTCCAAGAGTTTTTTTAAGTTCTGTGCCAGAAATGGGAGAAGAAGAGCAATTCTATATTCTACATTCTCATACATCTGGGATCTTTGTTAATGATATTATAACATTTGGAGATAGGGTGTTGCTATGTTGTCCCACAGGCCTCAAACTCAGGTCCACATGCTTTAGCCTTCTGAGTGCTGGGATTACAGGCCTTCATTAGAATGCCTTTCTATATATTGTTTAATCCAGTAAAGTATCACACTTTCTTCACCATACTCCAGTCAGGAACTCAGTTATATTGTTGCTTTTTAAATTACCCATGTGAGTTCAATATATAGCCAAGGGTGAAAGTCATGCCATAGAGTACTGAGCTGTGGCATTTTTAGGATACTTTTAGCCATGAGGAACATAAAATCTCAGGTTGACAATTGTTAGGAAAATGGAATAGAAAGGAAAAGGATAAAACTGGACTCTGTTCTCAACAGGCTAGGACTGTTAATTGAGGAAAGCACAAACCTTCCCTTGAGGACTGAGGCTTGGGCATGGAGGTAGGGAGAGAGTAGGGCTTTTATGGGTTTGAGTAAGGAGAGAGAGGTTACTTGAGTTTAGTATAAGGGAGGGCGGTGACTGCAGACGTGAGCAGAGAATAGGGCAATTCCTTATCCAAGGTCTCAGGCTATATATAATTGCAAAGATACTGTACAGAAGGGTTACAGTTACATGAGTAAAATAATGAGTACATTTCTTATTGAGCATTGTTACCCCCTCCTTTGTTTTTTCCCCTACCATCCCTTTCCTCCCCAACTCCTCCTCTTCCCCCCAAAGTTGTAAAGTTTGTTTTCAACATAGTGTCTTCTATAGTTCTTTGTTACAATGGGTCAGCCTGTATCCTTATTTCAGCATTTTGTTATTTCCCTTTCCCTCCCCAAATTAGAAAAATGTATATACAAGATGCAGGGCACCAGAATCAAATACAGTGAACACAGGGGTTATACTATGGGGGAAGAACATACAAAAGAAACAAAAAAAATCACATAGTACATGATAACTACATTAAAAATAACAGCAAGAAAGATAAAACGTCTTGTGTCCCTATCTTGGGGTTCAGTTCACTTAGCATCAGGTTATATGGTTATATGTACATAACTTTTGACCTTTTTTGCTTATCTCAGACATATACTAGTTATTACAGATCTGGGACATCAGGGGACCTATGTTTCTTTGGACCTGGCTTACTTCACAACATAATTTTCCAAGTCTTTCTTAATGTTCAAACAGTTCTACATCTGTCTTGCCTAGACAGTTCAACCTTCACAGGGTCCAGGTCTGTCTTCCAATCTCTTTAACTCTTTCTGGGCCTCACAGCTCAGCCTTAGAACCTTACAGGCTAGACCCACAATGGATGGTTTACAGTCAGGTTCAGGCTGGATTGTTCTGTGTCAAGCCTGTGTCAAGCACATACATGTATACCTGGGATACTAGGGTGGATGTCAATCCTTCAACAATTTCAACAGAAACTGCAAAGATGGGAAAGGGCAAGGGTTGATGTCATCAGAAAACTAGGTTTCTTCCTGAGAAACTCGTGGTCTCTTCTGTCCAATGGCTTGGTGAAATGAAAGCCCAGCTCACACCACAAGCTTATACCTCAGATATACATACAGAAAAGGTAAATAGTGCATAGAGTAGAGTGGCTATGAAGTTCCAGCTATCTCTCCTCCCTCTGGCAAAACCTTCCTATACCTATCACTTGGCCTTGTCTCTTTACTGTAATACCATTGGCTTAAGTAAGACTTGCTTGTATTTTGATCCTTTTGGTCTGAGAATTTTCTCCAGTTATTCTAAGATTAATGGCAAGGCTCACTGAGCTTCTCAAAGATGGAACTGAGAGGAGGTAAAACAATAGAATTAAAAAGGCAGCTGCTGCTCAAGCCTGTAATCCTAGCTACTCAGAAGGCTGAGATAGGAGGATCTAGGTACAAAGTCAGCCTTAGCAGAGAAGTCCATAAAACTCTTATCTTCAATTAACTTGCAAAAAGCTGTAAGTGGAGCTGTGGTTCAAGTGGCAGAACATCAGTCAGCCTTGAGCAGAAAAAAAGCCAAGTGAAAAAACTAGGCCCTGATTTCAAAATACAGTACTAGCACCAAAAACAAGAAGTAGCTACTATAAATCAGGCCATCAGCAGCCCCCTTGATTCTAGCTTCATCAGTAATGGTCAAATCAGGGGTTTATGCTACAGATCCTGTCTCTTTCCGTACTTCCCTCTATGTCCAGGTACTTTTCTAACAGAAAATCCTCAGCCTCAGCTACATACAATACTGGTGTGAGTAACAAAATATTTATTTCCAGGTTCCACCTCCAGGGAGTCTGACAACTGACCCAAGACTGAACTTGGTTCCCAAAAATGTATACATGATTATATAATGAAGACAGTTTTTAAAGAGGAATAAGCTAACATAAAGTCACTAGAGCAGGACCTAATCCTGTATGACTGGTGTCCTTAAGAGACAATTCCCGCTCTGCATAACTAATAATGTAAGATGAGAGAGAGAGAGAGGAAGAGAGAGAAACATGAGAGTGAGAAGACAAGAAATCTGCTCATCAACAAGGCAGAGAGAGAAACTACCCTGAAGAAGGTTTGATCTCAGACATTTGTGAGGGCAACCCTATAGGACTAATATAGACATTAATAGGTTTTTCACATGAATGACCTTCATTTTGCCTTTCTAAATATGTTCAAAAACATACTCATGTGAAAAAACCTATTAGTGTCTATATTAAGCTTGAAAGCTATTGCTCTCAACTCCAATTTGAAAGCCAATTTTCTAAAAACAAAAACAAAGGAAAACTGGTGTTTGGGCCCCATGCCCAAGGAACAGATTAATTTCATCAGATGGGGCAACAAGTCAATAGCATTTTTGCTGCTCCCCAAGTAGATTGTGTAGTAAGAATAAGTCTCTAACTTTCTGGCCTCTGGTACAGTCACAGGACCCAATTCCTTAGTGGGGTCTCACATTCCTGGAAGGCTTCCTTATGTCTGTGATGGTCCACCCTTTTTCTGGATGAGGACAGATAGTGTCCATTCCTACACAGCCTCCTCAAACCCCCACCAGAGGCCACTCAATGGACCACATGAAATGCAGAGCACCCACCAAAATCTTGTTCCTATCATCAACAAGACATTCAGTGTAAGTATGTTTAATGTCATATTTGGGATATAACTCTACTAAAATATTGCTCATTATATTAAATCTGTTATTCATTATTTAATCCAGCGAGTTTACTATCAGAATCATTGTCATTTCCTCTTCTCCTTTTTCCCAATATAAATGATAAAATTTCACAAGCCTTTGGATTATTTTCAAAACATTAGCTATTTATAGTAATATGTTTATTTCAAAATAATGTTCCCTTCCTCTAAAGCATTGTTTCCTAAACGGGTCTGATTAGAAGAACTGGGCAGTCCAGTACCCGTACCATACCCCCCCCCACCTAGAGGAACCAGATCAGGATCTCTAGAGAAGGGATTAGGAGCTCATGCTTTAGGCAAGTGCCATGGGTAATGCTTACAGAAAGGGGGGTCTAGCAAATGCAAAACAACAGGACACCTGACTGCTCCAGAGAACAGAGAAGATCCAACTGGGCATATTCTATGCTATAGGAATAAAATGAGGTAAATTGGCCTCCTAAGGGTCTCCCAGATCACCCTGGGGCTTGTCACTGTGTCTACCCAGGACTCTGCTTCTTGGTTACATCTTCAACCTCAGCACTCTAGGAATCATTACCATCCAAAGAAAAATCTGTGTAATCTCATATGCTTTCAACTTTGATAGATAATGCCATGTGTATATACATAGAATCTGTAAATAAGAAATGTTTTCAAAGTCACCTACTCTATAAAGCTTACTTGTAGCTGGGTGCTAGTGGCTCACACCTGTAATCCTAGCTACTCAGGACGCTGAGATCTGAAGATTGTGGTTCAAAGCCAGCCTGGGCAGCAAAGTCTGTGAGACTCTTATCTCCAATAAACCACCAGAAAACTGGAAGTGGTGCTGTGGTTCAAGTGGTAGAGTGCTCGCCTTGAACTGATGAGCTCAGGGACAGCTCCTAGGCCCAGAGTTCAAAACTAACAAACAAAAATCAGCTGGATTCAGCTTTCAAAGTTGTATTAATAGACTCAATACCTGATTGACCTGCATGTTTCTGGCTATTATTATAGTTTGGATCTCAAATATCCCCAAAAGCTTCCTATGATGACAACTCAGTACCAAGTCTATGGTACTGTTGTGGGGAAATGGACCTTTTAGAAATGGGGCCTAGTAGAAGAAAATGAGGTCACAAGGATTGTACCCTTGTAGGAGATATATGAGATATAGGATCCTGGCCTCTTCTTGTTCTCTCTTGTTTCCCATCTGCTATGTAGTAAGCAATTTCTCTATCACATAGGCCTAAAGGCAACAGGGCAAGCCACCACGGACTGAGACCTCCCAAAAGTGGGAGCTGTAATAAAGCTTTCCTCAGAGTTTTTTTGTTCATTTGTTTTTTAAAATATAATATTATTATTATTGTGAAGGTGTTGTACAAAGGGTTAGCATTTCACAATTCAGACAACATATACATTTCTCCTTTGGATAATGTCACCTCTTCCTTCACTTCCCCCCAGTTTCCCCCTCCTGTCCCTGCCCATAGGTTACATAGTTCATTTTCTACTGACTATCATGTCCAACCTTCTTCCCTCCTTTTCTGATCCCGCCTTTGCCGCTGCAAAAAAAGGGGGGTGGAGGTGGAGGGAGGGAAGTATGAAAAACAACAACAACAATAAATAAATAACCCATGTTTCCTTTTCCTGAAATTCATTTTGTTAAATCGTATTTTAAATGTTCAGTGGAGTTGTATCTTCAGATTCCTCTCCTACTGATATTCTCCTTTGGTCTGATTGTGTGTATATATCTGGAGTTGTGCTTCAGTTAACATATCCAGTTATATTTAGATCCATCTTCCACATATGAGAGAAAACATGTGCTGTTTGTCTCTCTGAACTTGGCTTATCTCACTTAACATGATTTGTTCTAAGTCCATCCTTTTCCCTGCAAACAACATCTTATTTTTTATAATGTATGACTAAAATTCTAATGTGTATATATACTATCTTTTTGTATTGTAAAGATACTGTACAGAGGGGTTATAGTTACATGAATAAGGTAATGAGTACATTTCCTATCAAGCATTGTTACCCCTCTCCTTTACTTTTCCCCTACCATCCCTTCCCTCCCCACCTTCCCTCCTCCTCCCCACTTCTCAGAAAGTTCATTTTCTTGTAAAGTTCATTTTCAACATAGTGTATTTTTATTATTAATTTTTATTGTAAAAATGTTGTACAGATGGGTTACAGTTACATGAGTAGGGTAATGAGTACATTTCATAATGAGCATTGTTACCTCCTCCTTTATTTTCCTCCTACTATCACTTCCCTCCCCACCTCCCCAACTCCTCCCATCCACCCCCAACATTGTAAAGTTCATTTTCTATATAGTGTCCTGTACATCTCATCGTCACAATGGGTCAGTCTACATCCTCATTTAATTGTTTTGCAATATCCCTTCTCCTCTCCAAATTACAAAAATATATATACAAGATGCAGAGCACCAGCATCAAATCCAGTGAAAACAGGGGTTATGCCATGGGGGAAGAACATACAATAGAAACAAAAGAATCACACAGTGTATTGTAAGTACATTAAAAACACTAGCAAGAAAGAGAAAAAAAAACCTCTTGTGTCCCCTGTCTCATGGGTACATTTGGCTTAATATTATCTCATATGGTCATATGTACATA